>NC_140535.1:83886-118269 GCF_057382185.1 Mchenga conophoros | reverse complement strand
TATAATAGGACTGCCCCATCCAACTTGGCAGTTCTTGACTTCTTAACCCAGGTGCACTGCCAAGAATAGACTCTAAATCTCACTTCTACCACTTCAGTCAGTCTGTGCTATAGAAACAGCCGATACAGCACAAAAAACGACCAGGTGCATCTTCATATCAGCCATATTCTACCAACCATAAGGCATAATTTCCACCAGGTTCCTCTATGTTGGTAACTGGCTCCCATGTTTCATGTTTGTTCTCTTAAGTGCTCTGCTTATGCTGTTATCTCTTGCTCTAGTTGCTCCCGGATACTTCATGGCGCATGATTGAGACTCACCTCTGGGATTCTGTTTTCATACCTGCTCTCTGGGAATTCCTTGGCGCCTCACCTGCATGCCCTCCTGCCCACTCATCACCTCAGACCCAACTGAACTCAGGTCAGCCATCTCACACTCACGAATCCTCCTGGACTCACGCCACCTCTATCACTCCTCCTGCAAGTAAGCTAGGAAAAACTGTCATACTCACCTTCTCTTAAACTCACCCTTGGCTCCCGTTCTAACTCCATTCTCCTCTCTCCCAAGTGTGACCATTACATACCAGCCATGCTCCAGTTACCTTCACTGTCCCGTTTCTCTGGTTGCTCATAGCTACGTCACCACGCCATGTTTACCAAACCACTGTATTTTGTCACTGCTAATTGTTACCTCTATCCTCTTTAGTCCTTTCTTGTGTGTTGAAAATAAAGGCTTTAATATTCTTTGTTGTCTGGGTCTGCTTTCTGGGTCCAATTCTCTTTTTGCTTTATATATTCCCCCTTGTCCTAAATTATTAGGCGCTACAATAATATCTCCTATCATCTCTGTGCTGATGACATTCAGTTATACTGTTCTTTTAAAGTCTCTGAGTTTTATAAATTGTCTAGTTTAAGTAATTGCCTGAGAGAAATCAAGCAATGGTTAAACGACAAGTTCCTCCAGCTAGACTCTGATAAAAAAAAACTTTAATTATTGCTCCCAACCATATCTTTTTACTTGTTTTTACAAATCAGTTTTAAATCGTTTTCAGACTGTACAAAATACTGCAGCAAGACTCTTAACAGGCACCAACAAAAGATCTCATATCACCCCAGTTTTGGCCTCCCTTCACTGGTTGCCTGTAAGTTTTAGGTTTCATTTTCAAATTTTACTTCTAACCTTTAGGGCCCTACATGGTCAAGCTCCACAGTATAGATATCGGATCCGCTGAAACTGCATTCATCTTCCCAAGCTCTAAGGTCATCAGGTCAACGACCGCTGATTCCCCTAGCACTCGATGGAAAACTTGCGAAAAACTTGATCGTTCCTTTCAGGCAGTGGCACCACAGTTGTGGAATTCTCTTTCACTGTTTTTACACTGTACCGACCCCACTGATTCTTTTAAAAAGCAGCTGAAGATATTTTATATAGACAAACATTCAAATAATTTGTTGTTTTTATGTTGTATTTTATTGTTTTACATTGTCCAGCATATTGACTGTTACCTGCAATGCCACTTTCTGACCAACAGATGGCACTCTTACAAATACCAAATCAGATTTAGTATCTGTAGTCAGACAGCGCTTGTGTCATCAGTGTCACTTTAACATTACAAAGTGTAAAAACAAGTAAAAGATATTTACAATAAGCAAACCTCAGTGCCGAAAATTTAAAACACTGAAAAGCAGGCCAACTTTGTGTCATCCTCCGAATGCTTCATGACACTCTTAGACAGTTTTTATCCTTCAAGGCTGATTTGACTAAGTTATAATGTGTACATGGTTTTATTTATTTACTTATTTTACTTAAATTCACCAACTCATCACATTTACTTCGACTTACTTTGCTCCAGCCAGCTGTGTTTTTGTAGTCACGCGGGCATCGGACCTTTGTGAATTGGACAAAATCCAAAATAAATTCAAACTTGTGCACCCAGTTCTTTTTAAGTCATTAAAGATGCCATGATGGGTATATGTAAACTTCTCACTGTGATACATTCAAATCAAGATTCACAGGCTGGCTGAACCCAGGCAAACTTCCCAGTAAAAGAATCTACTGCCATCATGTGGTCATTGATGTAATTACAGCACAATTACATTTATCGCTAAAACAGTTTGAACAGTTCTTATTATAATTTTTTCTTTGCGTTACTTTGTTTCTTTAGCATTGTACTTATATTGACAGTGGTGGTGTTTTTTTTGTTGTTTTGTTTGTTTTGTTTTGGGGGAATTCAGCGACTGAATTTTGAGCCGCTGCGATTTACGACACCAACGACAACGCTACGACAGCACAAGCAAGAAAGCCGTAAATGGTTGTGTTTGGGGCTGGAGGAGGTCATTAGAAAGTGAGGAGTTAAATAGGGGTTGGCTGTCAGGGAGAAGAGACCCTCGGTGTAGGTGTAGTTCTCATGCTGGTGTAAGTCATACATATTATTCACCAGCTCTGTATAGTATCCCAACCGCTGCGAAATGCTTCGTCTGATCCTGCGGCTCAGGCCGTCCTCCGGGCTCCGGTGTCCCCGTGCCCTCCCGGCCGGGCCTGCTGCGCTCAGCTCCCGGTCTGCTCCCGGAACCAGCTGTCTGAGACGGCTTCATTATGGAGCGGGGTCCCGAGCCGCCTCTCTGGACTCCGGCTTCAGCTACAGAGCGACTCTTCTGCGGTCTCCCCAGCTAGCAGATGGATGTCAGTGCAAGCGCTTCTACAGCCTGCCGCCACACCAGAAGGTAACGCTACCGGAGCCGGTGTCAGGTTGCTATAGCACCCATGTTCACCGCGTTAGCTAGCTTGACCTCCCTGCCTGTTACAGAGATCTGTTAAAAACGCTTTATTAGCTGGAAATCCGGCTCTTCCCTGTGTGAGGTTAGCAGGAACTGTTGAACGATTAGTTTCTCCACTGTTCACTGGCGACACTGTTGTGACTGTTTGTGCTGCGGTTCTCCTGAATGACACCAATCCGTCAAACCTGACTTGTGTGCCCCAAACACGGAGGCCATAGGAAATACTTGGGCTATAAAAACGTAACACATGCCTGATGGTGCTGAGCGATAAGAGAGATTTTGGTATCGATCCCGATACCAAGTAAATACAGGGTTTCGGATTGCCAATCCCGATACTTGTAACCTATAAAGACAGCTTAAGTAGGGAACAGCAGTATGTTATTGTTTATGAGGTGATTCATCATAAATTTGCAACTTGTGAACAACTTTTAATGACCACTAACTGACTGAGCTTTACCTTCCATAATGGCTGTATTTTGTTTCTACAACAAAGTACAGCTTTCAGCTTGTCATCTATTTTGAAACAGTTTTTTTAGACTTGGAACATAAATGTACCTTTCTCTAAAGCACTGTTATTTAAATGTACTATAGCTTACAAAAAACAAAGATGTGACAGGTACCGCGAAAAGGTTCAGACACTTTTCTGAGCAAATGTTTGAGGTATATTTTACTTTCTTCAAAAATAATTTATCTAACACAGAACTTAGATCTTAGACATTAGAAGTAAAGTATAGGTTGTATCACAATCTGATCCCAATATCAGTGTTTGTTTCAGTACTATCGATATTTGCCTCTGTCTGAGACATTTTAACACAGCGCATTCATTGTAAAGTTTTAAAAAGACTAGATTCATACTTTGTCACTTTCCCCAAGTGTATTGAAGTCAGTTAGAGCAGGTGATTTGTGTTCTCCTCTACTGCATTAGACAGAGGACTTTGAGGGAGCTGATGGTTAATTGGTTGTGGAACAACTTCAGGAACTCCTGAAAACATGAAACAATTATAACGTGGGAAGTCTGACATGCTCGTCCTCCAATTTAAGTGACCTGCTGGTTTATACCTCTTTGTCAGTCAGGAGTGCTGCATGTGGAAATTACATGCTGTCCCCTAAATCATGAAACTGGCAGCTTCACTTTCCCCTTACAGTCCAGAGGTGTGCTTGTTAGGTTAATTGAGCATAGGTGCAGATTTGAGGCTGTGAGCCTTAATGAAACCCTCTATTTTTGACTCTAAAGTGGAAGGCTTCTCAGTAGTCCTTCCACCTTTGTGTTACTCCACCAATAGCATGTCATTCATCTTTGCTGTTATATAAAAAAAACTCAATAAAAATCAGCTGTGGTGAAGTGGATGTAGGTCATTTTATTGAGCAATGAATGAGGTGATGATGATGATGTAGCAACAGCAGTTACAACACCTGACTTATGGCACTTTTTTGACTGGCCTTTGGATACTCTAAAAGGATGATACAGATAATTTTTTTTATTTTAAGTTTTAGGTTAAACTTTGATTTTATTCATTTGCTTGTTCTTCAGGTGGAGCTTCCTGCACTGTCGCCCACCATGCAGACAGGAACGATCGCTCGCTGGGAGAAGAAGGAGGGGGAGAAAATCGGCGAGGGTGACCTCATAGCTGAGGTTAGGAGCCGCGTGTGCCCACGCTGCCGCAAAACAGGATCGTGGTGTACATTTCTAATGTTGCCTCTCTCTGTAGGTAGAGACGGACAAGGCCACTGTGGGATTTGAGATGATGGAGGAATGCTATCTGGCAAAGATCCTGGTTCCTGAAGGAACCAGAGATGTCAACGTTGGAGCCGTGATTTGCATCACAGTTGACAAGTTAGTGTGTTTGGACAGTCCAGATTCAGAGCTGAGGCCTGTTAGTTCACTGGTGGTTGTTCTTTTATAGTAATGGGACGAATTAAATAGTTGAAAAACATTAAATGGGGAGCACTCTGTTTTGATAGTGGCAAAATGCTGCTTTTATTTATTTTTTCAGTCCTTTAAGTGCATCATTAATCCTACAGCTTTAACAAACATGATAAAAAGACTTGAGTCTTCAGAAAACCCTTAAAATAAACTTTAATGCTGCTTGGTTTACGTCTACATTTGTTATGTAATGTAATGAAATGTGCTATATCAATAAAATTGCCAGGTGCCACAATCAAATATGGGAGGTTAAAAGCTGACAGGGTGCCGTATGGCTCGATGCAGTTGTGTCAGTTTTTACTCATTTGTGGATATATTTTCCTCTGCAGCCCTGACTTGGTCTCAGCCTTTAAGGATGTAACACTAGATTCGATCAAAGCAGCCGGTGCCACTCCTTCACCTACTGCCTCTGCTCCGCCTCCGCCACCCGCTGCTGCAGCGGCAGCTCAACCTGCAGCCCCTGGAAGCTCTTATCCCGCACACTTGAAGGTAAGCGAGCTCCTCCATAAACGAGTTCGGTCAGAAAGCCGTAGATTTGTGATGTGCACACTGCACAGCATCTGTTTACGATGCTGTTTTGTGTGCGTAGTCTTGGTTTGATCAGGGTTGTCCAGGATCACTGTGTATCAGGGCAGTGAAGCGGATACCACTATGGACTCTTCTGATCATGCGTCAGATTTTACTACTTTGTGTGGCATTAAACAGTTTCCGTGGATGTGTAGTTTCCATGTATCTGTTATATCGCCAAAAGTTGATTCTGTTCATCTGGACATAGCGTTTAGTGGGAGAAACGTTTCGTCACTCATCCAAGTGACTTCCTCAGTCTCAGCTGACTGCAGGTTTCCCCAATCTTATAAACAGTACATTTGCATAATGACTGAAACCAGCCCACTGAAGGAACAATGGGCTGGGAGGTCGGTTCCTTAATCTTAATTATGCAAATTCTCATGACCCTTGATCAAAGCCCACTGATCAATGGCCATGAGTACCATTCACAGAGAGTTGGGGAATGGCTGCAATCACAGTATTGTAAGATGGTGAAAGATGTACCCTTATGCCCCCTCCTCGATTCAGAGAGGGTCTTTCCCGATTCACGTAAATGGCCTCCTTGACTCCATGCTCAAACCAGCATTCCTCCCTGTCCAGGATGTGTACATCCTCATCATTAAAAGAGTGTCCACTGGCCTGTAGGTGTAAATAGACTGCAGAGTCCTGGCCTGACGAGGTAGCTCTTCTGTGTTGTGCCATCTGCTTCGCCAGAGGTTGTTTGGTTTCTCATATGTGTAAATCCTGGCAATCCTCCTGGCACTTAACAGCGTACACTATCTTACTCTGTTTGTGTCGGGGGACCCGATCCTTGGGGTGGACCAATTTTTGGTGCAGCATGTTCTGGGGTTTAAAAGCCACAGACCCGGTGTTTAGAAAAAATGCGTCTCAACTGCTCCAATACTCCCAGCTTTGACAAATGTCCAGCTGGGATAACCACATTTACTCAGGGTCTTCTTGATGTGCTGTTCTTCTGCTGACCTGGCTGCTGTGTCTGTGTTCGCTCTGTGTTGTAGCGTCCTGATGACACCCAATTTATGCTCCAGTGGATGATGAGGGTCAAACCTTAAATACTGATCCGTATGCGTAGGTTTGTGGTATCAGCTTTTCGATGTCCACCATTACTGATGGAAATCTCACAGTCTAAGAAGGCTAACTTGCCATTTTTAGACTGCCCTATCTGTTATATTTTTAACTTTCTCTATTTGAAGGACTATTTTCTTTCTCCTTAAAAAACTAACAAAAATAATGTCACACCACGTCATCATTTAATCAGAGAGAGGTTAAAGGCTTTAATTTGCTGGAGGCTGTGCCACAAAATTGTCCCTGCCCTTACTTCAGCTGTGAATGTCCCTGTAACATCATTCAGTGTCTTCAGTGGTGATCGTGAAGAAATTTTCTCTAGACCTTTAACAGTGTTTGTTGTAACTTGACTAGATGCTTAAGAGGTTGTCAGTCTTTTTCAGGTCTATTGTTCACATTTGTGGGAATTTGTGTTACAGATCGCACTTCCTGCTCTTTCTCCAACCATGACGATGGGAACAGTGCAGCGCTGGGAGAAGAAGGTCGGAGAGAAGCTGAGCGAAGGAGATCTCTTAGCTGAGATCGAAACTGACAAGGCGACCATTGGTAAATCCAAATGGATTTGAACACATCGATCCTAAAGCGTGTTCACTTTCAGCACTACAGAGGAAAAATATTTATGATCTTACTTTTAATATAGCCTGGTCCTGTGTGTTTGCATACAGGCTTTGAAGTGCAAGAGGAAGGGTATTTGGCAAAAATTCTGGTGGCGGAGGGAACCCGTGATGTTCCTCTGGGCGCGCCGCTCTGCATCATTGTAGAGAAGGAAAGCGACATTGCCGCTTTCAAGGATTACGTTGAAACTGGGGTGGTTGAGGTTTCCACACCACCTCCAGCACCGGTGAGACTCACAGAAAACCTGCACTTTCAAATAAGAAGTCATTTGGCTTTTGTACAGTTTTAAGATGCCTTAAGAACACTTTGTTTATGTCGTAGGTCGCAGCTCCAGCTGCTGCATCACCCAGTCCTGCTCCACCAGCAGCAGCTGCTGCCCCTGCTGCACCCAGGAAGGGTCGTGTGTTCATCAGCCCGCTTGCAAGAAACTCGCTGCCGAGAAAGGAATTAACCTGGCTCAAGTCAGCGGTACGTAGCTGGACCTATGTGATGGACGAAGAGCGTTTGCTGAAGCTTTTACATTTTAATTTTAAATACTCTTTTGTTCAGGGTCTGGCCCTGATGGACGCATCACCAGGAAGGATATTGAGAACTTTGTTCCACCAAAAGCCGCACCTGTAAGGGAAACCCATACTGTTGAGTCACATTAGTGCCCATCAGCCGAGTTAAATCATGTGTACCCATTCTTATTGTTTAATGGTCCTTTTCTTAATACCGATGTAATACTGACAGTCTGATCAATAAGTCCCTGTCAGTCATGCCCATTTTTCTTTTAAATGATACATTTAGCTGTTGCAGGACAGTGATTTATCTGTTTTGGCAAATAATCACAATTATTAATTAATTTCCTGTACCTCTGTTTCTGTTGTCTGTAATGCAAATTAAATCTCTACGTCTGCAGGCTGCTCCAGCTGCTCCTGCATTTGCACCAGCCCCTGCTGCACCAACTGGCACCTTCACAGACATCCCTATCAGCAACATCCGCAAGGTGAGCACCACCACACACCTGCCTCTTGATGGGCCATTACATTCTGTGATGACTTCCGCTGCTAGCAGTCGGTGCATTAGCGGCTCCTTCTGTGCGGGGTGCTGTGCTGGTGTATTGAGAGCTTGGAGGCAAATGTCCCGAGGAGATCTCAGTGTAGCTCTGTTATCTCTGACCTGTGCTAACACATTTTGCCCCACAGGCGGGCACTCCATTTATCAAAACAGACCCAGCCAGCACACCTCATTCCTCTTGGTGATGAATAATGGATCAAAGCTAAAGTGCATATATTTGTCTCTCCTGCAGGTCATTGCTCAGAGGTTGATGCAGTCCAAACAAACCATCCCCCACTATTATTTGTCTGTAGATGTCAACATGGACCAAGTGCTTGAGCTTAGAAAAGAACTCAACGCTGTGAGTTTGTGCTTTCTAATAGAGATGTAACTGCACTAAAACCTCATTTCAGCATCTCATAAACGATTTCACCCTCTTCTCTCTGCAGGAGGTGAAAGCCCAGAATATCAAACTTAGTGTGAATGATTTCATTATCAAAGCTAGTGCTCTGGCCTGCCTGAAGGTTCCTGAATGCAACTCGTCCTGGTTGGACACAGTCATTCGTCAGTGAGTAAAAACTCATTAAGAGCCACATGGAGTTTAGTTCCTATAAGCAGCAAACAGAAAACACGTTCTCCTGACTGTGGAAATATCCATCTTGCTTGTATTCCCAGCCATTGTCTCTTTGGATCTTATCTTTAAATGAGTGCATGCATCACAGAGTGTGTTTACATGCCGTTGGGGAACATTACGCCAGTAAGTCATTTAAATGATAAAACCTTGTTACTGAAGGCAGAAACCATCACGGCCAAAAGCAACTAGTGCAGACTGGTGGTTCTCACAGCAGCCGAGACGTGTACAACCACAAGATAGATGCAGAGAAATGAAGTTAACTTGATAGGGAAGTTTAAAATTTAGATTTTTAATTTCAAGATAAATTAACTTTGTTATTTTGTTTTAATTATTGCACTTGATTGAAACATTTCAAAGTTGGGCAGCATGATTTTAATAATCAAAGACAAAGTCTCGTTAGCACTGGTGAGGTGTCAGTTTATTTGCAGCAGAGGGGAGAGTAGCAAAATGAAATTAACGTTGCTCGTAGCTGAAATTATTTCAATTTTCTGTGCTGTTTAAGTGTACATGAAGTCACTTGCACCGTTTCTTACACTGCGTGAGACTTTCTTTATTTTAGTTGTTAAGATGAAGTGTGCAGTATTGATTTAGAATAATAGTGGCCCTATAGTGCACTCGTTTACACATTCGCCCAACAAGCAAAACATCCTGGTAGGAGACGCAGATCTCTTTGGGTTTGTGTCAGTAATGGCATCTGTTATAAAAATGTGCCAAATCAAAACACGCGGAGCTACTCGCTGTGGCCACCTTTTGTGAATAACAGAGTGCCTGAAAGCAGCTTGTTGACTTAGAATAATAATGCAATATCTCCCTCAAGTGCAAAGTGCAATAGTTGCAATGCCTTTATTAGACTTCCCATTATATCGGTGTGTTCCACTGCCTACTTGTATCATTGTTAATGCTGCTATTAGCACTATTTACCTCTCCATTTATAGTTATTTATGGTAGTATAAAACATATTGTTATACTTTTATTCTAATAAGAGTGCCTGTCTGTAAATATAAAGTTCACCAATGACTGTTATCTTAATGATGTGATATTTCTCAGGTTGGCAGTTTCAGTTTTGCCAGCAGAGAGCGCTCGGAAAAATCTTTCAGTTTCGAAAGGGTCGCCTTGAAGAGAGAACTGCGCCGGCATCTGTAATGACTTTATTTATGTTTTCCAGGAATCACGTGGTGGATGTGAGTGTGGCCGTGAGCACAGCCAGTGGCCTCATCACGCCCATAGTGTTTAACGCCCACATCAAAGGACTGACCTCCATCAGCTCAGATGTGACGGCTCTCGCTGGCAAAGCAAGAGACGGCAAACTGCAGCCTCACGAGTTCCAGGTAAGGCTTTTTAATATTCTGACTGAGTGATAATTTTTTTTTTTTTTTTTGTCCTTTCTTCGCAAACCTAAATTGTCCTCTTTATATTCCCAACCAGGGCGGTACATTCACGATCTCTAACTTAGGCATGTTTGGCATCAAGAACTTCTCGGCGATAATCAACCCTCCTCAGGCTTGCATCCTCGCTGTCGGTGGCTCAGAGAAACGCCTCATGCCTGCTGACAACGAAAAAGGGTCTGTGCATTTATGTAGTAATGTAACAGAATGGCATGGTATCATTTTAAACTGCCGTCTAATGCAGCGGGTCCTTGCAGGTTTGACGTAGCCAACATGATGTCGGTGACGCTGAGCTGTGACCACCGGGTGGTGGACGGCGCGGTCGGTGCACAGTGGCTCGCAGAATTCCGCAAGTTCCTGGAGAAACCCGTCACCATGCTGTTGTGACGAGACTGTACTGCCATCAAACTGCAGCAACAGGCAGAGGCTTCTCACTGAAGCGATCCGATTGGTCTAAACTGGTCTGGATCCTCCCGTGATTGGCTGGCCCTGGCACCAGGTCACTCCCTGTTACCCAGAAGGGGAAGAGGCAGGACTCACTCCGCTTACTTGTCTGTCTCGCTTTCTTTCCTACCGATCTGTCTCCCCTCTTGCGCTTTCTCACCTATACTCTATTTATTGTGGCCCTCATCTTACACGAGACCAGAATTAGGAGCAACTTACCCTAGAAGAGCAACTGACTGTGCGTCACTAAAAAGGGAAGTGTTACATGTCAAACCAGAGAGCAAATCTATCCCGTATACCCCTATTTCTGCCAACTTACATACGGGAATCTGTGAATGTTAGAAAATAGGAAATGCTATTTGTGGATAAAAGATTTAAGATGTTTGTATGCTTGTTGGGGATCTAAATGTTGAGGCTCACACAGATCTACACACCTGTCCCTGTTATGATCCCAGACACTCAAAATACAAGATGTTTTCTGTAGGGAGGGTGAAGCTAGGGTTATGTATATTGACTGTGGATGAAAAGAGTTGTATGTGTATATTTGTATATGGTGGTGAGACGTTTGGATAAAAACAAATCAAGCTCTTGGAGACCTCACCATAGAACTTAATAACATTATAGCTCAGAATGAAAAAGGCTGCCCTTACAGGAAATATCCAACAGTTTTGCCAATTCTCTCTTCAGCGGGGATGTTTTGTTTTGTTTTCTAGTCTCAAACATTCTGTATTTCACAGCTGGAACGCACAAAGGTGGTGCTGGATGCTATTTGTAATTTGAATAAACTGGGTGAAGACAACCTTGTGCCATAAGCTCCTTTGTTTTGTGTCGTTGTCGTCGTTGTCGTCGTTGTTGTTGTTGTTGTTGTTGTTGTTGGAAGACTTGATGTAAGATTGTATTCACACACGGTGATCTGCCCAAATCGAAGTGCAAGTGATGTACCTTTCTTGGGCATTGGTCTGATTGCAAACGACACCTGAACCTGGAGCCTCAATGACCACATTGGTTCAGGTATGTGGATGACATCTAGGTGAAAATCAAATCTCAGGATGTGCCACAGTTCACTGATTACATTAACTCTGTGGACCAACACAACTTTGCCAGTGAGGATATGAAAAGTGAAAGGTTAGCCTTCTTAGACTGAGATTTCCATCAGTAATGGGAGACATTTAAAAACTGCTTTGTACCATAAACCTATACATATGGATCAGTATTTAAGCTTTGACTCTCATCACACTCTGGAGAAGAAACTGGGTGTCATCAGAACGTTACAACACAGCGTGGATATCATTCCCACAGATATGGTGGCCAGGGGAGCAGAAAAGCATATCAAGAAGGCCCTGAGTAAATGTGATTATCCCAGCAGGACTTTTGTCAAAGCTGGAAAGGCACCTAAAGAAAGCTCCAGGTGATCCAGGAGAGAACAAGGACAACTGCTGTCTAAGCGAAAACCTTTCGTGATCCACAACGTACCATTTCAGTCAATTTTTCATGTTAAAAATACAGGTGGATGATGAATCAAAGGAAAAGCCTGAATGTTTGACTCCTACAGTGAGTAGAGCTGGTGGATGTGTCTTTGTGTGTGTGTGTGTGGTAGCGGGGGAAAAAAGAATGAATCGCTGCACATCTGTGTCTAATATCTGTTCCCTATCATCACCTTCATCCTTCGAAGCATTTCTATCTCAGTGGGAGTGCCTCCATCTGAAGAACTTAATAGTTTAATGATGCCATAAACTTTGTAGTCCATATCTTTTTTTCCCTTCATATGTTGGTGCTGTTCTGGGTGCGGATGGTGTAGGCATTTATTCAAATCCCCATGGTATCACAAATCTCTCTCTCGCTCTCTACATATATATACATACACATACATGGAGCACCACTCTTCTACAGCCCATCCGATTTCCACAGCACAGTTGGGTCTTTCTCCATGAACCATCACAGTGAAACATGGCAGCATTTACTTATGTTCCCATATGAATTCCATAAATGTGACAACAGTTTATATGTTTAGACGACGACTGCAGAACGTGCCCGGCAGATCGACTTAGTGAGTCATTACTTAGTGAACACATTTTATGTAAATGCATCAAAGAGGAGCTCTGGTGGATTTTTATTTTGCCTGTAGGTCATAACGGAAGGATGTCATCATCTGATGACTCTTCTAGTGTCAAAAACACGCCTCTGAACATTTCTTTGCACCACTGACGACCTTCATTTTTTCTTGAAGCCTTGAAGCTGTAAATAACCAGATGATGCAAAATGTTAAAGCTGTTTTTTTTGGCCTCTTACCACAAGGACAGAGAGTGTGGATTTTTGGCTTTATGGTAAAAAAAAAATGCCCAAAAGCTTATTTGAGACAACACCCAAAAGTCTGAAGCTCTTCGGTTGTTTGTTTGAATCCAGGCTCGGGCCTTTCTGTGGTCTCATGTCTGTGTGGGTTATCTCCAGGAACTCTCAGGTACTCCGGCCTCCTCCCACATACCAAATACATGCGTGCGTTTAGGTCAATTGGTGATTCTAACTTGACCAGGATGGGTTCACCCTGGACAGGTCTCTGTATTTTGACTGAAATCAGCTCCGGCCCCCTCAGAGACCCCGGATTGCATAGATGGAAGAAGCTGTATGGATTATGAACATAAATGAGCATTATTTGCTGACAAATGAATCCATTTTAAGAATATGTTCAGTTAGTTTACTATACCTGGTGCACAGATTGTTTCACCTCTGCAAAGATGAAACATAAGATGCTCCTGAATTTGGAAAACAACCATGAAGGTTTGACACTCCCATGGCCGCACCATGTTGCTTACCTCTTGCTGAATACATGCACGTTGTAGCTTCTGCAGCTGCAGTTTTCGTCACGCTACACTAACTAATTAGACTACAAGCTCACGCTGTAGGTACCACTGTAGGAACAGCTAATAGGAGCAGAAAAATTCCTTGTGCACTCGCTTACCTGACAACCTAATTAGAGAAAATTCTCCCAGCTGACAACGGGACAGAGACAGAGAGCGAAAATAACAGGGAGGGGTTGATCGCAGCACTCGATACATTAATCATGCATGCCTGGGTTTTTTGGGCCACCAGCTTGGAGACCGTAGGGATGAGATGACTGCCTCTCTGTCTTCCCTAACAGCTATGGGTGCTACAGGGAGATGGATGTTCTGGACCTTGTGTGTGTGTTTCACCGCTCAGGAGAACAGTGAGTAGGCCTGTCTTAAGAAAAGATTGAATTATTGCTGCTTTAGTACACTGCAGCAGCTTCGAGTGTTTGAAGGATTTGCAAAGTTTCACGAATGTTTGCTGCGACTCTGTGATTCTTTGCACGGATATTGCTAAGGCAGAAGGTTCCTTCTCTAGTGTAAAAGGAGACGTGACATGAATAACCTAAAACCTTATGAGTATTTAGAAAGAAGCATTTAAGCTTTTCCAGACAGAAATGTAAGACTGTGGGCGACCTCTTGATGCATGCGTGGACTGTTCGCTGTATACACATGCACAAATTCATCAAATGAGATGATATTTATTTAGTACGAGCTACAGGGGCTTTATTCATGTTAGTGCCGTTATTAATCAACTGCCTCTAAAGCGTGACCTTTTAATATTAATACAATACAGTATGTTTGACATTTTGAGTCTTAATGAAAGTCTCTCTTGAGGCCAGCATTTTCAGAACTTGTGATCTACGTAAAAACAACAAGAGAAATGACCAAACACATCCTAGTGAAGTGGCCTGTTGTTCTTCTCGTCCTGTGACGGATCTGGCTCAACCTCAGAGCTGTCAAGTTTAATTAACGACGACTGTGCTCGCTCAATTCCCACGCACACAAAAGGGCCCGGGGATGGCAGAGAGGAGGAGGGAGGAGGTTCATTATTGCAGTAATGAAGGGGAGAGTGAGGCCTGGTGCTGTCTGCACGTCAGCAGAAAAACAGCAGATGGGTGACGATAAAACAAGAAGAAATACCTGTGTGATGTCATAGGTAATGCTCGTCTCATTTGAATCTTTTCCCCCCTCCTAGCTGCGCTCAGGGTAACCATGAGAGAATCCAATCTGGAGGTGGCTCGAGGGGATTTTGTCGTCCTGCCCTGCTCCTTCTACACCTCCGCCTACAACCACCTCTCCAGACTCAACATCATCTGGACGCTGACTCCCTTCTCCAGTCCAGAGGCCCCGATACAGGTGTGGCAATACATCTGTCAGGGTGATGCCTTGCAATTGCATATTTTAGCATGGCTGTAGCTCATGGGGTGGAGCAGGCGATCTGCTAATTAGAGGCTTGGCGGTTAGGTTCCCTGGCTGCTCCCGTCTGCATGCCAAAGTATCCGTGGGCAAGATACTGAAGAGAAATGTCTTCACACACAAAGAACAACCCTGTAGTGCGTCACATAGAAAGCACTTGAGAATGAGGCATGTTGTATAAAGCCTTTTGAGTGTTCAGGTAGAAAGGTGCTATATAAGTTCCAGTCCATTTATATTCTCTACATATCCTGTTGTGTTCGAGTAACGTTTGTTTTAAATCAGTTTATTTCAAACGTAAGGCACAGGGGCCAGAAGTGGCCCGGTAAACACTCCAATCTGGCCCCCTGGACGGCTTTGGAAAATGTGAAACAGGGAATAAGTTTTACAGCTTTTCCTTCTGGCAAAGGTCTTCCCAGTGACCATTCATACTGCACCACACACACACACCAAATCCAAATTTTAAAAAAGGACATTTTCTGTGAATTAACAAAAACTTTGTTTCATTGTTACAGGACAAACTGTGAAATGAGCTTCCAGAACTTTTTCTGCCCATTTTCTACAATTTAAACCTAAAACATCGATCTGACTGATTTTTTTTTTTCACTTACTGCAGCAGCATTTCTTTATTGGGTAGAAAAACTGAGGCGTACCATTAAAACTGCAGTTATTTTCTTATATATCCCCAGGATTAAACGTGTAGCTAAACATCTTTACACTTAAGATCAAAGTGTTTGTGGCCCACAATGTAAATGGACTTTGACATCCTTGTTTTAATTGATTTCCAGGTGATTGTGTACGATCACGGGCAGGTGATTGAAGACCCCTCCCTCATTGGCAGGGTGGGTTTCACAGGTAAAATGTAAGATGATCCTCTTTTCATAGATGAAACTTGATACTGAAGACAGACAAAAACATTATTTCATGTGCTCCTTGTGCAGGTCTTCCTTTGAGTGCAGATATCATGCTAAACGACACACGGGTCTCAGATGCTGGTATTTACCGCTGCATGGTTAACAACCCACCGGAGATTACAGATCCCGGCATCGGAGAGCTGGTGCTCAGTGTTCTGGGTAAGTTATTGAGAGTTGAGCAGCTGGCAGAAGCACTCGCACATTATGACCATTTACCAAAGCAGGAATTGGTGATCCATTTGTCTTTTTTTTTCTCTGTGATTCTGACTATGATATTTGTTGTTTTCCAAACCAAATCTGCCAAAACTGCTGTGGATTTATTTGTAAAGCAAATACCGAGGAGCCAAACAGGTTAGGTTAATTAAAACATTTGTAGCCCTGCCGACAGCAATCGTGGTGCTGCTGGTGAGTCTGTTTTTTAGTTCAGACTCACACAATTTTCTAGATACAATCATGCGGCCGAGGGGAGGTTTCCTAATGACTTTGGTGGCTCTGTGACTTTTCCTCCAATGAACAACCTGCTGGGAAGATTTCTATAATATTTGGCAACACACATTCACACAGCTCTTAGGGTGAATTCTGCTATCTTAGTTGATAAACCGAGTTTGTCTCTGGTGTGAATCGGCTGATAAAGACATAATGTTGTTCAGTGCTTTGGTTGAAGCAGAGTGCATCCAATAAAGGAAAAATATTTTGAAACCTTATCAGATCTCATAATTTTGACAGAGAATTGCACAATCCCTGAAGGTTAAAACTGATTTGGGAGAGCTGCTATAACGTGAGTGTAATGTGATAAAAGGTTTGTCTAAAGTAAATCCAGCAGTTCCCATGCTTTTGGGACAAAGGACGCATAATCTGAATAGAGGTGAAGCATATGCTTAGAAGCACTTTTGTTCTTGGAAGTCAAAATTTCAGCTCATCTCAAATTTTTGAGTTATGAGCCTTAATTTGCTCAAACTTCTAAGTCAAATTTTTAAGATAACTCAAACCTTTGAGACAATAACCTGAAATTCTGACCTATAAATAGCAACATTTTTTTTTCAGTGGCAGAAATAAGCTTCTGCAGAGCAGAGCCAGGCAGAGCATAATGAAGCACGAGCATGTTCTGTTGTTACAGCAACATTACTTGTTGTAACAATAAAACAAGACTATTTTAAACTGTGTTGTCACATGTTGATATGACAACACAGTTGACCACAACCCCCCAAAATACACACCATTAACTTTAGCTGTAATACAGATAAAAAGCACAGATAATGTGAAATTTGGAATGCTATCCCAGAGGCATACATTGATAAATCCATTTATACAAGAGAGTTTAAATGTTATTGAGTCAGCGGTTTACCAGATAGTTAAATTTTTACAGACCATCTTTCAGCTTTGCTTCTAAAAGCCACCGGCTTAAAAGTTCAAATGTGTGTCGTCTCGGTTTGTATCACATCTTTTAAGAAATTCATCTGTGGGTCATCTATAGTGCCGCCTTCGCTGCCTGTGTGCCAGTGGGATGGAGACATCAATATGGGAGGAAGTGTCAGGCTGTCCTGCTTGGTGGCAGAGGGCATCCCCACTCCAGAGATCCGCTGGGATAAACTGAATCCAGATGAAATCTCCCTTCCCATCAACATGGAGAGTCAGTTACACACACACACGGATATGTATTAAACTTAAAGCACCCCTTGAGCTGAATCAAAATAATCTTGTGTGCAGATCGTTATTTAGATCTTAAAGTCCAAAAAGAGTCAACTAAATGACCCTAAAATGACGCACAATAAATGTTTGAATTTAATAGTGCAAGTGAAATATGATGGATATTATAATTGACTCCATTATAGCGCAATAAGGCTTCCGGCTATGACAAGCAGATTTAGTGCCTATTAAAAAGTATTTAACCACTTGGTGGCTTTTCACTTAAGGCAAAAACACGCACACATGGGTCTGCTATAGAAAAAAAAGGAAGGCGTATTAAAGTCATAAGTGTTTTAAAATGAAAGTGTATTTAGGACTGTTTAAATGGAAGAGAAATTTAGTGTTGCACTTCTTAGAAAAACAAAATCGACTATTTAAAGAAAGGATGGACTGAATTGGAGCATCATTAGCAAATATAACTTTAACTTTAGTCTCCAGTGTATGGGATAAGCTTTTTATTTCAGTTTTTCCCCACAGAAATAATTATGTCACTCAGCATGAGACCTGTGGCTAAAACACGAGTTTTACCAGATGTGGTACAAAAGAGCTTTTATCAAAGATCTTTGATTTAAAAAGAAAAAAAGAAAAAAAGCTTTTCTATATAAACACTTGAGTGGAAAGAAATGTCATCATCATGAAGGTTATTCTCCCACTAATGCATATCATTAACTCCTGCTTTGTGTTTTGTCCTGTTTGCTGTCTGGTGGTTTCCAAATGCTCACTTTCACTCACTCCCTCACTGGTTGGAGCAGATGGCTTCTCCTCCCTGAGCCTGGTTCTGCTGGAGGTCTCTTCCTATTAATAGGGAGCTCTTCTTACCCATTAGACTGCTGGGCTTCTCTCCCCAATACTGTAGGGTTTTTTCTTTAAATGTAAACTTCCTTGAGATAACTTTTGTTGTAAACAGGTGTTATATAAACCGAATTAAAGTGAATTTAATAACATAAAGTAGTCAAATGCTCTTTAAAAAGAGCACTGATGTGTTCTTGCTTATTTTCTCTCAGGTTAAATACTCATACATGACACACGCTTTAGATATTAGCGTTCACACATGTGCAGGTGATCCTAAATGCTCTAAATTATTGTTTTTTGACAGTTTTTTCTACTCTTAGGAGGATATGATAAATATGACTACCTCGCAGCCACAGGTACTCAGTATAGTGGCCCCAACCCACCAGCTTGTCAGATCTTTTGCTTCTGATGGGCACCCAATCAGGAGAAGGTTTCTTTGAAGTAGTGCGGAGATCCTCAAAGAGAGGGAAGCTCAGTTTGTCCTCTTCAGATGGTGGATGAAATAAAGCCATTTATAGGATCAATAAGGATTGTTTTGAAACATGAATAATGCAAAGAGTTCAAGCTTAAAAATACATATTCCTGGAAATAAGCTTAATACTCCACTTAAAAATAATTAAAGGAATACCTAGAAACACAACTGATCTCATTGGGGGGAAAAAATCATGCCGGATATCTATATTGATGTGGACCGGGTAACAGAAGAAAGGATGCCACCTTGTTTGATGGAAATGAAAATTATTAACCTACAGAAGACTAAATTCAAAGACAAATTCAAAGGGATCTCCTCCCAGATCTGGACCACGGCATCACTGAGCTCTGGACTGTCTGAACTGCACCCTGGCAGTGTCGGATGGACTGAAACATAAAGTCCCAGAGGTGTTCTATTGGAGCCAGTCAATGATATCAATACCTTAATTCTCCAGAAACTGTCTGCATTTTCTCACCACGTGAAGTCGGGTTATTGTCAAACACCACAAGGAACCCAGGACCCACTGCACCAGCGTAGAGTCTGACAATCCAAGGATTTCATCCTGATATCTAATGGGTCAGGGTGCCGTTGCCTAGATGATCAGATCCTGGTACTGCTGATGGTTTAAGGACCTTCTACGGCCCTGTCCTGCTCTCCTAGAGTAACTGCCTGTCTCCTCCATGCTCTTGAGACTGTGCTGGGAGACACAGCAAACCTTCTGTCAATGGCACATAGTTATGTGTTATCCTGGAGCAGTTGGCCCTGACCCTAGGGGTGAGTATTTCCTAATACTCACCCCAGCTTGTCTGACACCACCAACCACTACTGAAAACAGTCAGAAAAAATGAGAAGGACAAAAATGGCAGAGTCCTCCACCATGTAAAACCATTCCTGTCTTGGTGGTTGTCTTATTGTTGGCCTTCAATGCCCCTGTTGTTATTGTCATTAACAGCAAAGCAGCTGAAACCGATTAACAACCCCCTCTGATACTTAACTCACCACATCTATATCCCAGAAAGTTTAACTGCCTTAACGCTATATTCTGATTAAAAAGTGTTCCTTTCTAATTTTTTAGCCATTATATAATGCTGGAAGTTTAATATATATTAAGCATGAGATTTGTAAGACAGCGCACTCACCATCATACTCGTCTTCCTCTCTCTAAGGTGAACTATCGGGCTCTGTTCAAATTGTCAACGTGTCCTCTCAGACCTCCGGCCTGTACCGATGTTCCGCCACTAACACCCTGGGAACAGAGAACTGCTACATCAACTTATCCATCTACAGCAGTAAGATCCTCTTTGTTCACCCATAATCCTCTGCCAGAGTTTTTATGCCCTGTGATAAAACGTTCTTGTATTTCTGCCCAGCCCCAGACAGTCCCTCTGGTGTACTGCAGGGTGTGCTGCTGACCTTGTCTATGTGCCTGCTGTTGCTGGCTTTGCTGGTGCTCGTTCTGTGGCTCCATCACACAGGGCAGGATGGGAGGTTGAGGAAGGGGAGAGGAGACAAGGATGAGTTTTATAACGAGATACGGTACACGCCGTCCCTGATGAAACGCTCTTTTGTTTGATTTCTCAAAGACTTTCGGGACTTTTTAATGTATCCATGTAAAAGATGTCTGCAGCCCAGACCAGTGTTCCCTGAATGTTACTCCACAGCTGTAAAGCATCAGAAACTTTGAAATAAAAGTGGAATAAATGTTCTGAAAGGTGTGATAGCAATGAGTCTCATTTATGCTCATTTCCTCCAAACCAGCTTTTAAAGGTAACCATCAATGATCCCCTCAGCTTTAACCAAAGACAAAAAACTGCACTCAAAGTCAAGTCACCATCTTTCATGTAAGTTTTCCCTGTTTTTGGTCATAATTCTGAGCTAAGCTCTTACCTGGCTTCTGCTTCACATGGACCTCGCGAACAAGAGTGGAATCATCTAACTTCTCAATAAAACAAATACCTACATTTCCCTGAAAGCATCAGGCGAGAACATTTATGCACATTATCAGAGTCGATAAATTTAGGTTGCCAGTGGGAAATGTCATTGGGTTTTCAATCCAACTCCTCCTTGTAAATCTCTTGAGAAAACCAAGCATTTTCCTTGGACGCGAGGTTGAACTGTTCAGTGTAAGAGGACAGTGACACTGCTTTTAGAGCATTTTTTTGGCTTTTGAATATTTTCAGCAGCCACACACTGGCCACTTTATTAGGTATGCCTCACTAGTATTGGGTTGGGATCCTTTTACCTTCAGTGCTGCCTCAAATCAGAAGGTGCTGGAAACATTCCTCAGAGATTTTGGTTGATGGTGACATTACATCAGCACATAATTCCAGCAGATTTGTTGGCTGCATATCCACGATGTGAATCTCCTGTTTCACCACATGCCAAAGGTGCGCCACTGGATTGAGATTTGGTGACTGTGGCAGCTGTTTGAGTACAGTGCCATAGTGCTGGAAGCACTGTGGTCAAAAAGGGATGAGCACGCTCCGCAGCAATGCTTAATTGGTACCAAGTGTGCAAGAAAATATCCCCCACACCCCTCCACCACCATGCTGAACATGATGCTATCATGTTGTTTACACCAAATCCATTTTTCCTTGGAGACATTTGTGTTAACGAGAAGTTAAACAGATTACCCGATGAAGTGGACAGGTGAGCGTACAGTTTAATTAAACCCGAGTGCCCGCTCAGTGGTGCTGTTTTTACTGTAGCACAAGGCTTTAAGCTGCTAGGACAAAGATTGAAAATCCTCCAGACAAAAACAACAGCAAAAAACAGACCAACAGGACAAATGCCAGAAAATAAAAATCACACAGCAGTTAATTTGCAAACAAAGACAAAAACCTTTAATTTAAATAGGAGGGGGAAAAAAAATCACATAAAAAAAAGAAACTGTACAGAACATTTAACATCGACTTAAAGTTCTTAAATAAAAGACCCCGCCCCTCCAAAAGTAACTAAAAATAACAAAACTATAACAAAGTGGGATGGTGTATGATACATTTTTGTGCAAAAGAAGTATGAACCAATTCTTCCCAAACTGCACATCTTGATGTGGAGAGGGCGCCTCTCTCCACTCAGGTGTCTTTCTACAGGTAAACACGAGAGTCCCTCCCCTAAACATCAGCATAGTGTCTTTGATGTAAAAAGACCCCCCCCCCCCAAAAAAAAATCCAATAATAAAATAGATTTATATTTTAAATATATTTATATAACAAACATGCTGTACAGAACGTCAGAGATTAAGAAATCCCTTTTTTTGGACACTCACATCTGTCTGTCAACTTGTGCTTCCCCGACTCCAACTAAAAGGCAAAAAAAAAGCAAAACTGAACAAAAGTCGAGCTCCCCATCGTTTAGAAGTAAAATAAATGAAAAAAGAAAAACAGAAAACAGCACTGATCAGAAAAGTCTCTGTTTTTCCTGAGTTGTGGGAGTTTCTAATGCAGTTTAAGATGGAAGCTGACACACTTTTACCTGTTTCTTCACAGCCACTCGAGAAAAAAAAAGGAGAAAAAACCCCAAAAAACTAAGGGCTGCTCAAAAGATTAAAAGAAAGAGAGGGGGGGGGAGGAGGCTGCTGAGCTTTATCTTCTAAAAAGCTTAAAATGGCTAGATGGGGAAGGGGGGGGGGACACTGCGCAGAAAAAAAAAATTGCCTTTAACAGCATGTAGAACATCTCTTAAAAAGAGGGACTAAAAGGGAGCATCTATTGTAAGTCTTCCTGCAGAAGCAGTCAGTTCCTTTCCCAGTATACACCCTGAGAACACTGGCCTCCATCCAACTTTCCAGCAGGGAAGGGGAAAAAAAACAAAAACAAAAAAACCCCCCAAAACCCAAACAAATCATTTATGAGGAAAAAGCAGCATATGGCGATTCATGCTATGGCACGAGGTCGTTTAAGAATTCTTCACCCAGTGCGAAGAGCCGGAAACCGTTGGGGACAAAGCCAGTGGACCCGGGGAAACTTCTGGGGCTAAAATTTTTTGACAGAACTGCAAGTTTTTCTTTTATTTTTTGTTTTATGAAACTCTCCCGTTTTCTGCTTTTCACAGTGGTAAAAAAAAAATAAAAATAAAGGCGTGGGAAAAGAAACAAACTTAAAGCGATTTCAGGAACACTTCCAGTTATGTTCCACACTTAAAAATAACCAAAAAGAGCCGTTGGTGAGATGGTGCAAACGTGACGACACCAAACAAACTGAGGGGAGGGGGCGGGAGGGTAGACAGAAGGCAGATTTCCAACTCAATATATCAACACACCATATAGACAAACCCCGTTAAAGACATCTGTAAGACATTATCAAATAAATATTCCACCTTTGCTTTCAGTATTTATTCAGCTTTTGTTTATTTCCAACTAAAACGCTGGATTTAACTGTTGTAGAAACAGCAGTAGTAGTGGGTATTATAGTAGTAGTAGCAGGAGATGCAGAAGCAGTAGTATAGTAACAGAAAGGCCCAGACTGCAGGCAAAGAGCACACTGGGGATACACTGATGTATCAGCCAATCACATGGTCAGTTAACCAGTGGCTAATGGTTGTCGGTAGTGTCACATCAACAGCATGATGGAGGAGGAGGACTTAAAATAGTTTCATAATGAAGACGTCTTTTGTTTCCCTGGTGCAAAAGGAGGATAAGTAACTTAAAAAACAAAAGAAAAACAAGCAGCTAAAAATATATATGGGTATCAGACCAAACTGTTATTTTAGACATCAGTGCATCCCTAGCAAACACAGCTCTCCTCACAAAGCAGCCTGGACCCCGGCTATTCAGAAAGCCATGAGCTGATTGGATCTGATCAGGGAGGACATTAGTGATCAGTAATCCAAAGAAAACAAACTCAGTGCACATTTGACACCGAGGGATTCGTGAAGATTCAAGTAAAAAACAAAAAATAGAAGACATTCCACTCACCAAAGCAAAAAAAAAAAAAAGAGGATTAAAAAAAAAAAAGTTCCTTACACTCCCAGCTTGTGAATTTGTGATCAACACAATTTTTCACAGATTTGACTCGTCCTCTGTTTGATCCTGATTAATGGAAACCAGCTCTGTCTGAAGTTCTCCAGGTTGCTAGTCAGATACAGGACTCCACGATGTCCAAGCCTACATACGCTGTAAACTAGCAGTAAAAGCACCACATGTCAGCTGGGCTGGAAGGGAGTTTGTTTTTTGTTTGGGGGGGGTGGGGGTGTTCCCTGAAACTTGCTCCAAGACAGAACTGTTGATATAGTCAGGCACCTCTGCAGGAAAATGGGCCAGAGTACAAGAATAATGTTTTCTTGTTTTATTTTCTTCTTCTTCCTCATATAATATGTGTATTTGTGCAGGGGAAAAGAAGTGGAGGCTCCTGAAATTAGCCAATATGTCATGTGAAATATTGTTTGATGCACAACTGTCCGGCGAGGATGGTTACATGTGGGGGGAAAACAAAAACAAGGCTTATTGTGGTCTCCACGCGTCCTTTAGTTGCACGTACAGCAATGTACTGGTCCTTTTTCTTTTTCTGGATTTATTATGAGGCCCCCCAAACAAACAGAAAAAAACCTAATGCTGCTGCAGACGTCAAGTTAGAGATTGTCCTCTAGTCTCCAGTATAGAAAAATAAACAATCCTCAAGCAAAATATCCCTTATAATTTGCACTGGCCTGTCTGGCCTGTCATTACTTTTACAACCAAATGGTTGGCTGTAGAGACAGCGAGTGCTCAGTCAGGAAAAGAAAAAAATGTAAAATTAAAAATGAGTACATCATCAGGTCTTACGAGTTGTGATGAAAGCTGACTTTGGAATAAACAGGTTGGCTAAAATGATTTCATGGTCTGACGTGCATCAGCTCAGCATGCTATGTTTAGCTCTCTCTTGACTAACAAGAAGAGTGATGTGTATATTCCCAGATCCACGCTTGATTCAAAGTGCCATCAGAGGACTTCCAAACTGTGGCTGCGCTGAGTTAGTTCAACAACAGTTCATGGAATGAGTCCCAAAGGCTGGAATGAGTCCGGACTGGACCGGTCCACATTCAACTGCGGTGTGCTTTCACTGTAGAAACTGTCAATAGTGCAGACTCAGCGCAGGTGATCAAGTAAAGGCAGCTCTGTGGATTCCTCTCTGGGAGTGGGAGGGTCCGGGGATGGATCTGTCGTCTGAGTGGCTCCCAGTGGATCTTGCGTTAGACCGGCCTCTTGTAGGGATGCAGGAGGAGCAGGCTGAAAGAGACAGATTGATAATAAGAAGACGATTAAGTGCGTTTATCAACAGCACGACCAACAAGGCAGGCAAAGAAAAGCCCACTGCTTCATATTCACAGCTGAACAAAACAAAATGATTCAACGTGCTGTCAAAATCTGTATCATCGAGGTCCAAACAAAAGCAAATCAAGTCATTCGCACAGGCACAGGTACAAAAAGGACGTCCCACTGAGCAATCTGGATCATGATCTGAGAAAGCATGCCATATTTATAAACCACTTCCTGTTTGAATTACTGAACAACAACAAGCCACTCACTGCATATGTGCATCTGTTCAAATGAGCTTAATGCAATATCTCAGTAGGTGTGACTATCGTCTGCTGTCTGCTTACCGTCTACTGTAAAGACATCATGTAGGCAGAAATATAACTAAAGATTTACTTCATTACTGATCAATCTATCAGTTCTGTTGTCTCAGAACTCCTCAGACATTTGGTCTGTTAAAATATCCCCAAACACTCTAAAAAAATGCCCTGAGTGGGTTTGAAGAGACATTAAAATATTTTAAGGAACAATTTTTGGGGGTTAACATAAGCAAGACTCAAATCTAGGAAGCAGTAACCATAGAAACACAGCATATTCTTCTTAAGCTCCTCTTTTCCATTTTGTCCATGTGCCTGATTATTTACTTTAGCATATTGCGAATACTCAGTTGTAAGCAACTCTACAAAAAACACTGATCTGATAAAACAGAATGGTCTGAGTGGATTTACTAACAACAGGAGGGCTATATCTATCTGCTACCCCTGGGAAAAATTTTCAGAAATCACAATATCTCTTTCCACTGCTATGCGGATGATATCCAAGTCTATTTCCCTCTGGATTTGGATCTCCAATCCCCGCTATTGCCGTTGCTTAACTGCCTGTGTGATGTCAGAGACTGGCTATTTCATAACTCGCTTACCCTCAATGAAAACAAAACAGAAATTATCGTCTTTGGTAGCCATATGCCGTTGAAACAGCTATCGGGGACCTTAGGTTCTTATGCCAGCCATCTATCGTCTACTGTCAGAAATCTGGGAGTAGTGCTGGACAGTTCCCTCAAATTAGATAAGCAAGTGGCTGCAGTGGTAAAAACCAGCTTCTACCAACTACGCCAAATTTCGAAGGCAATGCCTTACCTACGACACAAGGACCTTGAAAGGCTCATTCATGCTTTCATAACCTCTAGACTGGACTATTGTAATTCTCTTTACTTAGGCCTCCAACTCTCCCTCATCCAACGCCTACAATTAGTCCAGAATGCCGCAGCACGCCTTTTAAGCGGCACTAGAAGACAGGATCATATCACTCCTATTCTAGCTAACCTCCATTGGCTTCCTGTCAAGTACCGTATTGTTTTTAAAATTCTTCTATACACTTTTAAAATCTTAAATAACTTGGCACCCAGTTATTTGATTGACCTTCTTAATTTATATATCCCTACAAGGGCACTCAGATCCTCTAATCAGGGGCTCCTAATGCAACCAATGTCTCGACTAAAGACGAAGGGGGATCGTGCCTTTGCTTTTGCTGCACCAAAACTGTGGAACAGCCTGCCGGTTGATGTCCGTGCGTCGGAAACTATTCAATCTTTCAAATCACGGTTAAAAACCCATTTGTTTAAGCTTGCCTTTCAAACTACTTAGCTTAATTTCTTCCCGGTTCATGCTTGTTGCAATAGTACCATCCTATAACTGTATTTTTGTTGTTGATTGTTTTCTTTTGCTGTAAACCTGCAAGTATGGCTCGTCTGTGAAGCACTTTGTTGTACCTGTGACTTTTAAATGTGCTATAGAAATAAAATTGAAATTGAAATTGAATTTGCTGGATTTGTTTGATTAATAGAGAAAGAGTCAGGTGATTTATGCATCAGAGTGTACTGACTGAGCGTGAGTATCTGTATTTCTGGATCTTTTTAAAGAACTGAACAACTATGGACAGTCTCCTTACCTGTGTGCGTATGGTCTGTAATGGTGCTCCTTCCCCCTCCGTTGAAGCTGGTCCATTAAAGCCCTTCCTCCCTGAAAAACTCCACTTGCTAAAGTGGCTCTCATAGTGTAGTCCGCTGCCCGGGCCAAGGCCAGCCCGCTGGCCCGTTCTGTGCCCCGAGCTCTCCAGGAGACTTGCTGGGCAGAAGCGCTCCAGGCCTGGCAGAGGTGGAGGAGCCACTGAGCTGCTGAAGGAGAGCTGGGAGCTGGACAGCTGCTGGCCCAGGAGACCCTGGATGGAGGATGTACGCTGTAGGGATGAGAGAAGTCCTGCCTCCATTCTGCCCTCTGACTGGCTGAGCAGAGCTAATGGGAGAGGCTGAGGGTGGTGATGCCAGCTCTGGGTTGGACCAACAGGGTTGTCTGTGCCTGAAGTGTAAGAAAAAAAAGCACTTTTAACTCCTAAAAATAAAATACTTGCAATACATTTCATCTTCATGTGACCATAACAAGCTAACAAAAACACCTCCATTTCTGTTTCGGTTCTTACCCATCGAGGGCTGGACAGTGGTGATGTGTGGCTGTGGAAGGCTGGAGGCTGGTGTACTCTGGGTGGTGTGAACAGCTGGGTTGGTGGAGATGGAGGTGGAGCCGCCTCCACAGTCTGAGTCTTCTATGTTCCCCCCGCTGTTGCAGCCAGCCCCGCACCCTTTCTGTAACCTGCAGGGAGACATATGTTACAGTTATGTTTACTCTCTCTTAAAGCTCATGTGTACATTTATTTAAGCAAAGAATTTGCACCTGTCCCAGCTGCTGATGAGCCAGGTGTAAATGTTGTGTGGGCTGACTGGTCCTCCCCACACAGAGCGGAGCTGGCTGTGTTCCCCAGCATAAGAGGTTGTGAGGGGGGACACGTAAATGGGGTAGCCGATGGGCTGGTCGCACGAGGAGTTAATCATATTCCTCAGCGCTTGTTTGGCATTTTGAATGCTTCCTCGTTCGGGGTTACGGTTGCGCAGGAAAACCAGCTCCTGCTGCTGCCCCGCCCACAACCCACGCACACACTCTCTGTTCACCTATGGAGGGCAGAAAAAAGAGAGATGAGGATCTGACAATCCAGGCATGTGATGAGTCAGAGACAACAAGACAAAAAAAGAAGAAGTGCTAAACGTAACAAGCTGCGACCTTGATAACTCTGAAGCTGAGGAATCTCTTGTTAAGCATGATGATCTTGTACTCGTCACTGCCGTCATCCATGATGTGGCGCAGTGCTAGGAGTGAAGGCATGTTTGCTAGAATAGCGCTTCGCCACACGGGGTCACCCTCGTGTGATATCAACATCTTTTCCTCATTGGCAGTGATGGCGTCAAACAGGACCATAGGATCCTCGTACTCATCTGGAGATGTAAAGTGATCCTGAAAGAAACACAGATTATACAAACAGTCTCACTTCAGTATCAAAAAAAAGAGTAAATATTGGCACTCCAGCACTAGTTTTCTTCTCTGGTACCTGGTGCAGTTTGAGTGACATCCGCACTCCTGGTGCTACGACCCGATTCAGCAGGTCCATATCCGCAAACACCCACTCGTCACGAGGAGATGTGATGCGGAAGTCTCCCTTGAAGAGTGCATGAAGGCCATAGAGAAACGGTTCCAAGCTGTCAAACAAACAAAACAACAATAAATCTGCCATATTCTTAGCATATATATGCATGGCATCAGCAACAGTGACAGACATGGTTGTGCGGCCTGGTGAACTTACCTTGCTGACATGCTGTGTGAGGCCGTGCCCAAGGCTCTTCTTCCCAGGATACAGAGGCCAAAACAGAGGTTGACAAGTGGAGAATCTCTTTCGCAAGTCACCGGCTAAAACACAGTGAAGCACAAATAAATTGTGCAATGTTGTACATTTAATGCCTTCTGTATTTCTGTTATTAAACATTTCACTTGTTTGTAATGATGAAAAAAGTATCCTAATGACAGACATAAAGTGGAAGACAACAAATGTCATTTAGAAAAATGCGACCAAATAGCATCTTCTTGTGCACATGAAAGCAAGATATACTTGATCCGTTATGATCAAAATATGTGTAGCATAAGGGAAAAAGCACTACAAATGCAACCCACGCATGTGACGTTATAGTTTAAATGTTGTGGAGGAGTCTTACTGTCTGGCGCCTGCTGTTGCAGTACTGAATCCAGTCCAGGTAAACCATGCAGAATGAGGACGGGGTGATGCCGGACGCTCTGTGATCATAGTCCTCGTCAATGTTCAGGTTGAAGGTGGGGTCACTGTCTACGTAGTTTGATCCGAGACAAGGTCGTAAAGCCTCCTGAATTGTTTCATTGGTCAGCCACTCTTCCAGCTTAGAAGATCGACTCACATAGTAGATGATGCTCTATTGGACACAACAAATACATAATCCAAAATACTAGTCACGCTAGGAAAACATTTTTGTAGACAGCTTTAAATCCACATCAAGGATTACAAGTATGTGCATATTTTAGCTTCATATCTTAGCTTCTAAATTTCTATGACTTGCTCTTCATCACAGAAGTAAAACAGCCTCGAGTCAACTAAAGTAAACAAAACCAACTGCAATAAAACGCAAAAAGCATGATGTGAGAACAGAGTAAAAACAGCTCCTCAACATTGGCTCACCTTGACGTAGTATGTGATGAGGATCTTACGAAGGTCAAATACTTGCAACATGGAGGCGGCATTGTTGTCGCTGATGCTGTAGCCTTCGAGCACGTACTTTGTAGCAGCCACCTCCCAGGCCAGCCAGCGCTGTCCAAAGGCAGCATTGAATGACAACATGTGAGGCAGGTGACCTGGTTCACAGCAGCAGCAGCCTTCATCCTCCTCCACCCCCTCTGTGATTGCTTCTACCTCCCTCTGCTGACAGTAGGTACCTGGAAAGATGTGAAACATAAGGATTAGCTGCTCTATTAAAGGGCTCCAACAGATGACACTGACACAATCTGCCTGGAAAACACAACTTCAAAAAAATATATATCTGCATAATGTGTTTAAAACTTTTATGGACAGAGTTTCTGCGTGTGTTGTAATTGGCTGACGGTTTTGGCTTGAGTGGCCTCAGGATCTCGTCTTTGTTCTTGGTTTGTTTGGCTTCGTCAGCCTGTGACCTCCAGCTTGGGCTAAGGCAGTTTGCAGCTGCGAGGAAAATTAGCACCTCCAAGTCTGAGGTCCAACGGGTGTCTTCACTCAATTCAATTTTATTCATACTGCGCCAAATCAGAACAACAGTTATCTAAAGGCGCTTTATACTCTAAGGTAAAGACTGTACAATGACACGAAGGAGATCCTCCACATCTGGGATGAGTTGCTGCTCTAAGTGGAGGAGTTTAAGTATCTCTGGGTCTTATTCATGAGTCAGGAGGAGCGGAGCAAGAGATTGACAGAGTGGCACAGTATCTGTACTGGATGCTGCACTGGTCTGTTGTGGTAGAGGTATCAATTATCTCTAGCTACTCCAGCTCCCATACGGTCACAAGCTCTGGGTAGTGACTGAAAGAACAAGATCATTGATACAAGTGGTGGAAATTAGCTTCTCTGAAGGGTGACTGCTCTCTCCCACAGTGATAAGGTGATAGAGTTCAGAAAAGAGCCACTAACTCCTCCACATTTGAGGTAGTTTGATGGATCTGACTAGAATGCCTCCTACATGAGGTGTTCTGGGGCATGTCCTACTGAGAGGCAGCCCTGGGGCAAACCCAGTACACCCTGGAGAGATTATAGCTCTCCATTAATTCGGAAACGCCTCAGTTTCTGCCCAGATGAGCTGTAGGAGATCGCTGGGGAAAGGAAAATGTTGATATCTCTGCTTAGACTGCCACCCCTTGCAGAAAATGAACTTTGATAAAATCAGAAAAAGTATCTTGTGTTAAAAGGTGACCTTTTTTGTTTTCTAAAATTACGCTGGTAAGAGGTGCTGTACATAGGTTTCATGTCAACACATGAGACTCTTCAGCTAATTTGGACTGACTTTAATGAGTTTTAAAATCAATAAAATCTTGGTGAGGTTTTTAAGAGTCACCAAATTAGGCTAACATGTGTCACACGGGGTATAACCAATAAGAGATGTTATGCTTATTTAAGGCTAAACACCACCTAATTATTTGATGTGGTGTCCAAATGCCAATAGGTCTCCAATAGGTCAAAGCATTTCTGAGATACGACAAATCCAGTGACAGTGTGATCATATTCTTTAAACGCTTTAAAAGCTGTGTGCATAAAGAGAGCTCCAATCACTCATTCACTGGTCGTGACAGAGTCAGACATTATAATGAAACTTGGTGAAATGACTGTCAAAGTCAGAGTGTCAAATTTAATAATCTTTTACCCTACAGCTCTAGCAGCTGTCACAGACTCCAGCAGGAGAGAAACAAGAGGAACGATATGATTAAGAACAGGTAGAAACACTTCACTGCCCACACATTCAATGCTTGGCCTTGAATAATTTTACTCAGCTAAAAAATAAAAAAAGATTAAACTTAACCAAAAAAATAATCTGTTTTAAGGTCGTATCATTATAGATCATAAAGCCCCGCTTTGCCAAGTGACAACCTCTTCAGAGGCTGACGCACAACTTTTTTTTTTGAATCCTCAATGACCTTAAAATAAACCAACAGATGTGAAACTGATCTCTTTTAAGAATAAAAATATGCTGTAAGAACTTAAACACAAAGTAATCTTCAAAATATGAAGGTGAAGTGGCTTTAGACGACTTTTCAATCTCTCCCCCTCATTCCTCTGCAATCAAGCCTTCATTTTCCACGGAGATTTCATACTTAATGGCAGACATAATTGCACAGGGTACGAATTTCATCGTCAATCGTGTAATTTTTCTATCGGCATGAAATAATGTGACGACATTTACATTTATTTAACATTTACTTTATGACAAGTTAAATCGAGAAACTTCTACGTCTGCTGCCACCTAAAGCTTTATATTCCAGGGAAACTAGTGCCATCAGAAACCTCTTTTTAACTACTGATTAAGCTACAGCACCACATCCCCATAATAAGTACTTTTTCACAACATTTGACTGATGTCCACGTCACAACAAGATGGTAAACAACTAAAAACTACATTACTATTTTATGAGCTCTAAACATCGCATGCTGCTGACCTCTGAACTCTAGACCCCTCAGCTGGAAGGTCACAAGGCCGTTGCCGATTTCGATGATGTGGACCAGAGCGTTGAGGTAGTCTGACGCGAGGATGAAGCAGTCGCCCGTGCTGTAGTTCCCCCAGCGGCCGAGCAGTAAGTCTCCACAGAGGCTGTGCTGCAGAGAGCGGGTCAGGTGCTCGTAGAAAATAGAGTTCAAATTGTTGTCATCAGCACCTTAATGATAAAAACAAAACAGACTGTCACCTTCATTTCAGAACAAAAATCGGTAAGCATCGACAGGAGGGAACACTGTGGCATACCTGGGTTGCGGTCTAACTGGGTGGCAAGTCTAGTATTGGAATGATCGACCCTCTTGGTGCTGTAAACAGGACAAATTAGGATTAAAACCAAATAGATTTAATTTATATTAAGAGTGTAAGATATACAGTTTCACACTTGCAAAGGTTATTTAACCAAACACATACTTGTAGTCGCGCTCCCAGAATTTAACGGGCCTGGTGTATGAGGTGACAAATACAGCACTGCCAAGGACAGGATTGAGAGGTGTGGAGAAGATGGCAGAAAAGACAGCTTGGACAAAAAGAACAGCAGAGTCTGAAATAGCAAGAGTTAAGGACATGTCACCAAAACCCCCAAAGCAAAACAAAAATCTCCACTGAATAACTTCACTGACACTTAAGACTATCAAAACAAAGAATACAGCACAAAATAACAATAACCTCTGTGCAGTAATGCAAAACAATTCAATAATCTTGCAACATAAAATACCTTTGTCACATCTTAAAGCTACAATTTGCCATCTTATACTCTATCAACCTTAAATTTGGCACTGGTGTATTCCTACTATCACAAAATCAAGCTGAATAAGGATACGGGGCACAGCAAAGGGCTGAGCAAAGGCATGAAAGGCTGAGCCCCAAGTGATCTGCCAGGGGGCAATGTAGGTCAGCACGAAACGCAGCTTGTACAGCAGGTCCCACATCTGAAAACATTCAAACATTCATCATTATCAACTCTCACACACATGCGCATGTAAAAATAGTATTCATATTTGCTACAGAAATAAGACGATTAAGACTATTTGTGTGCAGGAAGCTGTTTCTAAAGTAGAACAAAATCATTTGTGACGAAAGAATGCTACAAATATGAAATTTTTCTAACCTTGCTGAAGAGAATGGACATGAAGTAGTAATCGATTAAGAAGGTCTCTGAGAAGTGTGGATAGTCGTAGTGGAAGAAGAGTGTGGTGAAGCACAGTGTGACGTACTGCTGCGATGGGGTACAGAAGGACGAACGCAGCAGCTTCATTCCAGCTACCGAGATAAAGAAAGCTCGGCTACTGGAGGGTTCGAGGAAGGGGGGGGGGGGGGGGGGGGAAGAAGAAAAAAATCAACATATGCTAACATATGGTTACAACAACAGAGTAAGAAATGAAATGATTATTCAACAACAGGTGCTAGTGATTGCGTGTACGTGCTACAGTTTAACCCCTTTCTTTAGAGTTTGCAGAGAGGTGTGCATAATTTTACAGTGATGTGAAAAGAAAGGTTTTCGCAACACTTTATACAGAAAAACTAAATCCACCTTTAATTCCTAGAGAATTACAGTGGGGCAAAAAAGTATTTAGTCAGCCACCGATTGTGCAAGTTCCCCCACCTAAAATGATGACAGAGGTCAGTAATTTGCACCAGAGGTACACTTCAACTGTGAGAGACAGAATGTGAAAAAAAAATCCATGAATCCACATGGTAGGATTTGTAAAGAATTTATTCGTAAATTAGGGTGGAAAATAAGTATTTGGTCAATAACAAAAATACAACTCAATACTTTGTAACATAACCTTTGTTGGCAATAACAGAGGTCAAACGTTTACTATGGGTCTTTACCAGGTTTGCACACACAGTAGCTGGTATTTTGGCCCATTCCTCCATGCAGATCTTCTCGAGAGCAGTGATGTTTTGGGGCTGTCGCCGAGCAACACGGACTTTCAACTCCCGCCACAGATTTTCTATGGGGTTGAGGTCTGGAGACTGGCTAGGCCACTCCAGGACTTTCAAATGCTTCTTACGGAGCCACTCCTTTGTTGCCCGGGCGGTGTGTTTTGGATCATTGTCATGTTGGAAGACCCAGCCTCGTTTCATCTTCAAAGTTCTCACTGATGGAAGGAGGTTTTGGCTCAAAATCTCACGATACATGGCCCCATTCATTCTGTCCTTAACACGGATCAGTCGTCCTGTCCCCTTGGCAGAAAAACAGCCCCATAGCATGATGTTTCCACCCCCATGCTTCACAGTAGGTATGGTGTTCTTGGGATGCAACTCAGTATTCTTCTTCCTCCAAACACAACGAGTTGAGTTTATACCAAAAAGTTCTACTTTGGTTTCATCTGACCACATGACATTCTCCCAATCCTCTGCTGTATCATCCATGTGCTCTCTGGCAAACTTCAGACGGGCCTGGACATGCACTGGCTTCAGCAGCGGAACACGTCTGGCACTGCGGGATTTGATTCCCTGCC
>NC_140535.1:70102-83786 GCF_057382185.1 Mchenga conophoros | reverse complement strand
TCTCCCTTTGCCACTGAACTTCTAGGCGGGCCACGTACACTTATTTAGTTATTGACTAGCGTTCAAATATTCCAGAAAATGTCTTTGTGTATAGAAGGCTCCCTGCACTAAACCAAGTGAAGTAATCAATAATGTGGCGATATTACACTCTCAGCTCAAGTTCGTGCATTTGAACTGGCTACATACAGCTATATCTCACAGTATACCAGTGGCAGGCCAACAGCAGGCTTAGACTTAGTTCTAAGCCTGCTGTTGCCTTTGTACTGTGTATAATGTGACATATTTCACATTCACCCACAATTTTCTGTAGGCTTGAAAGGCATTCTGTATCTTTGTGCCCTGAGCTCTTTAAAAGTCTTTGTAACCTTTCAGCAGGAGCTTGGCCAAATTATTTATGCAGCTTCAGTAAAAATTTTTGTTTCATGACTGAGTTCATTTCCTCAGAGACTGTCAGTATTTCATGCTCATTGCATATTTCTTCATGCCCATTTTGCTTTGCTTTTCTAAGTGCCTTCTTTAGTATTTACCAATGCCTGTTCATCTAACTGAATGCTCTTATATTGTTATAGTGTTTACACAGTGATGGTTGGAGCTTGTACAGTCAAGCTTTACAGGTTTGTTGAACATCACTGCTGTGTCATTTTCTACATCCAGGGGAACTCTTTGTTATGGAAGCTTTGCTCAAAAGCAGGGGAACGTCTGCTGGAACACATCACTTTCAATGTCAAAATTGGTCTCTACAACTTTTGCTGAAATTTTTACCTTTTTTATATAATATATACCGTACTTCCCGGACTACAAAGCGCACCTGAATATTAGCCGCAGAAGCTAAAATCAGGGGAAAATCCTGTTTTGTACATACATTAGCCGCACCTGACTAAAAGCCGCAGGTGTTTCAATGTTGACTTATCATATGTAAGAGAATATGCACAAAGCGAATTGTCAGGAAAGAGATGGCTGTTTGGAGACGCACCCCTTTTATTAATATTTTGAAAAACAAGTTATGGGTACATATTTGCACATGTACTGTGCTTCATAAATGAGTAACAAATGTAGTACATACAGTAACCTACAGCACACCAGAAAAATAGATTCCGACTACCTTTTAGGCTCAGGTGCAGAGACACGGCTTTAACAAGAAGAAAAGTCAGCCATTCACCACCATCTTCCTGCGCACTAAAACCACCAAAGTCCTCTTCTCCAGTGTCGGACACGAACAGGCTCAGGATGGCTTCGTCATCCACTCTCAGCTTCTTTCCTTCGTTGTCACTTTCAAAACCAAAGAAATCCTCGTTGTCAGTGTCAGAGTCGAACACCCTCAGAAGGGCCGTGGCGGTGTCCTCCTCTTCATCATGCAGCAGTCCAGCCCTTCGAAATCCGCTGGTGATCGTGGATGTTTTCACACTTTTCCACGCTGTCAGAATCCACCGGTGGAGTTGAGCATAACTTGCTTTTCGCAAGTTTATCGCCGCTGGTCATCCACGACTCCCGCTGAACGCGTAGCGCTACTTTGAAGTTTGTTTTTCGCGCTACTTGTACGGCACTATGTTGCCTGGCGGATGGACATGTGACCAACATACCACTCTTGAACCCCGATCCTTCCGCCAGGCAACGTAGTGCCGTACAACAGCGGAACAAACAAAACAAATCGTCTTACGATATGACAAAAATCATGGACAATCCATAGAAAAGCCGCACCTGACTAAAAGCCGCAGGGTTCAAAGCTTGTGCAAAAAGTAGCGGCTTATAGTCCGACAATTACGGTACCAATATATAGAATTTGAAATATACCAATTTTCATCTCCAAATTTTAAAGATTGATGACTGGATGTTTCGTGGTCCCTAGGTTTTGAGTTTGAGGAATGTTTGGGGATTTTTCTCGTTGTTTTTTGGTGTCTCTGTTACAGGGTTTTTTGGTTCATTCTAGGTAAAGATGTGTTTTGGGTTTAGCTCGATAGTCTTCTGTTTGTTCTTTTTTCCTAATGGCTTTGAGTTTCATTATCTCTGTTTGTGGTTCACAGTTTCTTGTTTGTTTATGTTAGTTTCCTGAGTCAGTCGTGTCTTTGTGTGTTTATTCTCCTGTTGCTCTGTCAAGTTCACACATCTTAGTTGTGTTCTCAGTGTTTGTACTTCCCGTCTTATTTGTTAGTCTTCCATCTTGTGTGTATGATGTTCAGTTTTTCTTCATCTGCCTCATCAGTCAGATTAGTGTCATCTGTGTTCCCACCTGTGGTCTGTTCCCGTTAACTTCTGTGTGTATATATCGTCTGAGTCTGTTCTTGGTTACATTTAGTGTTCAAATAAATTTAACACTACAACACTGGAAAAACATGGCCTGAGTTCAGGCCTAGTTACTGCCAGACAAAGAACCAAGAAAACCATAAAAAACATAAAAAACTATCTGACAAAATGAACAACAAAGTCATTAATGTCTATCAGTCTGGAAAGGGTTACAGAGCTTTTTCTTAGGCGTTGGGAGCCCAGAGTACCATGGTGAGCCATTATCTACACTGTTAGAAAAAACATCTTAAAAAAACAGTAATATTCCGGCAGCTGGGGCACCAAAATAATACCGTAAAATAACAGAAAATAACTTACTCATAAAAATACAGTTATTTCCAGTAATGAAAATACAATTTGTTGCCCTAATTTTACATGGGATTTTGCCTTTTTCAAGTGCTTTTAAACATTAAATTAGGAACAATTTAATGTGATTAAACAATGAAATTACCTATAAACAAGGTCAATGAATGCGGCAATATGAATAATAATACTTAAATGTACAGAAATATACAGTTGGTTTAAATAATAATGGATTGCATTCATATAGCACTTTATGAGTGCCTCTCTCAATGCGCTTTACAATTCCTCTTTATAATTCCCCTCTGGCCATCACCAGTAGGTGAAGTGTCTTGCCCAAGGACACAACGACCGAGAGTGTCCGAGCTGGGGCTCGAACCGGCAACCTTCTGATTACAAGGCGAACTGCCAACTCTTGAGCCACGATCGCCCTAAATAGCAATAATAATAATAATTATTTGATGTAAAAAAAGTTTATGAGAATCATTTTATATATTTTTCCATAGCATTACATTTGAATTTAACAGTTCAATCTTTCAAATAACGAACAAATATTTGTGAAATCATGATGCATTTGTGAAAGTATTTTAACAATCTAAGACAGATACATTTAAAAAACAAGAAAATTATGTGTCATGGTCCTGCGGCCATGACTCAGTGACTTTGTGTTTATGTTCTTTATTGTTATTATTCTCTTTATTATTCATGGGCTGTTTTGGGATGGTTTGTGTTTTGGGATTTTAGGTACTGGGTTCTGAGTTTGTGCTCCCTCTATTGGTCCCTGGTGTTAGTGTTCCCCTGTCTCGTCAGGTTAATCAGGTCCAGCTGTGTCTCCCACCTGTGTGTGATTTCCCAGTGTCTCTCTGTGTACTTATAGTGTGTGTTTGCCTCTGTTCCTCGTCGCGTCGTCTGTGTTCATACCCTGTGAAATCCCCTGCGTGCTCTCCCTGCTGTTCTCCCTTCATGTTCAGGTTTGCCACTCCTTTGTGTAGTTTCACCCAGTTTAGTTCATCCTTAGTTCTGTTTTGCCATCTCCACTTTATGTTTGATATTGTCAATAAATCGCCTTCACATCTGAGTAAGTGCTGCATTTGAGTCCTCCTTTCCACTCTTCACACGGCCGCTGCCCCGGACCGTGACAGTACGACGCGACCACAAGATGGACCCAGCAGCGCTTAATCCGTCCAGGGAGCTATGGGAGACGCTCATCGATGCCACACAGGAGCTGATCGACCTGTGGCTGGAAAGCCCAGGTGGCACATCCCAGCGCGCTATAGAGAGGCGGCTACAGCGTCTGGTGACCGGTCTCCCATGGCTTCTGGACTCGCTCTGTTCGTGGGAGCGGGAGTTTCTCCTTTTGGACCTTGGACTTCACCCCCCGTCTGCATTTACTTTCGAGCAGCCCGAGGCGGTGAGTGAGCGGGATGCATTGGCTTCCCCAGATTCCGGGACTTTGTTTTCTGGGGCTATTCAGAGCGGGATGGGAGACTGTACGGGTCGCTTACCTACCTTCGTGGTAACGGATCCTTCCCAAGTGGGCGTGTACAAACCCTCTGCAAAACTGACAGACTGTGTCTCTGCCGCTCCTTCTGAGCCAGGACTTTTTCGCCATTCTCCGGCTCAGTTCTGTGTCCAGCCACAAGCTTCCCGGTCTGTAGCTCAACCGTTAGCCTCCCTAAGGGCACAATTACCTGTTCTGCCGCCGCTCCAGTTAGCCACTCAGCCACCACCACCGCTAGCATCGCTACAACCCATAGTTCAGTTAATGGCTGAGTCACGATATTCACACTGTTTTTCCACCGCTGTTTCTAAGCAGGGAGATGAACTGTTTTACGACAGACCTGTTCCTCAAAAGCTGGCAACATTAGAGACTGTTGCTCACTCCAGGGCTTCCCCAGAGGCTGGGTTACTGCCCTCAGCTTACTCTGGACCCCTGGAGGCCAAGATGCCAGCTGTGAACTGCACCGGGCTGTCACTGCCTGAGCAGAGTCAGTGCTCTGCGCAGCTGCAGCCCTCCGTATGTGTGCCGGAGGCCCATGTGCCTACTGGTTTTGTTTCATGTGTGCCAGAGGCCCATGTGCCTACTGGTTTTGTTTCATGTGTGCCAGAGGCCCACGTGCCTACTGGTTTTGTTTCACGTGTGCCGGAGGCCCACGTGCCTACTGGTTTTGTTTTGTGTGTGCCGGGGGCCCCGGTGCCCGCTGGTTCTGCGGCTGTTTTCGCTGGGGGGCCCAAGGAGCCCGTCCAGCCTCCTGCTTCGCCTGCTGGGGGGCCCGAGGAGCCCGTCCAGCCTTCTGCTTCGCCTGCTGGGGGGCCCGAGGAGCCCGTCCAGCCTCCTGCTTCGCCTGCTGGGGGGCCCGAGGAGCCCGTCTAGCCTCCTGCTTCGCCTGCTGGGGGGCCCGAGGAGCCCGTCCAGCCTTCTGCTTCGCCTGCTGGGGGGCCCGAGGAGCCCGTCCAGCCTCCTGCTTCGCCTGCTGGGGGGCCCGAGGAGCCCGCCCAGCCTCCTGCTTCGCTAGCTGGGGGGCCTGAGGAGCCCGTCCAGCCTTCTGCTTCGTTAGCTGGGGGGCCCGAGGAACCCGTCCAGCCTCATGCCACACCGACTGCCACGTCGGCTGGGGGGCCCGAGGAGCCCGTCCGGCCTCCTGTGGCTGCTTCTCCACCTGTGGCTGCTTCTCCACCTGTGGCTGCTTCTCCACCTGTGGCTGCAGCGCCGCCTCCTGCAGTACCACCACCGGCAGTGCTACCGCCTGCTACGGCCACACCTCAGCCTGAGGACGCATCCTCACCTGGCCCGGCTTCATCTTCGCCTGGCCCAGCTTCAGCTCCAGCGTCAGCTTCGCCTGGTCCAGTTTCAGCGTCAGCTTCATCCTCGCCTGTCCCAGCTTCAGCTTTAGCCTCGCCTGGTCCAGCTTCATCCTCACCTGGTCCAGCTTCAGCTTCAGCCTCGCCTGGTCCAGCTTCAGCTTCATGCTCACCTGGTCCGGCTTCATCCTCGCCTGGCCCGGCTTCATCCTCGCCTGGCCCGGCTTCATCCACGCCTGGTCCAACTTCATCCTCGCCTGGTCCAGCTTCAGCTTCTGCTTCAGCCTCGCCCGGCCCGGCTTCGGCTACAGCTTCGTCCTCGCCCGGCCCAGCTTCATCCTCGTCTGGTCCAGCCTTCGTGTCTGCATCCTCGTCTGGTCCAGCCTTCGTGTCTGCATCCTCGTCTGGTCCAGCCTTCGTGTCTGCATCTTCGTCTGGTCCAGCCTTCGTGTCTGCATCTTCGTCTGGTCCAGCCTTCGTGTCTGCATCTTCGTCTGCAGCAGCGTCTTCAGCATCCGCACCATCGCCTGCAGCAGCGTCTTCAGCATCTTCGCCCGCTGCGGCCCCGGCTTCCGTGCCTTCAGCCTCGCCTGGCCCAGCCTCGTTTGGGTCTGGAGCTAAACGGCCGTTTTCTAGACCGCTGGCTAGGCTACTGGCCGGGTGCCGTCGCCTGACTGGCCGCCGTTGCCTTCCGCACGGCCGGCCCCCGGACCGCCATCGCCTGAGCGGCCGCCGTGCCTTCCGCACGGCCGGCCCCCGGACCGCCATCGCCTGAGCGGCCGCCGTTGCCTTCCGCACGGCCGGCCCCCTGAACTTTTTGCGCGCCGTCACGGCCTTCTTCGTGGCCGGCCGCCTGAACTGTGCTTCGGACTCGGCTCCCCTGTGAGTTTTGTGAACGTTTGTTTGGGACTCTGGGGCCTTCGTTTTGGTCATGGCCCGGTCCCTCCGTCCTGGGCCCCCTGCCACCCGCCCGGGTCTGGTGGTGTGTTTCTGTGGCTGTCAGGGGCCAGCCCTTGAGGGGGGGGGGGTACTGTCATGGTCCTGCGGCCATGACTCAGTGACTTTGTGTTTATGTTCTTTATTGTTATTATTCTCTTTATTATTCATGGGCTGTTTTGGGATTGTTTGTGTTTTGGGATTTTAGGTACTGGGTTCTGAGTTTGTGCTCCCTCTATTGGTCCCTGGTGTTAGTGTTCCCCTGTCTCGTCAGGTTAATCAGGTCCAGCTGTGTCTCCCACCTGTGTGTGATTTCCCAGTGTCTCTCTGTGTACTTATAGTGTGTGTTTGCCTCTGTTCCTCGTCGCGTCGTCTGTGTTCATACCCTGTGAAATCCCCTGCGTGCTCTCCCTGCTGTTCTCCCTTCATGTTCAGGTTTGCCACTCCTTTGTGTAGTTTCACCCAGTTTAGTTCATCCTTAGTTCTGTTTTGCCATCTCCACTTTATGTTTGATATTGTCAATAAATCGCCTTCACATCTGAGTAAGTGCTGCATTTGAGTCCTCCTTTCCACTCTTCACACGGCCGCTGCCCCGGACCGTGACATTATGTTTTATTACATTACAGTGATTTTACGTTAATTTACATTTGAAATGTGAAATCACAGTCTATTGATGTTAAATTTGATGATATTCTAGAAGAACAGTACAAAACTGTATACTTTTAGTATAACAAATACTTTTATATTAGGATTTTTTTTTACAGTGTACAAACAGAGAACACTTGAAATAATGGTGAACTTTTTCAGGAGTGGCAGAGCTATTGACGATTCACTCACAAAAAACCCAGAACAACGTCCCAGTTATGGTTAGTGCTCTTGATTTAACAATAAGAAAAAAGACTGAACAAAGATAGCACCACCCACGGGAGAGACCCAGGAGGAAAAACACTGCTTGCCAGAAAGAACAAAAAGCTTGTCTCACATTTGCCAAAGGACATCTTGATGATCCCCAAGATTTCTAGGAAAGTACTGAATTTTGGTACAGTGGTACAAAGGTAAGTGGTGAACTGCCAGAGGTGAAAAAAGTAAGGTTACCCAAAACTGAAACATAAAGTACATTTCAGAATTATACAAAAAAGCTTTCAGGGAACACAACATTGGTCAATTTAAAGCTGTTCTGCAGCTTTTCTGGATTACTTACAGCCCCCTCTGTCTGCATAAATGCAGTGTTGGAACACGGTGTGGTACCAGACCCTCGTGAGCATCAGTTGAACAGTATTGTACTGCAGAAAGTAGTGCGTTGCTACAAAAATGGTGAGAAAAAGGCAATTAACAATGGAAGATAGACAGACCATCATAACACTTAAAAATGTAGGTCTTTCCTACAGAGAAATGTCAAGAAAAGTCAAGGTGTCAGTGAGTACAGTTTCCTTCAAAATCAAAAGGCACTCAGAAACAAACTCTGACAGGAAGAGGTTTGGCAGACCTAAAGCCACAACTGAATCAGAGGACAAGTTTCTGAGAGTTAACAGCTTGTGTGGTAGGTGGCTCACAGGACAACAGCTTCAAGCACAGCTTAATAGTGGTCGTAGTAAACAAGCCTCAGTTTCAAATGTGAAGAGAAGACTTCGAGCTGCAGGTTTGACAGGACAATGCTACGACATCAGAATAAGACAAAGAGGCTTGCCTGGGCCATGAAACACTGCCATTGGACTACTGAAGACTGGAAGAAGGTATTATGGATGGATGAATCAAAATTTGAAATCTTCAGTTCACAAGCAGGATCTTTGTACGCCGTCGAGTAGGTCAAACATGTAAGAGGAAGTGTGATGGTTTGGTGCTGTTTTGTTGGATCCAGGGTCGGTGACTTGTAGAGAATGAGAGGCACCAAAATGGGTACCACAGCATTCTGCAGCGCCACACAATACCCTCATGTAGTTGGTCAGGGGTTCATCCTACAGCGAGATAATGACTCACATCATAGGTCCAAGCTATGCCAGAACTACCTCAGGAAAATAGAACAAGATAGTAAGCTTGAAAACATGGAGTGGCCATCACTCTGCGATAATCTTTTGTCATGGTCCGCGGCCCGGCGTCCGAGGTGCTGATGGGATGCCCACTCCCGCGGGCGTGGCTGCTAACTCCACACCTGCATCCCATCCCAGGCGATCACCAGGTGGACTATTTAATCCTGCCCAGCCTGCTGCTCCACGCCAGTCCGTAGTCGTCCTTCAGCGGTAACGTACACCTGCGGGAAAGCCCTTATACAAACTTATCCGTGTGAACTAACACTAACTCTGCCTTGTATACTCAGATCACAGCTCGGCGTGTTTGAGCCACCAGCCTGTCCACCTGCCTGTCCAGAATTTGGATCACGATCAGCCCCAGCCGCCTCGACCTTTCTGAAGCTTCTCCCCACGGACCCTCACCCCTCCCTCCGGTTCCCTCGGCCCCGCTATCATCGTAAGACGCGTACTCTACTTCCCCTCGTATACTGCCGTTTTCCCCGCACCCCAATAATCCTTTTTTCCTTTTTCTGTTTCAGCCTCCCACAGTCCCGCTCTCGGCGTTCCTGCGCGATTCACCTCCCGGTCCCTCGGTTTTTCTGGTTCCGTGCGTTTTTTTCCCTTCTACCCTCCCGGGACACCCTCAGTTATAATAAAGTTTATTTTTTGTTCTCTCGTACCGCTGTGTGTGTGTTCTGCTCCTCCGTCCAGCTTGTGCGTGGAACTTCGGTTCATGACAGTATGGACTGGCCAGTATGGACCCAGCAGATCCACTCCGCTCCGCCATTAATAAACAGGGCGCTATTCTTGGTCGCCACGATCAGCAGCTCCAATCGCTCCAGGACCGCTACCAAGAGCTCAGTGACACTCAGGAACAGCTGCGAACCAAGCCGCCCGACCCCGTGCTCTGCAGCGTTTCGCCTCCGCCTTTCGAGCCCTTCCACGGGGAGTTAGACCTGTGTGGGGGGTTCCTCTTTCAATGCTCCCTGTTCTTCAGCCGCACGCCACACGCCTTCCCCACGGATGCAGCTAAAATCTCCTATTTCGTGGGTTTGTTACGGGGACGTGCTTTAGCGTGGGCTGAGGTCTACTTAACTTCTCACTCCATTCGTGATTGCGATTACGATGATTTCCTGGAGGAGTTCTGGGCTACGTTCTCCCCTCCGGTCTCAGAAGATGACGCCACGCAGAAGTTGCTGGGGCTCCGTCAGGGGCGGCGCAGTATTGCGGAGTACCTAGTCGAGTTCCGTACCAGAGCGGTCGCCGTGGGTTGGCCTGATTCGGCCCTCCGTGGGGTTTTTTTACGGTCACTAACCGACCAGATGAAGGACCAACTAGCTTTCCACGAAGAAACTAAATCCTTCAAAGAATTGGCTTCCCTCGCCCGTAGGATCGATAGACGCCTGCGGGAGAGGGATGCCGAGTGGCGGCTTAAGCCTATGGGCTCCGTATTGCGCCCCAGGATCCGTGTTTCTCCGCCCCCGGCTGCGTGTGCGCGCTCTCCGTCACCTCCCCCGCCCGAACCCATGCAGATCGGACGCTCTCGGCTTTCTCCGGAGGAGAGGGAACGCTGATTTCGGGCTGGGGAATGCCTGTACTGTGGAAGGCCCGGTCACCGCATCGCTGTTTGCCCGGTCCGCCCAAACGACCCGGCCCACCGGTAAGTCCGGGGATACGGGTGGGCAGCACTTTAAGCACTACTAGACCCCGATTATTACTGTCCGTTACCCTCGTGACTAATAACCAGACCTTTACATGCTCCGCGCTGGTGGACTCCGGGGCGGAACAGAATCTTATGGATGAGAGACTGGCTAAGAAATTAGCGGTGTCTCTTACTCCACTCGAGCCGCCCATCCCTGCGTCCACATTGAATAATCAAGTGTTTGCTTATATCACCCACCAAACCGCACCAGTACAGTTAGTCGCATCAGGAAATCACCAGGAGCAGCTTTCCTTTTTCACTTTTCCCGCTCCTGACACCCCGCTTATCTTAGGTTACCCCTGGCTACAGAAACATAACCCTCACATTGACTGGGCCGGAAAGAGAATTGCGAGCTGGAGTGTGTTCTGTCTGGCGAACTGTTTGGGGTCTGCCGTTCCCTCCGCCTCAACGAAACGGAACTCAGCCCCGCCACCCGCACCAGACCTCTCTTCCGTGCCCCCCGAATATCATGATCTTCGGCAGGTGTTCAGTAAGGACGAGGCGCTCTCACTACCTCCTCACCGTCCATATGACTGTGCCATTGATTTACTCCCGGGAGCTTCGCTGCCCTCTAGCAGACTGTATAACCTGTCTCGCCCCGAAAGAGAAACCATGGAGAATTACATCCAGGAGTCGCTAGCGGCAGGACGTATCAGGCCGTCGTCCTCCCCCGTCGCTGCGGGTTTTTTCTTTGTGGGAAAAAAGGACGGGACGCTTCGCCCCTGCATCGATTACCGGGGTCTAAACGACATCACCGTCAAGAATAAATATCCCCTCCCGCTAATTAATTCTATTTTTGACTCACTCCAGGAAGCCACAGTCTTCACCAAGCTGGCTCTGCGGAACGCCTATCACCTGGTTCGGATACGCGAGGGTGACGAGTGGAAGACCGCCTTCAACACCCCACTGGGGCATTTCGAATATCTGGTGATGCCGTTTGGGCTAACTAACGCCCCGGCGGTTTTTCAAGCTCTAGTCAACGACGTGTTACGGGACTTCCTAAATGTGTTTGTTTTCGTATACCTAGATGATATTTTGGTCTTTTCCAAAACACCCGAGGAACATCATGTCCATGTGAGGAGCGTGCTACAACGGCTGCTCGAAAACAGGTTGTACGTCAAGGCGGAGAAATGTGAGTTCCACGTTTCATCTATCTCCTTCTTGGGCTACATCCTAGCAGGTGGGCAGGTGAAGACCGACCCGGTGAAAGTCAAGGCAGTGTTGGAATGGCCGGTTCCGGAGTCACGGAAGAAGCTTCAGAGCTTCCTGGGGTTTGCGAACTTTTACCACCGCTTCATTCGGAACTACAGCCAGGTGGCCGCGCCTCTCACCCAGCTCACCTCACCCAAAGTGCCCTTCACCTGGTCCCCTGAGGCCCACGCAGCCTTCGCTAAGTTAAAACGATTATTTACGTCCACACCCATCCTAACCCACCCAGACGCTTCTAAGCAATTTATTGTTGAAGTTGACGCGTCTGATGCAGGAGTGGGAGCGATTCTCTCCCAGCGGTCTGGGCCTCTAAATAAGCTCCGGCCGTGCGCCTTCTTCTCGCGCCGACTCACCCCCGCGGAGAAGAATTATGACATCGGCGACAGGGAACTGCTAGCTGTTAAACTTGCTTTAGAGGAATGGCGCCACTGGCTGGAGGGGGCCGAACAGCCCTTACTCATATGGACAGACCATAAAAACCTCCTGTACCTGAGAACCGCCAAGAGGTTGAATCCACGCCAAGCTCGCTGGTCTCTGTTCTTCGCCCGCTTCAACTTCACGCTCTCCTATCGTCCAGGGTCGCGGAACACCAAGCCCGATGCGCTCTCCCGTCAGTACTCCTCCGACAGTGGCGCGTCTTCCCCCGCCACCATCCTACCCGCCGCCTGCGTGGTGGGCACTCTCACCTGGGAGATTGAGGAGACCATTCGCCGAGCTCTCCCGGGGGACCCCGATCCAGGGACTGGACCACCCGGACGGCGCTTCGTTTCTGCTGCCGCCCGTGGAGCGGTCATCCACTGGATCCACACAGCACGATTCACGTGCCACCAAGGCGTGAGCAGAACGACGCACCTCCTCAAAAGACATTTTTGGTGGAAGACGCTAACAAGGGACGTGAGGGACTATGTGTCCACCTGTGCCGTCTGCGCCCGTAATAAGTCATCCACCAAGCGCCCCGCAGGTCAGCTCCACCCGCTCTCTACACCCCACCGGCCCTGGTCTCACATCTCCCTCGACTTTGTTACCGGTCTCCCTACCTCTTCCGGAAAGTGTGTCATCCTCACCGTTGTAGATCGATTTTCTAAGGCCGCTCACTTCATCCCGCTAGCCAAGCTGCCCTCGGCCGCGGAGACTGCCCAAACGTTGATTACTGATGTGTTCAGGCTCCACGGAATCCCCTTGGAAATTGTCTCTGATCGAGGTCCCCAGTTCACCTCACAGGTGTGGAAGACCTTCTGCTCCACTCTCGGCGCCAAGGTCAACCTAAGCTCCGGCTTCCACCCATAATCCAACGGACAGACTGAACGTCTCAATCAGGAGCTGGAGACTATGCTGAGGTGCGTGGCTAGTCAAAACCCCTCCTCTTGGGTTACCTACCTGCCCTGGGTGGAGTACGCCCATAACACTTTAACCTCGTCCATCACCGGTCTATCTCCTTTCGAAGCGTCCCTCGGATATCAGCCTCCACTCTTCCCTGAAGAGGACTTAACTCTCTCCGTCCCGTCAGCTCCACATCACCTTCGGCGCTGCCAACATGTATGGCGCAGCGTTCGCAGCGCCCTCCTGCGCGCGAAGGAACGACATGCGCACTACGCCGATCGGCGCCGTGCCCCAGCCCCTGACTACCAGCCGGGACAGAAGGTTTGGTTGGCTGCTGGGAATATCCCGCTCCGAGGCACGTCCTGCAAACTGGCTCCCCATTTCATCGGGCCGTACGAGGTGGACCGGGTCATCAACCCGGTGGCGGTCAGGCTCCGGCTTCCAGCCTCCTGGCGAGTGCACCCCACGTTCCATGTGTCTCAGCTTAAACCAGTCCGCCTCAGCCCCCTGTGCCCTCCTTCCGAGCCCCCTCCTCCCGCCCGGCTCATCGGCGGCCATCCGGCCTATGCAGTCCGGTGGATCCTGGATGCGCGCCGGCATGGGCGCGGCTAGCGGTATCTCGTGGATCGGGAGGGGTACGGCCCCGAGGACCGCCTCTGGGTCCCGCGCTCCTTCGTTCTGGACCCTCGTCTCATCTCTGCTTTCCATGCTTCTCTCCGCAGGCGGGGTCCCGGCCAGTCGCCTGGGGGCGATTCTTGAGGGGGGGGTACTGTCATGGTCCGCGGCCCGGCGTCCGAGGTGCTGATGGGATGCCCACTCCCGTGGGCGCGGCTGCTAACTCCACACCTGCATCCCATCCCAGGCGATCACCAGGTGGACTATTTAATCCTGCCCAGCCTGCTGCTCCACGCCAGTCCGTAGTCGTCCTTCAGCGGTAACGTACACCTGCGGGAAAGCCCTTATGCAAACCTATCCGTGTGAACTAACACTAACTCTGCCTTGTATACTCAGATCAGAGCTCGGCGTGTTTGAGCCACCAGCCTGTCCACCTGCCTGTCCGGAATTTGGATCACGATCAGCCCCAGCCGCCTCGACCTTTCTGAAGCTTCTCCCCACGGACCCTCACCCC
>NC_140535.1:0-70002 GCF_057382185.1 Mchenga conophoros | reverse complement strand
CATTTCTCAGCTACAGAGTAACGTTTCACTCAGATATGTCCACTCGTGTTTTTTCCACACTGCCGCTTGGATCACTTGTTTCATTGGCAGATTTGTTTGACTAGAAATGAGACAAATAGACTTGGTAAGATCTGGAGTTTGTGACAGTTACAGAAATTATTTAACCTGAACTGAGGCGTTTGTGCCCCCACAGCTGACAGTTGATCTGTTCTCCCACACAAAGCATTGATGAGCGCACACACACACACACACACACACACACACACACACACACACACACACACACACACACACACACACACACACACACACAGGAAAGCTGAGTGACGTCTGCTCTCACACGCCTGAAACGCTGAACTCTGCCCGTTCCAGTGCAAATGAACCTTACAGGCACACAAACATGGGACAAGCAGCTCGTCTGATGGGAAGCAGCCATGTTTCACGTACATGCATGTTCTGACAACTGTTTTCAGAATACTTTAATATTTGCCATGTGACCATCACAAACACACGTTCCTCCGCTGCGTCCCACAGCCACCGACGCTAACCTCTCACACCTGAAGCTCAATGAGCAGGAAGCAGAAATAAGACGCGAATGAAGAGAACACACCTGAGCACAGGTACAACCCCAGATTTTGAAGCGCGCACACACACACACACACACGCACACACACACACACACACAACACACACACACACACACACGCACACACACACACACACACACGCGCACACACGCACACACACCACACACACACACACACACGCACACACACACACACACACGCACACGCACGTACACACACGCACACACACACACACGCACGCACGCACACACGCACGCACGCACGCACGCACACACGCACACGCACACACACACACACACACACACACACACACACACACACACACACACACACACACACACACAGAGCCTTAAAATCCCCCTTTGTCACCTGCTCGTCTCGTAACACTTCTTGTTTTCTGCACAAAGACGTTAAACTCAGATCATTTGCATGAGAAACAAACTTTCAGAACAATTAAAGCGAGCAGCTCCAGGGGGGCCTGCAGAGGGGGGGGGTCCTTCTTTACGTGACACAGAGGGCCACACCTCTGTCAGCGGGGGGCCCCTGGGAGCCGGGTGTAATCTAGCACTCTGTGTGTGAGTGTTCCTGCCGTGCCCTCCTTTACCCCCCACAGATGTTTATCTGCTGGTGCTCACCGAGTCACACAGCTGCTGTGGAAATGCTTCCCGTGTTTTTAACCCGTCTGTGTCACAGTGAGCAAATTCCTGCGTTTGGTTAGAAAACAAGTCGATCCCCCGACGGTGATCGCAGACATGCCACAAATTCCTGGAAGCAAACTGAGGATTTTCCAGGATTAGAACAAGTATTTGGGAAGTCTCCTACCTACAGCTCCTTATTCAACAATGCAGGACGAAGCTGCTTCCCCCTATAGCTTTGGACCATCTACACACACTACAGGCTCTGTGCTGCTGCAGCTGCACTCACAAAATGGTTGACTCCCCCCTGCTTGGCTGCACAAAATGGCCTCCTCACTCCGGAGCCGACTCCAGAGCAGTCACTGCATCAGTGCGACTATCTCATGCATTTGTCCCCATTAAAGACGCACTTGCATCTCTGCGACGCTTTGTTTCAGCACAGAATCGAACATTCCACACACACAGATGTGACGCTGCGCATTCACACAGCTCTCTTCTATTATTCTATTTCTATGAGCCACACAGATCCACGGGGCTTTTTAATGTCGCTTACCTGAATGTGCATTTTGATGAGCGCCTTTCCGATCAGTGTTGCACCAAAAAAAGTCCAGAAGGGGACCAAAAAGTGTCCGCATGTTATTCCTGCCAGGTCGAACAGGGGATTGGGAATCTGAGGGAAATCAGAAGCACGATCAAAGTCAAGAAAAGCATCCGTGTGTGTTTAGTGTGGACGTCTGCAGAATAAGGAGGATTATTTTATGGCGTTTTATTACAGAAAGAATCGAAATAAGCTTGTGTGGGACTTACAGAGGCGCAGGCTAAAATCCCAAAGAATCCCACTTTCTGGATCAGTTTCTGTACGCCGACTTTCGCCCGGGAGGAGAAGTCCTAAAAAAAAAAAAAGAGAAAAATGTGCAAATAAATCACCTCCACAGATTTGTTCATTTACACACTGTTAATGAACCGAAGGCTGATGTCAGATCTACAGGCCAGTTTCTTTTAACTCAAAGGTAAAACAGTCAAATTAAATCATTTCCTAATTATCAGCGTTGATTTTAAAAATCAGATCTCACAATGTCTTTAAAATACTTCATTCCGATTCAGTGATAATCATCCTGATCACTGCTGCTTTCTTCAGTTTCCTTTTACTTGCTGGTAAAATTCATTTGAAATGAGAAGAAGCTGAAGTTTCAGGGAATTTGTTTTTGAAGCAGAACAAATTTCACAGTTGTGAGAAACAAACGGCTGCAGCGCTGCTTCCAACGAGCTTTTTAACAACTGCTCGGAAAACTGTTCAAATGTCACATTCACTTGAATTTTTATTTTTATTCCTATTTATTCTATTTATCCCCTTCGTATATTTTATTTATATTGTCTCTGTATTTATATATATGTGTGTGTGTATAACTCTGTAACTTCTGTCGGTGCTGTGCTTTTTTGGAAATCGAATTTCCCAGAGGAACCCACCCAAGGGATTAATAAAGTTCTATCTTATCTCTTATCTTATCTTATTTAAAAAACGGATGCATTTAGATCTTAAAACCAGAGCCTTGCTTTAGTCATTTCTCCTCTTTATAATTCAGTGTTGGTGCAGCAGAGATCAACCTTCTGCCTTTTTTTAATCTAAAAACAAAAACAGCGTCCAGCGAAACGAAAAATGAGATAATTCCTGATTTTTCTCGTCTCTGCTGATTTCTACACGAGTTCAAACAAGCTGCAACAGGAACATTTTCTACCTGCTGCAAATGTGTTTCTACAGAAACACAGCAAATCCTCCAAAATTAGGATTTTAGTAGAGCAGACTTAATGCTCGGAGCTGTCTTTACCTCTCAAATCAGTTTTTAGTTTCCAAACACTCAAAAATCACAGAGCCTTCTAAAACCTGCACTTAGGATGGTTTTATATTTAATATTTCCATGAGCATAATTCTCACTCATACACTTTAATCAAAATAAATGTAAAAACTCTACAAAGGAGAATTTTGTTGTATTGCTTATTTAAAAGTTAAAAGCTTGACTGGGGAAAGGTGGGTTTAAAGATTTAGATGAGCTTTGGCTGCTGTAAATATGGATTTTTATCATATGAAAATTCATTTAATTACAAAACTGAATAAACTGGTTTGTCGTGCTTGCACTTTACCTACAGCACAACTTCTTAATTCCTTTGTGAAAATGTGAGAAGACAACAGACGTGTTATTCCAGTGACTAATTCTTCGTTGCTGCTGGTCTCGCTCGGCCCCACTGACATCTCCACAAAAGCCTCTTTTCACAGCAATGAGACAGGTTTGACCTCGATGTGTTTTCTGGGAAGAGAAGCTCTGTTTGGATTTTACTTGAACTACTTCTGGGAAAACTGTGAATTTAAAAGGAAACCTCAGATGCAGGACGGCACAATAATATGCAGCTAAACGTTTCTACAATCAGCATTTCTACAACATCCACATCTGTGAAAATTTACATTTTCAAAAGAAATTGCGACTGACAGCCAAACACAAACAGCAATATAACAGCTGGTAAAATTACTGCTTTTAAGTCGATTTTTAATATTTTCATCTTTTGGTTTTAGAAAATAAAGTCTGCTTTCTGTCTTTATTATTTCCACATTTTCTCAGCTTCTCAAACTCGTTGCACCAAAATAATATTTGTTTATAAATCAGTGTAATTGTTGTCATAGATGGGGGATGTAAACACGTAACACTTACAGGCTCTACATATATTAATTATGTCAATTACTGGCTGAGAGCGATATGGATGTAAATAGATATTTTTTCTAAGAGTATTTGATTAGTTTGAAATATCAGGCTGCTGTGTGTTATATATAAATCTGTGTGTGTGTGTCACAGAGGTTGTCTTTGTGATTTTTAGATTCAACTCCTTTGATATCTGTGGGAAAATTAAAAACACTTCTTTACAGTGAGCGAGCCCTCGAGCTGCTCGTATGGACAAAATTATTTCGGTTTCAAACCACTAATTCCTGTAAAGACAAATAATTCCTGAACAAAACAAATGACACATTTAGAACCTTCCTCAGGTTATTAAATGCATATTTCACAGTCAAATTTTCATTCGATCTGTGTTAAATGTTTGTGAACTTTATTTTCTTTTAGCAAAAACATTTTTTCCTCACCTGAAAAAAACAAAACAAAAATCAACCAAATTTATCTGAAAAGAGGAATTTTATCAGATGAAAAGGCTAAAAATTGGGTTTATTTTTTGAAAGCAAGGCCTCAGTTTGTGAAACACAGCAGCTTCAAAATTGAGGGGTGGGGGGGCCTGCAATAGATGATCATACCTAATATGGTCAACAAAACCAGTACAGTGCTGATGACATTCTTTACTGGGTGCAACCCAACAGACGGGAAATTTGAGAGACATGGGAGGTCGCCTAATAAGGTGGTGGAGGGGGGAGCGAACGGACACGCAATCTGATTGGTTCACAGTTTGAATTTCTGCCTCTGCTGATGTCCAATCATGAACCCCGGAGTTTTAATTCTAGCCTGTGTGTGTGTGTGTGTGTGTGTGTGTGTGTGTGTGTGTGTGTGTGTGTGTGTGTGTGTGAGAGAGAGAGAGAGAAATGCTCAGCTGGTGGGAGACAGGGGGAAGGAAGGAATGTGTACGGCTGGTTTATAGCTGAACTGCTGACGACCGTGTCTGGATACCTGACATCTGTGGCTGTTAATGCATCCTACAGTGCCGCTGGGCGCCGCACACACGCAGCCTCGAGTCCCGTTCATTCACCATATCTTGACGCACGCATTGTTTACATTAGGTGCTGTTAGGTGTTAGGTGTGCACTACCAGAGTATATATCAGTGTGAACAGAGGGTCCCTTAGGAGGTGAGGAGAGGCTGTGACACTGATTTACTGTAGCACAACTATGGACACAACTCTGTTTCTGGACCAGGGAAGTGCCCGTCTTTGTTGTTGGCAGCTTATTAACAACACATACAGCGTCCTCCGACCTGCCAGGCTGGCTTAGCAGCGGTGACATCTGCTGAGATGGTGTCAGGGTGCAGCGTCATGAAAGGAGGGAGCTTTGGTTCCAGCTTTGGCTGCTCAGCACAAATCTTTACTCAGCAACCTTCAGTCACCACACAAGGACACAAAACCACATTTGATTTGTTACTCGAGATGATCCGACCAGTCAAGTCCTCGTTTAAGAACCAAATTATAGGCGAGTCAGACGCCTCTTTTCACAGGTTTCGGTCTGTAATGTTTTATGAACATTTACATTTTACAGCCTTAAGATGATTTGACCAGTGAATATATTGTGGATGATTTGCAGATAATTCAAGCAGGTGGCCAAATAAAAAGAAACTCCTCAAACGTAAGGACTCAGCTGCACTCAGTTCAAGCTGGTTTGAGTCTGTTTACTTTTTTGAATTAGATATCGAAAGGAGAGAGCATTATATAATAAGAATAATATTATAATATACTGGATCGCTCCATTGTTTTTAGTGAACATGGTCTGACGTCCTGCGGACTTTTCATTGTGGAAAAGTCGACGAAGCGATCACTTTGTTTTGACTTTTGAGGGACAGAGTTCAGATGGACAAAAAGCAGGCAGTGACCAGGCAATCTGCTCCATGTGGAAAATCAAAGTGTCACACAAGGAAAAATCTATGCATAGCCTATACACAAGTCAACACCCACGCACATTTTTTTCTTCTACATAGAAGACATCTCCAGAGCGCTCGCGAGCCCCCCGACATGAAGACGGCTAAAGTTCATCTCATTAACTCCTGACAAGCCTGCGCCCGCTCTGTCTGGCACAGGAAGTGAAGTGATTAAGGACTCTTGATGCAATCGAAGCTATAGTCGCCTTTCAAAAAAAACAAAAAAACCAAGAGGTACAAATTCAAATCTGTCCAATGGCACAACACACACACACACACGCACAAACACACACACACACACACACCCTGAGTCCACGTTGACAAATTCTTTAACAAGCTGTGGTTAAAGGGAAGCTGGTTTTACTCTGACTCACCCCCCTCCTTTCAAACAGTTTACTGGAAATAAAGAGGGAGGAGGAGGGAGGGGGCACTTTCAGAGAAGTCACGTGACAAGGCTGGGCAAACCACAGCACAGAGAGCCTTTGAGTGCAGTAGGCCAGGGGGGAAGGCAGGCATACGCCCAGCGCAGATGGCCCTGATTTGAGTTACAGGAGATAGGATCCTGGGAGTTGGCAATCAAGAATTCGCAGCCTGTTAACGCTTTCAATGCCAGACGAAGGAAAAAAAGCCCTTCAACAGGAAGTCATTTCTAATGAAGTTATAAGAGATCCAAGCCCAGCAGGATGTTCTGCTACGGTCCGTGTCAGTGCTGAGGATTCCTCTCTGGTGCTCTCACTCACACGGAGCTTGATTTAAGCAGGGAAAAAACTGATGTTCATGACATCAGCGTCTGGAGCCGTTAGAAAAGGCATGACTTCATTATTCTTCTGTTGAATGAATGAGGAAAAACCCAGAGTGCTTTGTTGCTGCGCATCACGTGCACTTGTGGCAGGAAGTTGGCACGTGCAGGGTGGGAGAAATACCAGCGGGTTTGAGTCAAAATGCTGGCACCTGAGAAACCTGTCTTACTGATGGGGGGTACAAAGCATCTTAGTCCGACTCTGCTGCCACAGGGGGGAGCGTGTGCTATTGTGTGTGTTTGGGGTTTTTGGGAGGCGGGTGGGGGGGTACGTATGTGGAACGGGGTAAGGGTTAGAGGGGGTCACTTCCTTCATGAAAAATTTAACCACTTCCTGTCTCATAAACAATGCAGTGATAGTTTGTCCCTTCCAGTCGCAGTGGAGTCGGTTTCCACCGCTGCCGTTAATGCTCAGCTGGTAATATATCATTTAAAAAAGCTATTCCACAGCAGATGAACGCCAACGTCCACAATAAAACGACGTCAGTTAATAAAAGGCTAAATGGTGGACGAGGAAAAAGAAAAAAAAGAGACGTGTTGTGGGATGTCCGTGAGCCAAAGAGGGAATCCCAAGAACATCCGAGCAACAGTAAAAGCCCCGGTGAGGGAAAAAACGTTTCCGTATGCAGCAGGTCTGTGCTGGTGCAAGCAACCCGCCTCCAGCTGCTATCAAAGTGCACATTACATATATACACAAACACACAGTTACCACATATCACAGAACAGAGCGAGCGAGAGAGAAAGAGAGGAGGGGAGAGAGAGATGCAAAGTGAGGAGAACAGCCTGACGTGGTGCAAAAGGAAACTCCTGAGCTCACATTGACCTAACGAGTGCATCCACATGCAGACTGGATGCTTTCATGACTGAAACACATTTCATTTTAATATCAAAATATTTTGAAGTTGCTGTTTTGCTTTTCTCTGTTTTAACGGCAAAATTCAGCATTCGATCAAAGCGTGCTGCTGCGCCGTTGTTGCACTGACAACAAACTTTGATTTATATGCTAAATGACTCCAGTCTAAATATATTTATGCCCAAGGAAAAGCACTGAGTTCATAAAAACCACAAATCTGAATGATAAAGCTCATGAAAAGAAAGCACATGTACATATCTGTGAATATTCAGAGCTTTACGAATTTGATGTCTGTGTCAGCGCAGCCCTCGTCCACTGTTGTAGAGACCCACCTTTTAGCACATCCCAGCACACCCACTCACTTCACCAGATGCACCTTGTTTAGTTCTCTCACCTTTGATTGGGTGTGGTGCTTGTCCTTGATTGCACTCACCTGTCACACATTATATGTCACACAGTATATAAGGACTGCATTCACTTTTGGCTCACTCTTTCCGCACTTCCACACGGGGCGGCAGCTGAGATGAGGTTCTGTTTGGGTTTTTATTTTATGTAATGTTAAGGTAATGAGTAACTTGAATCTCTGTTTTCTTTCAGCATTGGCAGTCCATGTGTGTCTTTGTTTCCTTCCCTTTTTGCCTTATTTATTTGAGAATAAAAGGAGTACCCTGAAAATAATTCTGCATTAGATGGCTGCTTTTTCTTATTCTAACCGGATGAGCCCATGAAGCTGATTGCTTCAGCCCTGAACCTTCCTCCCTTCAAAACATGGTCCTCCGAGCCGGAGCAGTGTTAGCGTCATGGATTCAAAGCAGCCATTGACTGAAGGTTTGACTGAAGGTTTGAGAAGATCCAGTCGTGATAGTAGACCTCCTACCTACCTGCAACAGTATGAAGTTCAATACCCTGGAGCTAGAAGAGCTACGTGTGAGACAGAGAGCCAAACTGAATGCCAGCACAGTGATAAAGACACACATGGGCTGCAGGATCCTGTCGGAGAGTCAGAAAGACCACCAGAGACATCCCTTGTTCCTTTACCCACCACCCAAGATGAGGTCATGAGGGAACTCCTAACGACCATGAGGGAGATTAGGCAATTTATGGTTCAATCATCTCCTTCCCATTCTCGTAGCTCCAGATCTTCAATTCGCACAGTCTCATCTGATGGAATCAAAGCTTCTGTATGCAGTTTACGAGCCAGTCCTCAAACACATCAACAACATGAGCAGCTCCCAGTGATTGATACAGTAACCTGTCAATCACCCTTCCAGCCCCCGCAGATTAGCCGTCAGTCTGGCTTAGTTACAGCTGCCAGCCCTCCTTTACCTAATTCAACAATACTAGATGCTGCTATCCCTTCAACTGGTTTGCCTAGACCAGTCCTTGCTACAGAAGATGAGACTCCCTTTGATTTCCTGGCCTTATCACGGCAGGATCCCGACCAGATCTCATGTGTTCAACCTGCTGTTCCTTTAGCTGAAGACCCTGTTCAACCTCTCATTCGCATATCTGACCACAAGCATTGCCCTCCTCTAGAGCAGCAACCAGCTACATCCAATACCTCATATGAACAGAAACCTTTGATATCTGGTACTGCTAGCTCGGGTCACTCCTCTAGCACGAGAACACATGTATATAAGCTTGAAGGTCCTTCATTTCCAGACCTTAGTAGAGAAGACGAAATGCAATACAGGATGTTACGGATGGCCCTTACAAACCACCTTGATCCTCATGAGACAGAGCACTTCAAATATCATGTCCTTCTTGATCACCTCAAAGTAGACCAAGCTAAACGATTAGCTCTTGCCTTTTCCTACGCTCCTGACCCATACACTCAAGCCATCAAAGCCCTTGATGAGCGTTATGGGCAACCAAGACAGCTGGCATTGAAAGAGCTAAAGAATATACTGGAACTGCCTCCTATCAGAGCAGGTGATGGTCAGAGCCTTGATAATTTTGCTCTTCGTGTACAGGCTTTAGTTGGGTTGCTTAGCACTATGGGAGAACAAGGACGTGCAGAACTAGATTGTGGCTCCATGTCGATCGCTTGTTAGTGAAGTTGCCTGCAGAGCATTTCAGTCGCTTCAAACGGCATGTTTACAGGGAACAAGGAGAAATGACGTATACCTTGCCTTTGTTCTCATCCTGGTTGCAAATGGAATGCAGGTGTCAACCAAAGAAGGCCAGTCCTGTTCCATCCTTCAACCAGACACGACCTGCCCGTAAGTACGCTTCTCCACTTACAATATTACATGAAGCAAATACATCTGATGATTCTGTACATGCAACACAGCCGATCATGACAACTAAGGCTACATGTGCATATTGCTGCTCACCAGAACATCACATTAGTAAGTGTCCTGGGTTTATTCAGAAGACAAAGGATGAGAAAACAAACTGGATAAAAGTAAACAAACGGTGTTGGCGTTGTGCTAGGAATCATCAGGCCGCAAAGTGTGACCTGAAGAAAGCATGTGCCACCTGTATGGGACTACATCTCCAGATCCTATGCGATGTAAATAAGAGATCTAAAACTGACACTCATCCTGTAGTGAGGACGCTATACTTTGATAGATCTAGTGATTGTCCCAGTGTCCTTTTAAAGGTCGTGAAAGTGCTCCTGCGAAATGGCAAAAGAACCCTTGAAACATATGCAGTACTTGACGATGGCTCCCAGCGTACCATTCTTCTGACATCAGCTGCACAGCATCTCAACCTAACTGGGGAAGCAGAGAGATTATCACTTAGAACGGTCCGTCAAGAAGTTGAAACTATTCATGGTTCTTCCGTAAGTTTCAAAATCTCACCCATCGCACACCCAGAGAAAACCTACACAATTACTAATGCCTTCACTGCAAATCACCTAGCACTTTCAGACCACACCTACCCTGTATCATCTCTCCAACGGAGATACAAGCATCTTCAAGGTATCCCATTACCCATTATTAATAAAGCAGCGCCACTCCTGCTCATAGGCTCAGATCATACTCACCTCATCACGCCTACTGCTCCATTGAGACAGGGACCATATGGGTCTCCTGCAGGAGTTAAAACCCAATTAGGATGGACACTTCAAGGCCCGATCACAGATTTTCATCCCCAGAGCAGTACAGAGCACGTGCAGTGTTTGTTCACATCTCTCAGTTCATCTGCAGATGTACTGCGTTATCATGTTGAGAAGCTATGGCAACTAGACACTTTACCTGAATACAGTGAGAAATCTGTGATCCGATCAAAGCAAGATCAACTGGCACTGGAACTCCTTGAACAGGCCACAAAAAGGGTTGAGATCAATGGTGTTAATCGCTACGCCACTCCTCTTCGGATGGCAAACTTTCCTCCTTTGAATGTCCCTCCAGATGTAGTCATGTCTAGACTCCGCAACACTGAGGCTCGGTTAGCTAAAGATCCTGGCAAAGCCATGTCTTACAAGGATCAGATTTTGAAATTGGAGCAAGCAGGCTATATAGTCAAACTTAGCCCAGAGGAGATGCACAATAGCAAAGAAACCTGGTATATCCCTCATCATATGACAAGTCACAACAATAAAGATCGCATAGTCTTTGACTGCTCTTTCACATTTCAAGGTCAGTGTCTCAATAAGTACCTATTGCCAGGACCAATCCTAGGCCCAACACTTCTTGGTGTTTTGTTGCGTTTTAGGCAACATTCAGTAGCAATAAGTGGTGACATCAAAGGCATGTTTCACCAAGTCCGTCTTCTGCCTCCTGATAAACCACTCCTCCGATTCCTGTGGCGTGACATGAACAAAGCAGCTCCCCCTTCAGTGTATGAGTGGCAGGTACTCCCCTTTGGTACGACCTGCAGCCCTTGTTGTGCAATCTATGCACTGCAGAAACATGTGAAGGAATATCAATCTGACAAAGATGTGCAGTCTTCAGTAATGCAGTGTTTCTATGTTGATAACTGCTTGCAGAGTTTTCCATCAGCAGAGTTAGCTCGAACACTCCTAGACAAATTAAGAAACCATCTATCAGAAGGAGGCTTCGACCTTCGCCAGTGGGCCAGCAATAATCCTGTTGTGATTAGCCATCTACCATCTGAGGTAAGAACGGCAAGTAATGAACTTTGCCTGACTGAAGACAAGCCATCTGGCCCACATGAACGCACATTAGGATTATTGTGGAATTGTGAGACTGATTTGTTTGCCTATAAATACAGAACTCTAGCCTCACACCCCACCACAATGCGTCGTATCTATGCAGTACTTGCTCGTCTGTATGACCCATTAGGCTACTTACTCCCATTCACAACACGCGCCAAAACCTTGGTGCAAGAGCTATGGAGAAAAGAGAGAGATTGGGACGACCCTTCCCTTCCACACGACCTCTTAGAGGCATGGAAGTCCTGGGAAGAAGAACTTTGTTATCTCCCACAAATTGCCATCCCACGTTGCTATACTTCTAAGGAAATGGATGTTTCTACCACAGTTCGAGACATTCATATCTTCTGTGACGCTTCAGAGCGAGCATATGGTGCTGTCGCATATTTGAGATCAGATGATCTTGAAGGCCATGTAGAACTGAGTTTCTTGTTAGCTCGCTCACGTGTTGCTCCTAAACGGCATTTAACAATACCCAGACTGGAGCTATGCGCAGCCCTACTAGGCGCACGCCTCAGTGAGCTCATACAAACAGAACTCACCTTACCAGTCAGGACTACCACCCTTTGGTCTGACTCGACAACTGTACTTCACTGGCTTCAGTCAGATTCCTGCCGTTTCAAGGTATTCGTAGGAGCCAGAGTCTCAGAAATTCAAAACCTCACAAACAGTCAAGACAGGAGATACATCAATTCAGCCACAAATCCTGCTGATGATGTTACGAGAGGTAAATCCCTGAAAGAGTTCCTTAGCCCAAACAGGTGGACTGAGGGTCCCTCGTTTCTGCATGAACCTCCAAATAACTGGCCCACAGTTACAGATCTCCATCCTGATGATGATCAGACTGAGTTAAAGAAATCCTACTTTTTTGGTATTGTCAGTATACCCTCCCATACATACACACCCAGCTTCAGAACCTATCAAGAGCTATTGGATTTCACGGCTCATTCACTCTCCAACCAAAAGGGTAACATTCCTTCTGCAGCTGATTATCAAACAGCAGAACAAGAAATCCTTCGTCAGGCACAACTGGACAGTTTCGGTGAAGATTTAGCCCGTTTACAGTCAGACAAACCCCTCTCATCCGACAGCCGTCTATTGTGTTTGTCACCAGTGTTGTGCAGGAATTCTGGACTTATCCATGTAGGAGGCCGATTACGGCAAAGCCCAGACTTGGAATTGAATGTCATTCACCCAATAGTACTTGATCCTGCTCATCCAGTGACCAAACTGATCATACAAAATTATGATGACAAACTGCATCATGCTGGTTCAGAAAGACTTTTTGCTGAACTACGTCGGAAATTCTGGATTCTCAGAGGAAGGGAAGCCGTACGCAGGCATCGGTATAGCTGCGTCGCATGTCAGAAATGGAGAGCACAGCCCATCATTCCAAAAATGTCAGACTTGCCTGCTGCTCGTCTTAGGTTATTCAAACCACCTTTCTACTCCACAGGAATAGACTGCTTTGGACCATACAAGGTCAAGACAGGCCGCAGATCGGAGAAAAGGTGGGGAATAATATTCAAATGTCTCACCACTCGGTGTATACATCTTGACCTCCTAAACAGTATGGATACAGACTCCTTCCTCATGGCCCTCCAACGATTCATTTCTCGACGAGGAACACCCCTGGAAATTATGTGATCAAGGAACTAACTTCAAAGGAGGAGATAAGGAACTACGGGCAGCTTTTAACAACCTTGCTCCGACTCTGCAGCCGGTCCTGATGACTAAAAGAATCCATTTCAAATTCAATCCCCCACATGCACCCCATTTCGGCGGAGCCTGGGAGAGGGAGATACGTTCTGTGAAGAATGCTCTGAAGAGGTCTTAAGAACAGTCCTAATTGAGATTGAAGGCATTCTTAACTCAAAACCCCTAGGCTATGTATCCTCAGACATTGCGGACATTGACCCCGTAACCCCAAACCTTCTCCTTATGGGCCGACATGATTCATCACTCCCCCTGGTATCCTATTCTGATTCTGACCTCCTAGGCCGACGACGATGGCGACATGCACAAATATTGGCAGATCACTTCTGGCGACACTTCATAAGAGACTATCTACCATCCCTCCAAAGAAGACCCAAATGGCAGAAGGAAAAACCAGATCTCACATTGAACTCTGTCGTCATGATTATGGATTCACACCTTCCACGAGCCCTTTGGCCTGTAGGAAGAGTGACGCGCTTGCTGAAAAGCCCAGATGACCACATCAGAACTGTGGAGGTCTTAGTACAGGACAAAACCTATATCCCGCCCTGTCTCCTGTCTGATCCCCCTGCCCTCGCTTCCTGAAGAAGACTGATCCTGATCATATCAACATATTTCTCACTAGAAATATGGGGGCGGCTGTTGTAGAGACCCACCTTTTAGCACATCCCAGCACACCCACTCACTTCACAGATGCACCTTGTTTAGTTCTCTCACCTTTGATTGGGTGTGGTGCTTGTCCTTGATTGCACTCACCTGTCACACATTATATGTCACACAGTATATAAGGACTGCATCACTTTTGGCTCACTCTTTCCGCACTTCCACACGGGGCGGCAGCTGAGGTGAGTTCTGTTTGGGTTTTTATTTTATGTAATGTTAAGGTAATGAGTAACTTGAATCTCTGTTTTCTTTCAGCATTGGCAGTCCATGTGTGTCTTTGTTTCCTTCCTTTTTTGCCTTATTTATTTGAGAATAAAAGGAGTACCCTGAAAATAATTCTGCATTAGATGGCTGCTTTTCTTATTCTAACCGAGATGAGCCCATGAAGCTGATTGCTTCAGCCCTGAACCTTCCTCCCTTCAAAACATCCACATTTGTTGAAGTCGCTGATAATGGAAACAGCGGCTCGTCTCAGGAACCACACGTCGTTAAATATGTTGTAATTATTGACTTCAAAGTTCATTTGTGACAACTAATCACTGATTACTACTTCAGCCAGCTGAAGGCGTAACAGGTACAACGTTGTTTAAGCTGATCAGGTAGAACGAGAAGAAAAAGAAAGATCAAAGTTCAAACCTGCGTAGCTCCTCTGTGTTACAATAGTGCTGAAAGCTGCAACTTATGACTTATTAAATTGATATAAAAGAAAAAAATTACATTTTTAAATTGCTCATTTAAAAAAAACAAAAACAACTTGTGTTTAACTACAACAAATTGGCCCTGATTTAAATTCAATAAGGTGGAAATAACAATTTTTAACCTCCAAGGACCTGCGTCCACATATGTCAATGGTCAATGGTAACTTTATTGTCCCTGATGGGAAATTGATTCGCAGTATGTCAAAACAAACAACAAACATACAACCAACACATCAGTACACTCATTTAAAAAAAAAAAAAAAAAAGTCACATTTTGGGTTATTTAGACCAAAATACTCAATTTGCTCTACAAGGGCCTGATATCCACTAACAAGGACGTTATCCTGCTACTGTTCTATCGAAATTTTAAACGAATATCCTCGGATGTGGCTCTGATTTTTCTTAGAAACAAAAATGAGGTTACATTAATTTTTTTTTATTCATGTTTTTACATTCATCAGGTCCCAATCAGCCCAAATATCAGAGAGAAATTAAAAATGCTGCTGTGGAAGAGTTCGGGTCTTAGGAGGTTAACCTTTTTATTTTAAAACAATTACTCTATACCTTACAGAAAAAAATATGGTGACCTTTGAAAATATATTTTTGTAAATACAGATGAAAAATAATTCATTAAAATGTGCTTAAAAAAAAAGTGCTAAAAAGCATTTTGTCAGTTATGGCCAGAGGTCCGTATGTCGGCCATGTTACAATTAAATCCAGTGCTCGTCTGAAGAGGAAAGGGGGCGGAGCCTTTCAGTCTGTGGCACCAGGGCTGTGGACCAGGTCTGCCTCTACAACTACGTTTGGTTGACTCTGTGGAATCCTTTAAAAAGCAGTTAAAACTTTACTGTTTAAACAAGCTTTCTGTTGACAAACGCTTTTTACATTTTTATATTTTTAATTTACATTTAAACTCTATATTGTGCATTTTTCTATTTATCGTACTGTTTATTTTCATCTCTGTGTGCAGCGCTTTGTGACTACCTGTCTATGAAAAGTGCTAATAAATAAACTTTACTTACTTATTTAATTACCCAGAATGCAACTGTGGCTGAACAAGTCACAGATCCTACAACGCATGCTTCAAAAGATGAAACGGACACTGAACACGTAGCAGTCCTTTAATATCTGAAGACACCCTCATTAAAAAATAAAGTTATTGCTCGCAGCTCAAAGCAGAGAAAATGAGTGAGTCGGCTGCAGCTCGCTTCAGCTGCTGGTCGTTTTATCCACCTGACCTACCGCAGCCTTTGACTGACGATGGACATACACATGACAAGCCTTTGGAAATCCACATGCATGTTTCTGTTCATTCCTCTCCCTCTATTCATAATCGCAAGAGGGTGGAAAAATAAATATTTAGACAGAGTTGTTAGGCATTGTTGAAACATTTGCAGAGATGTTAGACATGAGAACCCAAAAAACCCAAAGTCAAACAGGAAATTACTCAACGAGGGCCCGGATATCGCGGGAACATTTTACTCTAGTGCATCATTGCTGTTCCCTTAGTCACAGCATTGTGAAAGCGCTGCAGTCTTGAGACACCGAGGGGAGGTTCAAACACAAACACACGCAGGTTACAAAAGCAAATTTGCCACATCAGACGTGACTTTTGGTATAGAGCAAAAAAAATGTGATGGAGTGATGAAGGCAAACGAGCGGAGAGGAAACGACAGAAAGATGTGCGATGCAGGAAAGAAGGAGGTAGGAGAGGGGAAGTTTGATTACAGAGAATGATGATGAAGATGATGAGTCTGAGATGAGCAGCGTGTCACCTGCGTGGCCTCTGCCTGGTCCAGCATTTCCTCAAACTCCTGGTAATCCTCATCATCGGGTTCAGTGCCAGACAGCCGAGCCGCTCGCGCCATGAAGTACGGAGGCAGCTCTCCGATGGCTGTGCCCACACCCTGTTCACACACGTTTCATTCATGTTTATACTCATCGTGTGATTTCATATATAACACACACTTCTGTTATGTCAAAATCTGCAATCGACAGAGCTTCTGGACAGATATCTCAGATGTAGAGCGCAGTTATTAAAAACACTTATACTGTATCCAAGATCTGCGGTTAAGTGATGCCACAGCTTTAAATATTAATTATGCCTCAAGACATCTGGCTGTGAAATGACTTTTTGTTACGCTAAATCATTCCATGTTTTTCTTGCCTTCAGACGGTTAATAGACATGAAATATCAATATCCACTATGCAAAGCAGCTTGCGATGCTTGAGGTCGGGGATTTGAGATCAGTGCGCTTAATGGGAATAAAACGGAAAAGATTTACAAGAAATAAATCCGGCAGATTATTAAACAATCATGGATACGTTAAACACGGGTCCAGGGTGTGTGAAACTCCTGGCTCCTCTCTCCAATCTGCAACCTTTTCAAGAAAATTTAAGATGCGCTAACAAATCTGGGGGAGAGGGAGCTCGTCCAAGCAACCAGAACATCCAAGTCCGACAGCGACAATGAGCTTGTAGCCATATGATTGTGTGATTGTAGGGGGCTTAACAGGAAGAAAGCGGAAGTGATTTGGGGGGGAAATAAATCCTCAGCACTTCAGTCGGTTCACCAAGTTCATCCACCAAAACATGAGAACAGGGCAGGAGTTCGGAGGGGGGAGAGAGCGGGTGAGGGTTACAGACTTAATTAACACAATGAAACCAGCCGCCAAGAAATGCTGCGTTTTTGGAGTTGCTCACAGCTCATTAGTTTAATGTTTCCAGGCACAAAGGAAAAGTATGCGCAAAGCCGGGGACAAGAAGAATACAGTTAGTTTAAGTTTCAGATGACAAATGGGTGATTTCGAGATTTACCACATCCCGACACCCTTCGATGCACCGACAGCAACGAAAAGAAGAAAAAATCCTTTTGCACTTCAGTCGTCTCGTTGGAACACAAAACAACTTCTCCCCCAGAAGGATATAAACTGACTAATCGCAGGCACATTACTTGTATGTTGCTGGATGGCTGGAGCCAGAAGATGATTAGTAGGTAGTTAGCAACCATGGCAGCAACAACAAGCCCAAACAATCATTCTCGGGAGGCGGTGCTATCCCCAAACCTGGCAAACTCGATCTTTAATCTGGACACCCTGTTCTCTTGTTAACACCTGGAGTCTTTGATGAAATGTGCCAGTTTTTTTCCTCATAATGGAGATGTGTCTTAATCTCCCTGGCAGCTGCTCCATTCAGCAGCTCTGCCTCTGTGTGTGAGCATTGTGGCCGTGTGGGTTTGTGTGGGGGGCAGCGAAACGCGTCTACCTGCACGGCGCCGCTCTTAAAGTGGACCTCTGAGCTTCTCTGTCCACCGAGCACAGAGAAGAAGAGACAACAAAGAGGACAGAGAAGGTAGGAGGGGAATCACACGCGTCTCATCAGCGACGTATCCACAAGGTGGGAGGAGGAGGGGAAATGTTGACGTGGGCGCTTTGAAGCCGTGGGTGCGACAGGTGTTTCCAACTGAATCGCCGACAAGCCTCGGCCGAGGTCGTGCCAGGCTGAGGTTACAAAGGGGCAGTGGTTGGTTGGTAGTGGGTGGTTATGCATCCGAGGGGATTGGATAGCACCCCCCCCCGCCAACACACACTTGGATATCGCTGCTCGTAACACGATGCTGCAGCTCGACTGGGAGAAAAATGCGACTCCATTTTGAAAGCAGAGAAACGACCGTGCTGCACCAATTAATAAAACATGCACACCTTTCTTTTTTACATGCTGGATCGGTGTGTGTACACATATATGGTAACACAAAGTGGAAGGTTGGAGGGGACGTTTAAAGTGAAAACGGATCAAATAAAGATCAAGTCAAAGGACCATAACTGCATAATTATATAAAATAAAGTTACGTAACGAACGCCGGTCTGAGCAGGGAGCCCAGTTCCAGTAAAGCCTCGTAGCTGATAACATGCATTTCCCCCTCATCTCTGAACCTTCCACATTAAGAGGAAAAGGGAAATGGACAACAATGATCAAAGTCATCTAATGTGTCAGACGCCAAGTTCTCTATTCTCCGAATGTTCAGCAGGTCCACACGTCACTGAGAAAACGTAAACTAAAGCGCACATAATCGAGCGTGACTGTTGTGTTTTTGTGTGTTATCGTCAGTGACTTTGTAAAAACTCACGCAGACCCACGCGCTCTGGAAGTGGACGCTGCTAATACGAGACCTCCAAGTGTTTGAAAAGCAGCTGTTTTCATATAAAGAGATAAAAATGTTTCTGACGCACGTCTGAAAAAAACCTCATCGATTGAAAAAAAGAGATGTTGGTCTTTGCAGCCGCAGGGTTGGTTAGAGGTGTGAAACCATCGATGCTGGTTAGGGGAAATTCACAGGAAGGAGCAGGGGTTTTCCAAGCAGACCAGTTATCAATGAATACATTTGCACCCAGTTTTAATGCACCTTTGTGTCGTTTCTGCTTTGAGTGTGAAAGGTAAAAAAATGCAAGTTAATTAGCATAAATTAGCATAACCTTTGATATGGCCAGAATGGCGCCAAAGAGTTTAAATAGTCTGTATTAGGATTCGATCTTCACCAAGTTTTGAGCGTGCTGTCCTTCAGGTTTTGGTGCGATTCTGCGTAACGACACCCACTGAATACGTCTACAAAGATGGTTTTTTCTTAGTTCATGGGAAACTGACATTTAGCAGACATGAGATATCCCCCTGTAAGCATCACAAACACTGAACACTGCTACGAGCTGTGGCTAATATGAAAGGTTGCTGCAAACTGTGACTGAAACGGAACGAAAGGAGCCAAACTCTGCAGGTTTTTAAAATGTTCTCATCTGTAATGTCCACAGCTGACGGTGCCTGACGTGTAACACACACTCACCCACATACAAGCTTCCAGACGGACCTTAGAGAGGATGGTCCACAGTGAGACTTTTCCCTGGAGCGTCTCTGACCCCACAGCTTCCACACCCACCTGCTCAGCACCAGAATCTGATGCTGGTGCTTCCTGTTGGGGACAAACTATTTGTTCTGGATACGGTGGCTCGGGGAAATCCACAGAGCCGCACTCGTAGGCCGCCAGGGTCACCGATGCTATGTGTGGTCCCTGGAAAAAGAGAAAGACAGAGATAGAGGCGGAGAAGAAAGGAAGATAAAGTGAAAAGGGAAAAAAGAGTGGGAGTAAGTCTACCTGAGTCAGAGAGGAAGACCCCTTTGTTATTAGCATAGACACCGATTGAGTCAAATACTGAGGAACAGAAAGGCAGTTATCCGTGGGCCAGTATCGCTCCTGTGTTTTATAAAGATGGAGAACGTTTGACTGCAAACTAGCATGACGAGTGACTCTTCCGTCTTTCCTTGCTGTGTGATGCCAGTAGGAAATGTTGAAAAGCAAAGCTATGATCACGTTTGAGTTGCCCTTTCAAACTAAAAGTGTCAGCACCAGAGTGGAGGGCCCCACATGGAAACGATCAAAGGTGGAAACCAAAGCTGAGAAACCGTTTGGTGCGCACACACTCGACATCTCTGTACTTACTCACCCACCAAGTTTGGCAGCGCAAAAAAAGATGAACGATTTTGGGAACAGTTCAGGGTGACGTGTAAAAAACCCCGAGGTCAGCCTGACTCGTCCAATCGAGTCATTTTGCTCTTCTAACTGTATTTTCATCATTTTTACAGCTTTTCTGATAAACAAAGAGCTCATTCATACCAAACCACAGGAGGTAGATAATAGATGAACAATTAAAAGGCAGAAAAATGGTTTTACTGGGAGAGTTATTTTTAATAAAAACTTTCAGTTTCATAATTATTTATGACAGTCAATATGTAAACATGTCTGCAGTTTCACACATTTCTTACAATGTATGAACTACAGCAGCATTTCTCTGCCGTGTACAGAAATAGCACACATTTGCACGTCTTTTTCTAATATTAAAATATCTTCGGTATTAAATGTGCAAATAAACGTCTGTACAGTGAAAGAAAGATGATTTTCACTGGTCTGCTCACTAAAGATTAAAGTGGGCTGTATGTGGCCAACTATATGAGTTTGGTGGTGCACGGGTTCAACTTTGGATCCAGAAAAACACAAAAATGAAAAAACGCCAATAAGATCAAAGTATTGCTTTGGAAAAAAAACAAAAAACAGCTCATTGGACAAAATAAACAACATTAAAAAACAAAACAAAAAACACTTTTTTATTTATTTGTTCCAGTAACTTTTACAGGGTTTGCTTTGTGGTATTCAAAGAAACAAAAAGAGAGCAGCTCTGGTGTGTTTCATTAACACAACAGTTTCTAAGCTGGTGACCAGCGTTTCCCACTGATCAATACATCCAGTAACGTGTAGCCATACCTGTACACGCGCAATTACAATAATTAAGTAATAATAATGAAGGAAAAAGAAAATCGTCCCACGTTCTGGATGTGCTGCTGCCCGACAGGAGCGACGCTAAAGACCTGCCGTCTTTGCTCTGGTTTCCATTTCTGCCTCAGTGAGGCTTCCAGGAGTATAGAGACGTGTGCATGCTCCTGCCCCAGCACCCAGAATGCTCCTGCCCCCCCCAGAATGCTCCTGCCCCCCCCAGAATGCTCCTGTGGAGACTGAGACTTAAACTCGGTAATATCAAAACAAACATTCACCACATTTCTGTCATGATGACATTTGACTTAAACAGAAGCAATTTAAGGCAAAGAGCTCTTAATAAAAAGGATTCATTTGACTTTGTTACTGTTTGAATCGACGTGCTGTTCTGCCGAGGCTCTGCTGGCTGAAGACAAAAAGTGTGAAAGAAATCCGCTTTTTAAAGTTTGCTATCTGAAAATGACACGGAAACAAAGGGTTGGTGGTTATTCTGTACAGGATGATAAGATCATCTTGATCCAGTTTTCTACAAACAGGAGAGGACGGCTAACTTTAAAAAATGCAGTCAGTTACTTTGTAGGTCACCAAGTGAACTTAAAAAAAATATTCCCACTAATATATGCACATGTGATATAAAGCAAAACCTTTGCATTACCAGTTACTACCCAACCGTCTCTCTAATACAAATAAAGACAAGCCCACGAGTAGGACGGTGTGACAAAGCAGCATGTATTTACAATGTATGTGTGTGTGTGTAGGAAGGGTGCTCCCAGTGACGCACAGGGGCAGTTTGGCATCACGCAATGCAGCACAAAAGCAATCTGGCAAGCCCAGGGTGGGGGTGGAACTTCCGAAGCTGCATGGGACAAGGCAGGACAGGACAGAGTGGAACGTGGGAGGGCAGGAGAGCGGCGTGTGTGAGGCAACAGGAAGCTGCCATGTCTTCTCTAGGAACTGTGCCCTCTTAGATGACACAAATGTTAGTCACACTAACACTTCATATCAGCCTCCCAGGACCTGCAGGGGAAAATGGATGCTCATGCACTGGTTACCAAAGCACAAGACAAATGAGGAAAATCTTTGGTGACCCAGAAAGAGAAGCCTAGAAACTCCCAGCACTGACCCAGTCAGCCTGGATCCTCCCTGGCTCATTTCCTGCCTCACCGACTCTCCAGCCTCAGATACTTAACACAACTCATGTGTGCAGACAAAGTCATCAAGCAAGATGTTTTTGTGGACAGGAAAGAAAAAATTCCTCTTGTTCACACCTCCCTGCTCTATCTTGGGTAACGTTTGTTTACCAAACACACACAGAGAGCCTGCCAACGGAGTGACTGCGAGAAGTCTCTCGCTCTCAGCCGTTGCTGTGTCACCGCTTCTCAGCTTACACAAAAGTCCAGTCCTCTCATGTTGTCCAGGTGATTCAATATTAATCTACGGCCCAACCCACGACTGTCAGGGAGCTGCTCTCCGTCTCGTTTGGCCTTTGACTCGATGACACATATGAACAAATATGCCGATAGTAGTAAATACACAGGAATTTTCCCAAGAAAGCGTTCTTCTGTGCCGATCACTATTAACCTCCTAGGACCTGCGTCCACGTATGTGGACGTCACATTTTGGGTTGTTCAGACCAAAATACTAAATCTTGCTCTACAAGGGCCTGATATCCACTTACGAGGACGTTATCCTGCCCCTGTGCGATCAAAAGTTAAAGTGAATGTATGTGGATCTCATTTCTCTCAGAAACAAAAATCAAGTTAAAAAAAAGAAATCAGGTAATTCTTTGTTTTTACGTGAATCAGGCCCCAATCAGCCCAAACAGCAAAGAGAAAGTCAAAATGCCACGAAAGAGTTCAGGTCTCAGCAGGTTAACAATGATAACACTAAACAAATAATTCTACCCAAGTCACTCTTCTACCTCCATGTTTGTTTTGACATCTGCCCAGTGCTGAAGACGTTTGCAGCCACCATATTACACATCGGTTCTGACAAAGCTCCTTTCTGACACAATGGGATCCATACTGGAGCATTGCTGGCATTCCTGTGGTGACGTGCAGAAACCAGTGCCTGGGACCCCCACTCCTGGGTATGAGACTGGACTCGCTTTGGATCTGGGGTGTGTGTCTGAATGCGTGGTGACCATATCATAAATATAGAGGGAGTGGGAGTGCACGGTCCAAACATAGAGCAAGTGTCAAATGAAACAAAATATATCAGTGTGGGATTTTTAAAATCTAAAGTCAGTGTGAGCCGCAGACCCTTTTTACCCCTGATGCTGGTAACAAAGACACAAACATCATTCTAAGTGGAGACTTGGATATTTTTAGGAGCCCTTTGTTTGTTTTAATTGAATTGAAAGTTTTTATTGTCATTACAATAATATAACTGTACAAATAACATAAACCGACAGCCAGAGAACGATGACACAGACAGTCTGAGCACAGACACCAGTTCTGTAACTGTAACTCAGCTTAGTGTCATGTTTTTGTGGAATTCAGAGCATCAAACTCTGAGCCTGCCTGGAAACCAACCTGCACAGGTGTGGTCAGTCATTCAGTTTGCCTCCTGCTACGTTAAACCTAAATATTTCTGGAGTTAGAAAAACAAAATATAGGCAGCAAAGTGTAGCATCCCATAAACAATGGCTGATATCTGTTATATGTAGTCTGTGGTTCACAGATATATACATAGAAGAATGTATGCAGAGAGCCTAACATGATGACTTCATGTGAGAATGTAGTGGACTCTACGTTTTATTCATTCATAAGCGAACGGTACATTATTATAAGTTTCATTATTCGTCACAGTGAATGACAACACTGTGTTCCCATTAGCACGCAGCGACACACGACCAGCACATTTGCAGATCATATATAAACACACATTATTCTCCTTCTCCTCCATTTTTGGTATTTTAAAATTGTTCACTAATAAAAATCGCATATTTTCTTCTCACAAATCAAATGTCAAATCACTGTTCCAGCCACCAGTCACAGAGCCGACTCCTTGTTGGTCTATAGTGGCAAATGCAGACGCTTTCGTGGCCCAAACAGGACATTAATGGGTGACCATAAACTGAGCACTTTTCAGTGACCACGACCGCACGATAGTCCAGTTATTAACAGGTCACTGTGGTTGTTAAGGGCCATTTAAGAACATTAGACATGGTCCAGCCAGCATAACCTGCTCACCGCTTCTTACAGTGGAGACTGCTGGAGGCAGCGCAGGACAAACATTAGAGGTTAGTTCGTTCTGAAGAAGCCGTGGTTGGGATCTCTGAGGGAGGCAAGAGAGCTCGGGAGAGAGGCCAGTGATGGAGCAGGGAGGGGGGGAGTACACACACACATCCAACCACAGGACTCTGTGTTGAGAAACACTCACAGAAACAAAGTTTAAACAGAATCAGCTTCAATCAATTCAAATGCTTTTAGACTAAATTTATAGTTAATACGCTGGATTCAATATTTTTACCAGGATCCAGATTTGTTGTTTTAAATCGATTACGGTTGAAGGAGTTTGTTCTTCTAACGTCTGAGCAGCAAAACAAATGTTTAGAATGAAAAACAAGTTTGCTGCATTTTTGCTTTTGCACTTGAAATTAAATCACATTAAAATTGATTAAATTAAATATTAAATCTGACCGAAAGTAACCAAGTTTAGAGTCCAATGAAAGCGTTTTTTAATTTGGAAAGATTTTAATTGGCCCATATCACAAGTATCACTGATAGTGGAGAAATTGTAATTATTTGTTTATATAATCCAGTGTTGGGAAGGTTACTTTAAAATGTATTCCACTACAGATTACAGATTACATGCCCCAAAATGTATTTTGTAACGTATTCTGTTACGTTATTCAGTGAGAGTAACTATTCTGAACACTTTGGATTACTTAACATATTACCATGCTTTTTACAGCTACATGAATGAACTATTGCTGTGTGATTTATTACTATTACTGAAGGTTACTCTCCACACCAACACCAACTAAAATGTATCTTTCATTGTCATTTATAATTAAAGCACGATGTACAAATATCACTAACGCAGGAAGACAGACTCCTGGTACCCAGAGAGAGTCCTTATCTGCAGAACATGGAGTACGAGTGAGCGCCGGCCCAACAGATCCACCTGAGGGTGCACGAATGAAAAGCACCGAGTGACCTTTATGAAAGAATTTCATAACAAAACTATGCTTGAAAAAAGCTCAACAACCAGTCTGCCAGCAGAGCTCTGGTTTGGTCTGGTCAGGTTTGGCTTGTTCTGGGGTTTGTTGGTGCCATTCCAGACTGGCTACACACTAAGCCCACTTTGGCCCAGGGTTTGCTTCCTGTGGCTGTGTGTGGGTGCGACTGTGTGTGGGTGCGTGTGTGTGCGTTTCAGAACGAATAGTTGTTGTACTTAGTATTACCAGGACTCCTGGGGCCTCTAAGACACAGAGAGACGCATGCTTTAGATAGCTGAGGTGAGACAGTTAGGACGGAGAAGCCATTAGAAATACCACACACACACACACACACCCACCCACCCACCCACCCCTCTCTGGTATTCTTTTTGAAAAACTTTGGTGAAGATGAGTAAGTCACAAGATGTTTGGGCATATTTATGTCTCCAAACTAATGAAGGAAACGAATTACTTAAAAGTCATGAATGAAAGCAATTGTGCTGCGTACTTCTCACAAATTTTTCCCGTTTTTTCCCCACAGGAAGTAAAAGTCTTGTTTGCAGTTATATTCCAGTTTCAGTCATTTCTGTAACAGCTGCAGTGTACACACTATCGAGATGTAGTTAAAAATGAATGGCTTTAAACTGAATTTAAGAGGCGTTGCAATTAAAGGGAAAGATCCATTACTTCAGAGCAGCAGTGAGTCAACAGCACCTTTTCAAGAAACTGAACTCGATCCTGATGTGTCACCCATGTTCTGGTTCATGAGTATGCAACGTATCAGTCGTCTCTTTGGCGAACAGAGAAATAATGTGCCGGTCATGTTTGAACATGTGTGGGTAGAGCCAAGCAACTTCTTTCATGGCAACTTTTACATACAAATTAAACCCCACGAATTAGAAGGTTACCTTTACAGCTGTCCCAGGAGCTCCCTCAGCTAATCAGCTCTCAAACAGCTTCACTCACACACACACACACACACACACACACACACACACGGGAAAAAAAAAAACAAGCAGTGGAAAATTTAGACCAGGTCCGACTGCCGAGCAGCGTGAATCACAGCTCAAACAAAGCACCCAGGTTTCTGTCTAGGTGAAGGTGAAGGTTTCCTATTGTTTGCTGGATGACAGCAGGACTCGCATCATGCACCAGCTCCACAGTGGCCAGGAGAGTGAGCGCTACGGTATCTCAGGAACACACGACCCAGTTATTAGCTCAGTACACTGGCTTTATTAGCGGACCGCACTTAACTATACAACAGCAGCTGATCCATAAAACTGTGCGACAGTGGCAGCGACGACAACTCGGGCCAGTGTGTGGAAGCCACGCTCGCAGACCTGCTCAGCACTCAGTGATAGTTGGCACTAATTAAAGCTTTGCTCCTGGTAATTGCCCACAGACAAAACTTAATTTTAGGAGGGTTGCTGGGGAAACTCTGTATATTCTGCACAAACCTCCTGTGCAACCTATAATTTAGCAATCCTAGAAGAATCTCAATATAGAAAACTACACAATGTTCATTTATTTAGACGATCCGCTGGTTTTATTTATTCACATTGTTTGGAAAACAAATGATAAGTCGTATACAAACATGTATTTTTTGTTGTCGACTCGTTTCTCCTCCTAACTGCTCAAATGTGTGCACGTGTTTGCACCTCTCAGTCACAAAGTAAAGACAGAAGCTGCAAAAAAAAGACGACCCGAGTTGTTATTATGTAAACAGAAATGTGCTTCGATTATAATGACTTTAATTCATTGTTTCTGTTGACTTAACATCGAGCGCAATCATTTTCATGCTGCCCATAATGACTTAATGGCAACAGTCATTACTGAAGGTAATTTAATGGTGGATGACTCATATGAGCTCTCTTCTAAAGTATTTACGACGTTCCCCAGCTTTCTATGTGAACCCCGTCTCAGTGAGAACTCACACAGCAGTGACAAGACTCGTCACTCATAACTTTAAAAAGTGAGCCGGGACGAAAGCTGGTCCCGCTCGTCACAGCGATCGCCACAGTCGTTTCGGTGGACGTGTGCACAGGTGCAGGACTTAAAGTGTACACACACGTGCACTTTTGTAACGCCTTTGCGGCCGCTTTCATAGTCTGCATTGTGAGCACCCACCCACGACCTCCTTTCTCAGAGCAGCTGGATAAAGTACACTTGATGATGTGCCAAGTGTGCCTTTCCCCCTTTTCTACGGCTGAGTTGCAGCTTTTTATCTTTCTCCATTAACCAGTGCTGAACCACGCACAATGATCTCCCACAGTCTCAGCAGGATGCAAACAGAGTGGAGACACGGGGTAGCAATTGGCCATGTCAGAGAACAGAGGAGCTGCCACTTCTGTTCTGGTTTCATTGACTGGGTTGGTTTGCCTATACAGGCTCAGTACCCCCCCCTGCTGGAGCCTCCGTGCTGTTTTCACAATGTTGACTGCCTCCCGCCAATTTCGAAGGAAGTAGCCTAATAATATATGATGTGGTGTTTTATTTCCAGCTAATCTATTAGCAGTATAGGCTATCAACGAAAGCTCGCCTCTTCGACTTCCTACATCAGAGTAAACACTGTGGCTGATGGGAAAATGTAACAGTTACTGCAGGAGAAATACTTGTAAAAAAGAAAAGTTATAGAAACCACAGTGTCATGTGTGGGGTCACATGAAAGCAGTGCTGAAAGGGACCTCGGTGGCATTTAAACTTTGAAGGAGGCACATTTTTCTACAAATTCACATAAAGATGCACCTTTTACAGTCCTGTGATTTTTACCCGCTGGCTGCTCATATACACGACACCGTTAAACATTTGTTAAGTAAATAAATAGATCAGTGTCCAGTTTATTCTTTATAGAGACCGTTTTTTACATTAACATTACACTTCTCATCATTCATGTGAATATGTGAGGAAGCTACAATGTTTTACAATATGTTTTTTTACAACCGCAAAACTGGATACAAAATTACAACTCTATTCTGAATGTGTGTGACTTTTCCTGCATTACAGACATGTTAAGGCCGCTTGCACCACCTACTGACACTTAATAAAAACAAAGTCACACCGTAGTTCCCCCAGCGCTGTTTTGAAACAGCAGGAAAGTATTGTTTGTAAAAAAATTTGAATTTTAATGTTTAGATTTAAATTTGAACTAAAATAACCTCAGCTCTCAGGCAGAGCTGCTGGCATACAATTACTTTTATCATCTGCATCTAACAACGATTTAATTACTGAATCATTTTAATCTATAAAAGGACAGAAAAGATCTAAAAATGTCTAAAATTCCTTAAGTGGCATCATCCTTGATTTCGTCTTTTTAGACAACAATTTAAATGTGTCAGAGCACCACTCGAGTAAACATCACACTTTTTACAAGCTGAATACATATTTGTCATTGTTTTTCTTTAAATAAGGCTACGTTTAATATCCATCAATATCCTTTCATAAAATCGTTGACCTATCAGCTCGTCACAGGAAGCACCTCCGTTACAAGCGGTGGCGTCTTTCCCAAATGTTGTTGGTAGTAGAGATGGCACGATACCACTTTTTTATGTCCGATACCGATACCGATATCATAAATTTGGATATCTGCCGATACGATATGAATCCGATATAGTGTTTTTTAATCAACAAAACTGTTTTTTAAACATCTTGCTGCATTTTGTATAAGTTCATACTCAAGTTTAAAACAACAACTACACTAAAGCTATTCTGTTATACCTGTATGCAAAAGAGAATATTTCATAGTTCAGCAATACTGATCAATCTAATAAACTTAAACCTACACCATCCTCCCTATTCTGGTATTTTAAAGAGTACTTAGCGTAAATATTAAGCAACCTAACTAATAGTGTTCCAACTCCCAGCAACAACAAAAATAAATAAATAAAAAATAGGGAACCACCCCTCACGCTCCACCTCATGATGCTTAATCGACGTAATCAACCTTAATTTGATGCAGTGTGAAAAAAATGCACAGAAATCAATTATTTTTCAAGAAATATTAAATAGATTCAACATCTTTCTTCAACAAAATTGCAGACTGCACAGATGGTACCTTCCCAAAGGAAAAAGTACTATAGCTTACTAGGGTATATATATTAGACTTAATAGTCACTATATACAGTAATTGACTTCTATTCATTTTGCATCAAATTAAAACTTTGGGTGTCAGATAATTATTTATTAAAAGCTCGACATTTTAAATGAGAATAAGAAAGAAAAGTATGTCTTTGTGCCCCCTTTTCCCTGTTAATGCCCTATCGGCCCCCCTGGCTAAACTTTGCTAGATCCGCCCCTGCACAGTTACCAGCCGTCAGCTACGTAGAAAAAGATCCTCGAGTAGAAAGTAATAATAAATACATTCTAACAACAGCTGATCAAGCTTAAACGTGCTGCTGTTGTTCAGCCGCTGGTTTCCTCTTTCTGGTGCAAAGTGGGCCAAAAGCAAACTAGAGACACGGACTCGCGACAGAAAAGCCGATCAGCTGATCGTTAAGCAGTTTCATGATTGAAGTAGCAGCAAGAAGAGGCAGTCGCTCCATATATCGTTTGTTAAGCTTAACGCAGGAATGCTTTACAAACATTCAGAGATGGACTTACACACTTGCTTTACTTCTCTCGGGGATAACTTTGTCGGAGATGAAATGCCAGGTTGCTAGCGAAGCTCCACATGCTATCCAGACCACCACAGGTCCCGCATGCCACAGCCGCTCTATCACGTGATGCATACTGCTCCGAGTGCTAACGTTCTGAGGTGAGTTACGGCGTGTTGCAAGTTTTGTGAGGTGCTTTCGTGATATTTAATGGATCGGATTACATTTTTTATTTTTCTCCGATATCCGATCCAGTCATTTAGGTCAGTATCGGACCGATACCGATACGTAATATCGGATCGGTCCATCTCTAGTTGGTAGTGATCAACACTGAGAGCTCACATGAACTCCAGTTCTGCCTTTTCAAATTGTCATTCCTGCTTATAAACAAAATGGAAACTAGGCCCAGAAAGGTCACGCAGCATGTGTTGGACTTAAAAGTTTGTGGAGGCATCTTAGTGAGTGCTTTGCACTTGACCCACTTACTATCACTGACCCAGTTCCTAAAAACAGAACAAGAAGCCTGCTAGCTTTCTCCAGTGCTCACTTACCACTTGTCAAAAATATTTTTTCAGGACCCAGAAATCTAGAAAATCACAGAGTAATCGACGCGGCTCATTTAGCAGCGCTTCTACAGAAAAGAAGACACATAATTATAATTCTCCAAGGCCACTTTTGTACTTTTTGGATTGGCCAACACCAATTAAAATTTGGATAGGAGCCAATGACACAAATGCGACGTGAAATAAGTAATCTGTTGGCAAATCCCTGTTTGCATTGGTTTGAATATTCTTGCCTGATCACGATGTTTTTTGTCAGTGTTGGAGTCATATCACAAATTGCAGGTTTGTCAGTAAGCAGCACTTCCTTCCTACAGTGAAACACTAAATGCTTAAAAGTAATTCTGTTCAAACTATTTTTATTGGAAATTCTGTACATTTGTTTTTTAAGTCATGAAATTCTTTGGTTAAAAATCACAGTATCAGCTCTCGAGCAACAGTATGAGTCAAATCTCTATAAAAATGCGATCCAGCAAGGATCATCAAGTTCTGTCATGAACCCGGTGACACCACCGCCTGCAGTAACGACCACGCTCACTAGATGGTGACATCTTACTGGCAAAGAAAGTGAGCCGGACCGCTATTGGACTAAAAGAAACCAGAGGAACGCCTCTCAAATTACATTTCAGAGCACCAGAGTTGGCTTTTAAAAACAGCAGCATGGAGGACACGCACTTCAAAGTTTCCAGTTCAGCTCCACTGGGTCAGGGCACAAGAGTGTGACGGTGGACTCCTTGATGACAGATGGACTGAGAGTAGTCAAACAAGCAGATGTTTGGGGACCCTGCGCTCGTCAGCGCTAGAGACGCAAAAGCCAACACGCCTGGCACTAGATTAAAAAGAGAGATGAAGAGAAAACGGGGAGTGTGCGGCGAGGAGAGGCACAAAGAAGAAAGTAAGAAGAGGGAGTGAAAGTGAGAGTGAGCGGCACGGTAGGGAGCAGGAAAGTGGGGAGAAAGGAAAGAGAAAGAGCTCAGATCGGGGGAGGGAGAGTGTTTTTATCCTCATGTGCACTCAGTCAGAGGGGTCACTGAGTGCGATTGTTCCTGGACTGCCTGTCAAAACAGCGTGGCTACCAAAGCGCCTATTCACTGTGAAACGCAGACGCACGCAAACACACATTAGCACACTCACGCCAAAATCTCTTTATCAGTGCTCTTATTAAAAACAACTACTTGACAGCAGCATCAAAACCAGCTTTTTTAATACCTGCGTCACAGCACCACCATCATCCAGCGGCTCTGAGCCCTGTCACAGGCATGCACAGACAAGTGAATAACTGCAGCGTGAAAGAGTGAACACTCACACAAAATGCCGTCTTACCAGATAAAGGAGGAAAGTGTGCAAGCCAGTGCCAAGACCCACAGAGGAGAGGATGCCCAGACCGACCCAGTAGGCACACCACAGCGTCTTCTTCTCCATGTAGCACACATACTGCAGAGGCCAGAGAGAGGGACGGTCAACCACATGGCAGAGACACATGCACAGAGTGTGAAGAAAACAAGAAAAGGGGAAGGGGAGGGAGGGGGTGTGCACAGTGCGAGCAAGGAAGGGACAGAGTGAGAGGAGGTGAGAGTGTGTGAAACAGAGGGTCCTCTAAAGGCTGGGAGAAAGAAAGAGGGAGAGGAAGGAGAGTGAGGGAGAAACCTGAGGTTGTTGAGTTTAAAGGACAGAGCTGTAGGGTAGGAGTGTTCAGCACAGAGCACCATTATTCTTTCCTGGTGGCAGCCAGCTCTTACACAACAAGCAAACAGAAGAAAGCCAAGATCTCTCCTTCTCTGTTCATCCCCCACTATCACTCCATCTATCGCTGCTGTTTACACCGCCTCCTGGAAGCCCGGGCAGGTTGTTTTCAGGGGGAAGCATGGAGTGTGTAGATTACGGGAAGGGGGGAGAAGGTGGGGTGGGGGCTCTGACCAGTGACTCCATTTCCCAGGAAACCCAGGAACACAACAACAGCACATACGCTCTCTGGCTTTACTAGCAGGATTCGGGGAAGCAGTGCCAGCCAAGGGAGATTGTTACGTGTAGTTACTGAGAAGTGATTACACAACTCCATGACTGTAAATAACGCTGATTTTCTTCCCCCGTATTCCAGGGGGCGTTAAAAACAGCAAAAATGTGAGCCGTCTCTGGGGGATTGTACAGCACGGCATGCTGCATCTGGGCATTTAGAAGCATATTTATGAGAAACTGGCAGATACAACCAAGCACGTTTATGCAAATATCAGCTGTCAGACAACAACATACTACTGTCAGATGAAACCACAGATTTCAGGCACTCTACAGCTGATGTGGATGCACGGGCAGGACAACCCTGCAGCAAATATACATGTTGCATTCAGTGCTGCGGTGGGCTAAAGGTGAGGAAATATAATCATCAAAAAAGTGACTGCCACAGGACCAACTACGTTAATAACCTCCTTCCATATGAATAGTTAGGATACGCCAAGAAATGCAATATGTGCAGAGTTTTAGTCACCTGGGTGTGTGCTCCTTCAATACGATAGGCAATGGAGAGGAGGGTCAGCAGGGTCAGCAGGCCAAACACAGTCTGTCTCTGCTGCCAGAGCCTGGGTGAAGAAGCAGCGAGTGAAGGTAGACAAACTTGAGACGGAAGTTGGTGGAAAACAAAGCAGAAAGACAATGTTTAATAGGGAAAGTTTGACGCCAGAGGGATCGTCAACAAGGACGTTTAGTGAAAGGAAAGGATTTCAACTTTGGACAAGAGAGACATCTGTTGGAAGCTAATCAAATCACCGCAGGTCTTCACCCATAGAGGCCGTGCTTCCAGATGGTGAACACATCCGAGTAATATGCAGCCTATAAAAGCACGTGCTCGGCCATAAGTGCCGTTACTGTCACCTCGTTAACATGTGTGCAGTGTTGCCAACTTAGCGACTTTGTCGCTATATTTAGCGAGTTTTCAGACCCCTTAGCGACTTTTTTTCTAAAAAGCGACTAGCGACAAATCTGGTGACTTTTTCTGGTGTTATTGGAGACTTATTTATGACGACTTTTTGACGTGAAAACGCGGATCGCTCTTACTCTCACCAAGCAGCGGTGCTACCGTGGGCACCTCACCCGTGCCAAAGCGCTCACGGGCGGAGGACAGTCCTCCTCAGCTGCTGTCAGGGCAGGAGACGTTCACACCTGTGCGTCCAAACGGAAAATGAATCGCGCATGAGTGAAGCCGCTGCTCCGCACTGACTGTAACGCAGTCAGGTCTTCTTTTACTGTTGTGCTGTTTTGTGGATCACAAGGTTTAAAACTACTTATAAACACACACACACACACACAGTAACTCCACCAGAGCGCCTATTTCGGGTCACTTTTGCCGGTCCAGGCCTGGATAAAGGAGCAGAGTTGGAATTGTGACATTAAAAAACAATAATTGCTAAAAGAAATTTAATTCGTAGTTCTAAATAAACTCTAAATGCATTTAGGACGTTTTTACTCACTTTGTCTCTTCCACGATGTTATTTCTCTCTAAAACAGCGTAGGTTACAGTCACATTAGCATGACCAATTATGCAAATTAGGCGATGACGTCATTTGGCGCCTTCTAGAGACTTTTAGGACAACCAATAGCGATTTTCCTTACTGAGGAGTTGGCAACACTGCATGTGTGGAGGGGAGAAAGTATTCGAGCAACTTAATACAGAGCAGAATGAATCCAAAGCAGAAACTCTCGCGACAGTTGCAAAGACATTTATAGACTTTGAAAAATAAGTTATTGTACAGACGTTCACGTACACTCACCGTAAAAAGATAATGCTCACGTGTTTATTTTGAATGTTAGAATTAAACGTTTTATGAAAAAACTAAACGACAGAAGCTAACTATGCTATCATCAGATTTATGGTTGATGCTAAGCTAACCTTGTTTGTTTGCCCAGTGACCAGGACGTGCACATCTGTAGAAAAGGTTGGCTAGCTGACACATTACAGTCTGTGCGTTTGTTAAAACCGTTTCTTTCACATATTTACTGCCCAAACTGACACGGAGTGAACAGAAGCGCATGCGCGCTGGTCCCAGGTGCAAATAATTAGGGTTGATTAAAGGAAAAGTCAGAGTAGCATGAAATTAGCCCCCAGTGAGAAGGTCAGAGCAAACAGTTGTCTCCATGTGCTGTCGGCTTCACTCACTTATTTCAGGTACTGGAGCACACCACATTAGCACTGACATGGAAAACTGGCTCTTGTAGCTAATTAGAGGTTAGCTAATAGAAATAGAATAGAATAGAACTGGAAGCATTCTAATAAACTCAGAATTAATCCATTAAAAATACCTAGGGGCAGCTGCCTGTTTGTGGAAGCCATACCTCTCCAACTTCAATACAGCGGTCGGAGATGGATGTCGCTGTTTTACGTATGTTACTAAAGACCGGCTACATTTATAGCCATTTAACATGTGTGCATGTATATTTTCACATCTCTTTTTCTTATGTTTTTCTTCTCCCTCATTTTCCGACTCACCTCCAGCCTCATCTCTTTAACTCAAGGCTCTGACAGTGAGCTGGCTAAACAACAACAGCTGGTCACAAGCTAACATTAGGCCAGTTAATGTCCAACTGTGTTACACCCACTTCAAAGAGCAGCTAATTGAGACTAACAGCAGCTAACGCGAAGCTAACAGCAGCATTTACTGAAAAGCTCAGAATAGCTGCAACACCTCAACTCCAGATCACATCAGTCAGAAGTAAGTAATCCACCGGCACACGATTCATTTGACAAAGTTTAAAGCCTCCTTCACAGTAAACAACATACTGACAGTTGAGGTAAACAGTGAACTGACAGCCTACGCTTACTGCAGACGAACAGTGATCGTTTGTCGTACACCTGGTAAAAAACAGAATTCAGTGATCTGCAATTTGGTGACATCTAACGATGAGATTAGGATTTAGTCCAGGTTTTACTCTTGGGCTGTGTTAGAGTATCTTTGCATGATTTAATTTGCCTTGAAGTTTAAACCGTAGGTGGGTGGGGCTTATGTGTGTGCCATGACAGTATCGAGGATATCCCGTCTTTGAAATCACACACATCCAAGAATAGAAAAAAACACTGCAAATGTGTTTTTATTAAGACCAGAATTTCCATTCATTTGACCGTAATGATTTCTCACCACATGCCCTCCCCTATCCTAATCCTGCATTGTTTCACAAGCTACCTACATATTAAGAACAACAAGTGCATAGCCACAAGACAGGACAGTCTGTTGCCTTGAGGACTCCCACATGTTGTAAATTACAAACCGCTTTTAACAACATCCAGGATAAACCTCTCTGCATGCGAGTGCACTAAAGCCCTAATGTGTTTGCATGTGTGCTGGGGAGTAGCAGCTTCTCTCAGTCACAGCGCTGCTCGTGGTGCTTGCGGCTCACCACATCCTCTTGTAGTTTTAGAAAATAAACACGTTGTCCTGACACGCTTAACCGCAAAGGCCCCCCTGAGAGTACACTCTGACCTTCTTCTGGGTTCTTTGTTATTAGGTGTACAAAGACACGTTTTCCACCACAGGGAACATGCTGTCAAGACAAATTCTGACGGAGTCTGAGCTGATGTTGTTGCTTTGTTGGTGGGATCATGCCAGTGTGTGTGGCGGAAAGACTTTCTTGGTAGAAAGGAAGAGGAGTGCAAAGTGAAAATATATACACATGTAAACAGATCCTGTGGTGTTTTTGTTGCACTGTGCTGAAGACTGAAGATAGAACAACAGTTAACTGAGACAATCAACGTTACATCTGATCTGGTGGTGTTTATATCCTTCTTGTGTAAGTGAGGACTGCATAGTGCTGCCTCTTCCTCTTTTTGTGCAATGAAAGCAGCAACTGTCACTATAAATAATACTGAAAAAACTACTGCTTAAATAGGACAAATCTATGTGCTGATTTCCCAGTGAAACAAACTCACAGGACATAAATGTTTCAAGTTTTTCCTTTTATTCGTCATTAACAGCTGAGCAGATGCAAAGAAGCTATACTGAAACGGTTTGTGCATTGTATCTTACTAATTCACCAAAAGTCTAATGTTACCACGTTGCCTGTTTTAACATTACAGCGGGGCAAAAAAGTATTTAGTCAGCCACCGATTGTGCAAGTTCCCCCACTTAAAATGATGACAGAGGTCAGTAATTTGCACCAGAGGTACACTTCAACTGTGAGAGACAGAATGTGAAAAAAAAAATCCATGAATCCACATGGTAGGATTTGTAAAGAATTTATTCGTAAATCAGGGTGGAAAATAAGTATTTGGTCACCTCAAACAAGGAAAATCTCTGGCTCTCACAGACCTGTAACGTCTTCTGTAAGAAGCTTTTCTGTCCCCCACTCGTTACCTGTATGAATGGCACCTGTTTGAACTCATCATCTGTATAAAAGACACCTGTCCACAGCCTCAAACAGTCAGACTCCAAACTCCGCCATGGCCAAGACCAAAGAGCTTTCGAAGGACACCAGGAAAAGTATTGTAGACCTGAACCAGACTGGGAAGAGTGAATCTACAATAGGCAAGCAGCTTGGTGTGAAAAAATCAACTGTGGGAGCAATCATCAGAAAATGGAAGACATACAAGACCACTGATAATCTCCCTCGATCTGGGGCTCCACGCAAGATCTCATCCCGTGGGGTCAAAATGATCATGAGAACGGTGAGCAAAGATCCCAGAACCACACGGGGGGACCTGGTGAATGACCTGCAGAGAGCTGGGACCAAAGTAACAAAGGTCACCATCAGTAACACACTACAACGGCAGGGAATCAAATCCCGCAGTGCCAGACGTGTTCCGCTGCTGAAGCCAGTGCATGTCCAGGCCCGTCTGAAGTTTGCCAGAGAGCACATGGATGATACAGCAGAGGATTGGGAGAATGTCATGTGGTCAGATGAAACCAAAGTAGAACTTTTTGGTATAAACTCAACTCGTCGTGTTTGGAGGAAGAAGAATACTGAGTTGCATCCCAAGAACACCATACCTACTGTGAAGCATGGGGGTGGAAACATCATGCTATGGGGCTGTTTTTCTGCCAAGGGGACAGGACGACTGATCCGTGTTAAGGACAGAATGAATGGGGCCATGTATCGTGAGATTTTGAGCCAAAACCTCCTTCCATCAGTGAGAACTTTGAAGATGAAACCAGGCTGGGTCTTCCAACATGACAATGATCCAAAACACACCGCCCGGGCAACAAAGGAGTGGCTCCGTAAGAAGCATTTGAAAGTCCTGGAGTGGCCTAGCCAGTCTCCAGACCTCAACCCCATAGAAAATCTGTGGCGGGAGTTGAAAGTCCGCGTTGCTCGGCGACAGCCCCAAAACATCACTGCTCTCGAGAAGATCTGCATGGAGGAATGGGCCAAAATACCAGCTACTGTGTGTGCAAACCTGGTAAAGACCTATAGTAAACGTTTGACCTCTGTTATTGCCAACAAAGGTTATGTTACAAAGTATTGAGTTGTATTTTTGTTATTGACCAAATACTTATTTTCCACCCTGATTTACCAATAAATTCTTTACAAATCCTACCATGTGGATTCATGGATTTTTCTTTCACATTCTGTCTCTCACAGTTGAAGTGTACCTCTGGTGCAAATTACTGACCTCTGTCATCATTTTAAGTGGGGGAACTTGCACAATCGGTGGCTGACTAAATACTTTTTTGCCCCACTGTATCATTAATGTTAAAGCTCTTATTGACTGAGCACTCGCTCATGAAGCCACAGGCAGGAACAGATCAGAGACAGTGCAGTCTCACCTCCACGTCCAGCCTTTCAGGGTGATCAGCAGTTCCAGAGTGAAGTAGTGAAGCGTGAGCAGAGGTTTCTTCCATAACACGAGGGCTTCGCGCTCATCCGAGTCCGTCTGTCTCCCGCCATCCGCAGGGAGCCCCGAGTCTTCTATCATTCAAGAACACACACAAACAAATGTGGGCGCGCAGGAGAACCATTTATATACTGGTTCACTTATAGTGTCATTAAGCATTTTTAGACTTTACCTCCCAGCTCCCCATTTTGCTGCTCCTTTACACCCAGTCGCCTCTGAAGCAGTTCACCTTCGGCCCCACACTTTGCCATCTCATTCATCTGGAAGGCGTCCTGCTGAGACAAGAGACGGGCATTGAGCGCAGCGTCGCGCATGCTGATCTGCTCGCCAGATCTGAAAGCGCTACTGGTCCCAAACAAACACAGTGTCGCTTTCAATAACACGGAGAACCCCCGAATATTTTCCACTCTCAAGCATGTCTCCATACACACTTGCACACGGGGTAAACAGCTGCTGTTTTTGCTACTCCTGCATCCTGCAGAGCGCCAGTAACCCAGTCAGGCCTGTGCATGACCTAATAAGTACCTTAATTAGCGCTGAAAGTGGGAGCGCATGCAAATCTTGTTCATTTTTCTGTGCAGACAACTTTTGAGAGGTTTCTCCCAATAATCTTCAATATGTTTAAATAATAGATTTAACGGTGTAAGACGGTGTTGTGCTTCATGCTTCCTCCCTTCGTTTGTTCACAGGAGATCCACGCACCTCCGTGCTCGTGCCTGCAAGCATGTAAGTGTGTCACTACAGAGCCTCGTGTCTCTCAGGAATCAGTGAGCATCAAGATGGGGACTCTGACACTGAGGTGTGCAGCTCACCATCTGCTGGAATTGCCAGTTCCTCTTGCAGACACACACATACTCTCAGAGCTTAATCCCTCTTTCTGTGCCCTAGCTGTGCACCTCTGGCTGTTTAAAATCTGCAAAAATAAAACTGCACAGCACATGCTTCCCAGATGAATGTGAAGTACATAGTTTGTGAGACTTCCACTCAGTGCTTGCTGAAGGTTCAAGGACCTGAACACAAACGTATGTTCAGCATTGGAAACACGCTTCCTGATCGCTGAAACGGCTCACACTGGCAGCTGTGAATAGTTGGCAGGCTATTTTGTGCTACTGAGATGTTGCACACCAAAAAACGATGTCCTTCTTATACATAAAGAACTGCACATAGACTCAGTGGCAGATTTCAAACCTTCAGGACATGTGCTCATTAGAAGCACTCACTCAATGCTGCAACAAATCATTTGCTTGTTTGCACATGAGAAAACAGAGCCTTGTCCAAGAACCATGCTATTCATCATATCCTGTGAACAATCCCGACAATAGAAATCTGTGCCAAACCGGTCTGTTTGTGCAAAACATGAACTTTTGCTGCCACAGATGTGTGCTTTATTCTGCAGAACAGCTATTTTGTTCAGGAGTTAAACTGCAAACTGTGCGTCACAGCCAGCACCCAGTAAACAGTTTCATAACGACACTTCTGCTTATGTGAGGCTCATAGCACAGCGCTGCTCCAGCGCCTGATTGCGCAATCGCTTCTACCAAAACAACTCAGACCTGTTGAGTAACTGCGAGGGACAATGAGAAATCCAAGACAGAGCGCACACACTTCCAGATGAGAAATCCAATACGGCGTAATCGATTCACACTTTTGTTAGACACAAATGAGAGCTGCACACTGGAGACGGGTTATGGACTGAGTGCAAAACAAAAACAAAGGCCTTAAATATGACACCAAAGTCTGTTGTAGAAATGCATGATGCACAGAGAGGAAACTCACCGTTCAGCTGGAGTCTCGTCTGCAATCAGCTCTGAGCTTATAGAAAACAAACCCTGCGGTGGAGCCCCAGTAGCAATGTAGGGCAAGAGCACGCGTCCCCACGAATTGCATCATAACTCGAGTGCAGGGTGTGGTGGTGAAGGGGGGCCAGTGAGGGATAGAGCAGTGATGCTGGGTTTCTTGGGGGGGACACACAAACACAGAAAGAGGGAGAGATTTCATCTTTTGCCTGGTCAAACCTCCAGAGAGGCAGTCTAATTAAGACTCTATAAATAAGTGGATCACTTTCCTGGAGCGCACTTCTAACACGTCTCAGTCCTCTGCAGGTTTCACATTGAGGATGCATGAACGGCATCGTGTCAAATTAGAAAAAAACAACTCCAAAACTAAGGACATTGCCGTTTTCAGGTCATTAGTCATGAGTCTGTGGTGGCCAGTGCGATCCTCTATGCTGTTGCATGCTGGGGGAGCAGGCTGAGGGTCGCAGATGCCAACAGACTTAATAAACTGATCCGTAAGGCCAGCAATGTTGTGGGGATGGAGCTGGACTCCCTCAAGGTGGTGTCGGAGAGGCGGATGCTGTCCAAGATAAAGACAATGTTGGATAACACCTCCCACCCACTCCATGACATGTTGGTCAGTCACAGGAGCTCGTTCAGTGAGAGACTGAGATTACCGAAAAGCACCACTGAACGACACAGGAAATCATTCCTGCCTGTGGCCATCTCCCTGTACAACGCATCCACTTAACACACTGTTTGCTGCTACAACTACACATGTTTCTTTTCCAACTATTTATTTATAAGTGACTTATGTATGTATGTATGTATATATATGTATATATTGTACTATTCTTAGTTAGTGTATTGTCTGTCTTGTCTTAATGTTGGTTTAAAATGGAGCACTGTAACAAAAAATAATTTCCCCCAGGGATCAATAAAGTATTCTGATTCTGATTCTGATTAGTAGAGCCCTCAGCTGTCCGCTGGCGTGTCTGAGTTCCTGTCTCATCTCATTTGCCAGAGTTAAAAGAAGAAGTTGTCCACTCTTCTCCCACAGGTGGAAGGTGTTTCTGCGAGGGCTCGAACACAGTCCGGGTTTACTGTCTCCTGGGATCTTGTTAAGAAAGCGGAATGATGGGAAGATTGCAGAGCAGGTGTCATTTACCACCCGACCGCACGACATGTGATGTTAAAATGACAAAGTACAGCCTCTGCCTGGACGTGGTAGCTCTGAGTTCAGTTATAGTCATGTCAGAGGTCATTTAGTTCATATTTTAAAGAAGCACAAAAACATTATAATAGTTTCAAATGAAAAGTTTTTCCACAGAAATGTATTTGGAGATTTCATTTGTACACGTAGACCTCCGATCTTTGTTTCCTAATATGGAACATATTTGTGTTCTTCATTTGTCTTTGTGTTTAAATCACAATCTTCGAGATGAAATATTGTCGGTTTTACAAAGGTCTGATGGGAAATACAAGCAAAATATCAACCTGTAATACTGTGCTCCTTAGTACTCATCAAACGAGCTGGATGAAAGGCTTATAGTTACACAATCCTTCATAACACAACGCTGTCACGTCTCAGCTTGCAGTCTGATTTCAGTGATGTGGGCAAGTGGACAGGATGTAATCTGATTACTGTCAGATCATGTTCAGCTGCTTGTAACAGAAACTAGCTGTTTTGTTCAATAGGGGGCAGTGTTACCTTGAAGTTTAAAAACCTCACTGGGCTTACTGGGGAAGTCCCAGGATTATGTTATGTCTGTATTCCCTGTGCGGCAGTTAATGTCACTTAGAAAGTGGGATGTACCGGTTTGATTAGCTCTCCGTGGGAAAGCAGAGACATGTTTGTTTGTTAAACTACATTTTAACCTGTTAAACCTCCAGCATGTTTAAAAAAGCTGATACCTGGAGATTCAGCAGGATGATGCAGGAGCTCTTCAGGAGTGATGGAGAGAAGCAGGAAAGCATGTGAGTGCTAAAACAGGGCGCAAATATTTGCACTTGTTTGACAGTATATGGCACCTGTTGGTATAACAGCTCGTGTCCTGGTGTGTGTGTGTAGTGAAGTGGAAGCGATCAGGAGAAGACTTTCCAATGCTGTAAGCAACTGCAGAGAGGAGAAGGAGCTCTGCTGGAGGACGGGCCGATACCTGGAGAGAAGATAACAAAGATAAAAAAAGAGCTTGTTATATTAAACCTTAGCAGCTAAACTAGACTTAATGGCAAAGAAGGGACTTTTATATACGCACTGTTCATGGGCTGTAGTCTCACAAACTGGAATAACGCTGTGCACGTCACTCCTCTGTGGAACATTTCAAAATAAGTTATGTCACCGCTATGATGACATCGTCGATGATTGACTGTGAATCCAGGTCACAGCAACAGGTGGAAATAAAGAGAAAACTCTGGAAGCAGGAATATGAAAAAACATTAATAAGAGAAATGGTGAGAGGCATGCACAAGTGTGTCTTTTTTTGACTTCAGCCAAAAGACATCGGGACAGACGCTGTTTCACCTTAGAGTTCAGGCCTGCTCACAGCCCTGTGACCAGCTGGCCACTGTTAAACGTCGCAGATTTCATTGATGTCAAAAGCAAATCACTGGTGTTGATTTCATGTCCTGATTGGAGGCAGAGAATCAGCGGCTGAGACAGAAAAATGAACATCTGCCTGCTGAGGCGACGTCTGGGTCTCCAAGTATACTTGTTGTAACGATTTAACACCACATTTTGTCTCTAACGGCTGGAGTCGTGTAAAAGCTGAAAGAATTTCCAGCTAAGTCAGAAACAGTCATGCTCTGCTCCTCTTTCAGCTGTATTATCTCAGAGGGAAAGGTCAGAAAATGAGGTCAGCTATGCAGAAACTGAAGGTAATTTTGTTTGAAATTGCTTCTTTGACCAAATAGCACATTGATAGCTGTAGCAAAGATTTTCTGTGTCCTGTACCACAAACTGGAGGAGATAGTCTTACATAGTAAGGATGAAGAAACACTGAAGGTATGAACAGCTTCATCATCTTTCGGATGTCACGTCTGCTACGAGTCTTTTTGCTGTCAGAGACGAGTTGATTGGAAAGTCAGTCAGAGACTTAAATATGAATAAAGTTTGCCGCCTGCGCTCAAACGTTTCATCTTTTGTCTGCAGGATCTAAGAAAGGAGCAACGAGAGTTATAGAAGCAGCTGGATACCAGGCAGGAAAATGAACCTGTGCAAGCAACGTGATCATTTATGCTGGTTTAAAAAAGTCTCCGTTACTCAGTGACACCTTTAACCAGTAACTGACATGAACTGAAACTACTTGCAGCACGCTGCAGTCTTTGATGAGCAGATCTCAGTTTCTATATTACACTGACTTTTCTCCCATCTGTCCGTTCTTCACTTTCACAGAGCTGCACTGCGATTCCAAGAGGAGTCCAGGAGAAACACAGACTATGGTAAACATAGCACAGCGTCATTGTTTAGCATCTTTATGGAAAATGTATTTAAAAGCAGCTTCGCCGCTAGCTCTTCCTCGCCTTCCACTCTTTGGGAAGTGCTTCCTTGCGTTTGAGTGCGTCCACTTTAATGACTGTTTGCAAACAGAGGGGTTTACAGTCCTTAGTTTTGCAATAAAACTCACATTTTAACGGTAATGAATTAACATCTCATATCTGTGGGTCATGACTGGGACTATTTCATAACGAGACACTGAACATTCCTGCGCAACCATAACACGTATTGCCACAAGCTGCTGATTTTGTGCCTTTGTCTTTGCACAGATGCCACAAATAAGATACAACATCACAACATTTGGGCACAAAATGAAAAGACAGAGATGAGGTACTTAACCGCACATCACACTAAAACAGGTCCCTTGTGCTTTGCTGATTTGAGTATTGTGTGTTTGTGCTTAGTTGGTGGTGTAACTGTGTCAAGGTCGTGTGGGGAGTAAAGTTAGGAGGCTTCCTCCTCGGTGTGCTCGTTTTGGTGGCCTCTGTCTGCGTCACTCCGCCTCCAACCTGCGGGAATCCGACTGTGCAGCACACAGCGTCCATCCTGTTTGTTAACAACTAACTGGAATTCATATGAGTCTACACGCCACCTAACGCAGTAGCATTAACATCAGCCAGTAACGGGGCTCTCTCATCTGTGGCTCTCTTCGTGCAGCGCTCTGTCGTTGCTTTCAAGTTAAATAAAAGAGTAAAAAATTGGAAAACTTAGACTTTGAAGGTTTCATTTATTTATTTTGTAAAAGTATGTTGAACCTGAGCCTGTTGAGACACGCAGCACTGAGATCCTGATCAAGGAGGCTCCCCGGCTGTGTTTTCTCTGATGTTTGAATGATTTTTAAATGGCACTTTCATACTTTGAGTAATGTCTGTAATTTTGCAACAGTGCTAACCACCGTGCTGCCGTGTTCAGTTCAGTTCAGTTTTATTTTATGGCACCACATCACAAAACTGTTTCCTCCAGGCGATTTATATTGTAATGTAAAGACCCTACGATGATACGGCGAACACAGAAAACAAAAAAACCCAACAATAAGATGACCCTCGAGTGTTACTCCAAACACTGAAAACCACTGGATTCCACTTGGCGACAACAGGAAGGAAATTTATTTGATGCAAAGGATGTTGAAGATGGAGCTGCCAGGCAGGCAGAAAGAGGAAGACCACAGAGAAAGCTCATGGATGAGGTAGAGGAGGACATGCAGAGGGCTGGTGTAAGACGGTTGGAGGGGTCGGGTGAGATAGAGGCAAAGGATCTACTATGGTGGCCCATAATGGGAGCAACTATAAAAAGAAGAAGACCCTCTCTCCTTAATAACATCCTAACTCTCCACCATTCAAACCATTTTAGGACACTCTTCCATATTTATATGGTCATGTATTTGTTCCATTAATATGCTAGCTTTCACAACACTGATTTGAACTAACGAGGCTTTAGACTGAAGCATTTATAGCTGCTTCAGTTCAGCTGAAATAAGACGTTATTTCTGAGGAACACATGAGAACATTTGGTGATTTCAGTCTTTAATAAAATATCAAATATTTACAAAGTATTATCTGTGACACACCCTTCAGATGGGTGAGTTTTCATAGTGTGCTTCCTCCCTCATTTATGTGGCGTCAGTGAATCAAAAGACCTGTGCAAACTATCACAATGTTTTTGGTGATGACATAACAAATTGGATTTTTGCCACCACCTAAGTTCATTCTGCACATTAAGCTCCTTTGTACGTCCATCAACATCTGCATACCTCACTTGTCTTCACTTACTTATTTTTGTACTTATTTATTTATCTTGTTCCTTCAACCTAACCTGGCATTTGTGTTTGGACAGCAGAGGAAGAATTTCATTGCACAGAGAAATGCTTCTGTACACGTGACAATAAACACTTTGAATCTTTGAATCCTGAACCATTCGAACTATGTCATATTATTTCTTATATGGATCATCTAGCTTTGGGTGTCTCAGACATTATTAACATCATCATACTGTTGGCTAAATATCATATCCATTGTGCTAAATCGAGGAACTCGACGCCTTCTTTGTTTTATTAATGATTTAAAGTTTTTTTTTCTTTGCTTAAAAAGACTAAGAGCAAATATGCCAAAAATATTTATCAGGGCATTGCCCGTCTCCTGCTATTTTGACTTATCTTATTTTATTTTTTCATTGCTCTCCTTTATGCAAAATTTAAATGCCTGCCATATGAATCTTTTCTGTTTTGTTTTTAGATTGTATTTTTTTTCTATTATTCATAATTCCTCATTGTATTTGTATTGTTATCACTGTCATCGTCTTTGAGCGTTTGTATTTTCAATTGCTCAATAAATTAAAAAAACAAAACAAACAAAAGCTGTGCAAACGAAACCGCTTCCTGTTGGCTTAACGACGTCAGCAGATGTGTTTCAGAGAGATATGCACGCAGTTTGGTTTTTGTTTAATTGGTTTTCGTAATTTTTTCGGTTATTGATTAAAGAAAAAGCACAAGTTTACTTCAGGCTAGATAAGAAATACCTGGGGAAATGTTTGGTTACGGTAGTTAAAATAATAATTTTAATAAAAATTAGTAATAAATGAAATATAACAAGGAGATTGAATAGGTACAGTGTATAGTTTAAAAGAGATTACGATGGATAAAGCTGGTACATTTCATGCAACTTCGGAGCATCGTTAACAAAGACGAAACAGCTGTTGTGTGACGTCATCACAGAGCGACGGGAAGTGAGGCAGAAGACGCTTCTTCTTGCCGAGTACAGGTATGAAATGTGACCGGTGTGGTCCTGCTGTTTCCTCCTTTCTTCTACCGTGTGCGTCTGTTCGTGTCATTCTGAAGTCCTGCTTTTCAAACGTGTTTGTAACCTGGAGGCTCAAAGTCAGCGAGTGTAGCACGTGAACAGCACGTGAACAGCACGTGAACCAGTGAGAAAAACCCGCCTTCGAACCTCTTTGAAGCAAAGTTCCCGAATTACAGCGCAAAATGGAAATTTGAATATGGACATTTTTTATGTTAAAATGGGAAGACTTATTTATTCAGAGACCTCCTCTGGAGCAGTTACAGTGTATTTCCTGTGTGTGTGTGTAGCCCTAACCTGTTTCTGATTTTTCCAGGTTTAAAGTATGGACTTGTCGTATGGCCCCTTGGTCTTGGGTGTAGCAGCTGGCCTTGGCTGTGGGCTCCTTCTTGGTTGGCGCCTTGGGGCCCGCTTTGGCGCAACATCCAAAAGTCTGTTGAAAGGGAATGGCTCTGGAGAAGCAAGCGTGATGGGAGAAGGAGGCGAGTTCAAAATGATTCTGGTGGTCAGGAATGACCTAAAGATGGGCAAAGGGAAAGTTGCTGCCCAGTGTGCCCATGCTGCTGTGTCGGCTTACAAGCAGGTCCAACGCAGGAACCCTGAGCTGCTCAGACAGTGGGAATACTGTGGCCAGCCCAAAGTGGTGGTGAAGGCGCCTGACGAGGACACCCTGATTGACCTGCTAGGCCGCGCCAAGGAAGTGGGACTTCCCGTTAGCTTGATCCAGGATGCAGGAAGGACACAGATCGCACCGGGCTCACGCACCGTGCTGGGCATCGGCCCGGGCCTGGCCGATCTGATCGACAGTGTCACTGGAGACTTGAAGCTCTACTAGAGATCCAGCTTTCAGCTGAGCTACCAGGAGTTTTATTGCAGGGCTTAGTTCAGTAATGACACATTTGTACTTTTACTGTGATAGCTCAGTGACACGGAGCAGTTCTTCACATCAACGGGACGCTCAGAAATATGATGATTTAATAACCTTTGTCCAAATTATGTACTGCTAATGAGAAGATTGATTTGTAGGAACTCATACTGTGATGTTGCACTGAAGCAGCAGAGCAGCTTAAATGAATGTAACATCACAATGGTGCTGAGACTCAATGGCATTTATTTTTTCCTATAAAATAATGTTTTGGGTTTTTTTTAATTTTTTTTATTTGTAACTAGAAAACTAATTGATGGGGTGCTGCTGATGAAAGCCACAGTTACAAAGCAGAGGTGGAGGTTTTACAGAACAGCAGTTCAGAAAATCACCTTATTTTTAACATGTTTAAAATGAGAAAAGTTTTTGTCTACACGTCAGTCATGAGCTGGTCAAATTCTCTAGAAGGTAAAGAAAGATGCGCTGACTAGAAAGGAGATGTCACGCTATTAGTGTTCGTAACGCTGCTGTATTAAAATCTGCTTCGTATGAAGCCGTTTCAGTGTGAAACACTTGAAATGTGAGTTTAGAAAAGTGACAAAGACAATTGGATACATTCATGTAACTGAGTTTAAGGCTACAGATCAGAGCCATGTGTGTAAATACAACCAATGTTTCACTGTTGTGCTACGTATTTAAAAATTCCAGCCCTGATAACATTTTGCGTCTGCCTGCCCACTTTTATGAAACACAGTAACATCTGCTGCCACATCATTAGGTAGTCTAACGTGAGTGCAGTCATGTTGTCTGAGCACCGCGATTCTTTGCTTGACCTCGTGTTTTCCGGGTCGGGAAAAGACGTTCACGTTTTAATCATAAGCAATGTTTCTACACTGTAAAAAACGAAGGTGACACTTTATCATCCCACTACATCAAGGTCAGTTACAGTGGGGCAAAAAAGTATTTAGTCAGCCACCGATTGTGCAAGTTCCCCCACTTAAAATGATGACAGAGGTCAGTAATTTGCACCAGAGGTACACTTCAACTGTGAGAGACAGAATGTGAAAATAAATCCATGAATCCACATGGTAGGATTTGTAAAGAATTTATTCGTAAATCAGGGTGGAAAATAAGTATTTGGTCAATAACAAAAATACAACTCAATACTTTGTAACATAACCTTTGTTGGCAATAACAGAGGTCAAACGTTTACTATAGGTCTTTACCAGATGATGAGTTCAAACAGGTGCCATTCATACAGGTAACGAGTGGGGGACAGAAAAGCTTCTTACAGAAGACGTTACAGGTCTGTGAGAGCCAGAGATTTTCCTTGTTTGAGGTGACCAAATACTTATTTTCCACCCTGATTTACGAATCAATTCTTTACAAATCCTACCATGTGGATTCATGGATTTTTTTTCCACATTCTGTCTCTCACAGTTGAAGTGTACCTCTGGTGCAAATTACTGACCTCTGTCATCATTTTAAGTGGGGGAACTTGCACAATCGGTGGCTGACTAAATACTTTTTTGCCCCACTGTAAATGCAGAGCTCCACAAAATCCCCTTCAGCAGCCTACTTGTGCATGTTTCTGACTGAACTGCTGGACACACACTCATTGCGTGACATCCCGACATAGCGTGGGATGACCTCACAGCCCGGTGCATCTGGCGTTCACCTGATAACAGGTCCTCCACTTTACAGATGACTGCAGGTTCACACTGAGCACCTGTAACAAAGGAGATCTCATGGTGAACGGTTACGCCAACAGCAATAATATCCAACATGACCATTTGGCAGAAGGTCATTGATGGTCTGGAGAGGTTTATCCTTGGATGGCCAAACAGACCAGACTTGCTGGCCAGCGGTACCCTGACTGCTGTTAGCTACAGGCATGTACCTCTGCGGCCAGCGCGTTCCTCTGACATGAATCCAATTAAAACCTATGGAACATCGGCTATTTGTGCATCTGATGACAGCATAGAATTTCAAATTGAATGTTATTAATCGGGAGCGGATTTGTAATTTAAGTGGTCCCTTAGTATTTTTTAAGCAGTGCCGGTTTTAGTGTATAATAGCTGAAATGACTTGCATAGAGCTTTATTTTACTATAGCACCCCCTAGAGGCAAAACATGACAATATATTCGCAGCTGGGTGGCATATTGAACATTTATAGCAGTACAAACCGAGCACTTAGCCAGCCACAGAAAACGAAATGTCTCAAAACAAACAGAAGAACATTCAGGGTCGTCCAGTAACGTGCGCAACGTGTTCCTACACATTTCCTCTCTTCAACAAAGGTTTCGTACTGCACCTGCATCACGTTTGGGACTTCAGATTTAGCAATCACTGATCGTTACTGTTGTAGTAGAGACAAAAATATATGTCACTCTGTTATCACCCCCATCAGAACTGTGAGAGTTTGTTACAGCACATGCAAGACACGGTCACACTTTTCTTGACAAACAAGAAGCCTTTATTTTATTTTTTAAGTGGAAAACAAAACCGCTGTTTCATTCATTATGATCCTGATTATGCACAATCAAGTATCTTAAGTGCACAATTTAAATCTAAGGTAATTGAGATAAGAATATAAGTTCAAAGAGTTAATGATTGATTTCCTGTATACACACACACAAGCCTTAAGAAAAAAAACCTTCACAATCCCACAAGTGTTGTGATATTGTTTCTGATTTAGAGGAGTTCAACTTAACATTCAATCTAATCAAACAGGAGAACAAAGTTTGAAAAATGTCTCCTGCAGAAACAAACCACAGCATAGAGGGGGGGTTGTTAGTCGAGCACAAACAGGTCTGCAGCCCCTCCTAAGGTGGAATCGTCCCACATTAAAGCCGTGTGTAAAGCACATAGACATGTCATCTGGAAGTAAATGTTTTTCTGCATAGGCTTTGCTGGAAAGAACCAAACTTTCCTGCAAATTGTACGTAAAATACTCTTCTGGGATTTTCTTCATCAAACCAGCCCTGAAGTTTGAGTTTGGGGCATTAATGGGACAGCGTAGTGTTTCAGGATTGTGGGGACGGAAGCAGCGGCCATGTGTCTGAATATACAATAATTAAATGCATTTTACAGTCTGAAAGAAGAAGCTGCTCACGCACATCAAAAGGAAGAGGCTCTACATTATTTCTTCTCACTACAGAGTGCAAACCAGATGCTTCACAACAGACCTTTGTGTGTTTGTGTGGTTTTTTTTTCTTGTTTTGGAGAAGACCAGCTCTTCCCACAAACCAACCCTCCCATTGTACATAAACCATTTCCCATTCAAATAAAATAAACATAAGAAAAATTAATGTAGTCAATACGGAATGTGAGGAAATTAAATCTGTGATTCAAACCTTTCGTTTGACAACAGAACAAAAACTGAGTCCTTCATGGCAGTTTAAGGGGGGTAAAGAAAGGTTTAAAAACAAAAGAAAGATGAAGACGAGTTTGTTGCTGTTCTCCTCTCCCTGTTGAAGGCAGAGCGAGAGGGTAATGGTGTGGTGAAGGACTGTGGGGGATGGATGGATGGAAGCTCCACCCTGTAAGTGGAGATAAGGAGCTGGGGTCTTTACATGCCATAGCCGAAGCCTGGCTGAGCTGCTGGTTGACCGTATCCTGCGGGCGCCTGGTAGCCGTAGCCATACGCTTGCTGAGGGGCCACAGGGACGCTTGGGCCTGCTGTCAGCATCAGCTGGGGTGTTCCTGCGAGCCGACACACAGAGGAAACATGTCACACATGCACATTTGTTTTTGTTTCCTCGTTCAGATTTAAAAGCTTAGACTGGAAGCTGGTTTTATTTTTATGTCATCAGAAGTATAACAACAAGTTAAAGCCAGGTTTTCAGGACCTTTCATGACTTAAAGAATTCACAGTGATTAAACCGAGTGACTACAGAAGACCCTGGAACCACAAAGTGAAAGACGAGAAAGCAAAGCGTTCTCCTGGATACTGATCACGATAAGTGGATGTTGAGGTTACCGTAGACGATGGGTTGCGTCTCTGTTGCCTGCTCCTCCTCTTTCCTTACAGACTCTGAGGTTTCAAGTTTATCTACCTGCAAACAGAATACATGAATACATTTAGCAAAACGCTGAAACCCTTAAAAATGAAACTTACACGGTTCAAGGTCAGGAAAAAAAAAAGTAGGGGTCAACACACGATCTCTTAACAATAATGGACTCTTGCAGCAGATGGTGCGAGCCCTCAGAGCCCCGAGCTCAACGATACGTGTCAATGTGGGATCACATGAACCCACAGAGGCAACTGAGAACTTCCAACTGCAATAAAAACGTTAATAAAGTGCCATATTTTGCATGATTTTAAAAATACAACCATTTATGACATCCTCAGTTACGTTTAGTAGCAAAAGCAGTTGCCCTTTATTTCTTAATAGTCAACTAATGAAACGTGAATATCAGTAACGGCTTCTGCAGTCGAAAACAGCAGTCGTTGTTTTAACATCTTTTTTGGGCATAAATGCTGAGACTGGGGTTGCTATGATGGTCCAGTGTTTCCCTGCTTCTGCCTCACAGAGGCAGGAAATAAGTCAGTTCCTGTCAACCAGCAATATACATGAATACAAGTGAGAGCAGGAGGAACCTTTCTGAGCAGTGAGTCAGATAACTGCTAGCAGCAATATGCAGAATGGACTTCTACGGTCCAAAGGGGAAAGCAGCAGCAGCTGGATGCATGTTGTTTCTAAAACACAGCAATAAAGGCTTCCTCAGCAGTTTACTTCCACACCCCGTGTGCACATTCAGTTTGTCCATGCAGTGTAACAAACAGCAGCCCTTTAATTAAAAGCAGTGAGACAAAGCTGCTGAGTGTCTCATGCTGTATGTGTCACACTGCTGCAGCAGTAAGACTCAGCTTATTTAGAGGCGGAGCCAGGTTACTTCAGGTGCTTCCTATCGTTCAAAGCCTTGTGCATGAAGCTGGGCAAACCAACAGCCTGCAGGTTTGTATGAGCAAGACTTTTATTTGGTTAACACACATGCATCAAGTCCCAAGCATCAGAATGCAACACAACTTCACAGGAATGCTTCAAATCACTGCGTCGACGCCACTGAACAACATACTGAATAATAAGACTTACTTACATGCTACGGCTATACCAAGTTTTGTATTACAGCCTATATGGATAGTTGCCCAACAATTACAAAACCAGTTTGACCGACTGATCAGTTTTTGAGTGCGCAAAGAGCATTAGAGCTAAAACCATGCACACTCCAGGCTGCAATCTCCTAAACTGAATGCTGATCAAACACAGAGCTTTAAACTGTCACCTGTTCCTTAACTGCATCAACCTGAAAGAGAAGAGGAGCAGCACAGAAGATGAACATTTAAAAAAAACAAACTGGCAGAGGCGGCTGGAGATGCAAAGTAATCAGACAAAATTGTGCAAGTTTTATTTCACTGAGGATTCCTCGTGTGCCAACGTGTCCTCAGATCTTTTGAGTGACCATCTAACAGGAAACCCGAGAAGAGCCGACTCACCTTGCTGAGGTACTCCCTCATGACCTGAATGAAGTACGGCATAGAAAAGTCCATGATGTTGTGCCTCCAGGAGGTCTCCAGCACCACATCAGGTCGTAGCAGATCGTAGCAAGTGAACAGGCAGGCGGCAAAACACTCCTTCTTGTTCTCCTGCAGGAACCAGGACAGCAGCTCCTCTGCCAGCTCTGTGTCTTTGGATTCTGAAGCATACTGCATGGCATCCTGCAGAGCGAGAGGCAGCACACACAGGGTCAGGAAGAGTGCAACACACCTGCTTACCTTAACCTGAGCACTCAAACGGAAGGGGCACCTTATAAAGCTTGTCCTTCTTGCAGAGCTCTACGCTCTGTTTCCAGCGGTTGTTGCCCTTAAACAGGTAGGCAGCGATTCTCCTGAACTCAATCAGCTCGTGCTTCTCCAAGCGCTGGGCCAGTGAGATGTTGTCAAAGTTATCGTAGGCATCTATTGATGTTCTCAGTGCCTAGCAGGAGTACGCAGAAAATGAAAGCGTGAGGTGGGTATTTTTGAAATAACAGAACATTGAACTAAATCCACAGTTACTCACCTGATAGTCCTCCTCTGTGATGAAGAGGTTGTTAAGTGCTTCGTTGACCGATTTGTTGTTGTGGTTCTGTACTGACCGTAGGTACGGTTTGACCAGAGGCAGCTGTTTCACCTGTTAACACACAAGTGCGCTCAGTGCTCAGCCCAGTTTGAACCACAGAGGAAACCAGCCTGATGCATCTGAATCATTATGACATGGAACAACATGTACCTTGGTGAAGAAGTTGACGGCGCGTGAGTGGTCCAGTCTGGGGGAAAGCACTATAAGCAAATCGTTCAGTAACAATGGTTTGAACTCCAGATAGAACTGGATGGCTTTGTAATACAGCTCCACGTTGGCCACCTACAGCACACACAGAAGCAAAGAAATGATTTCATGCGTCTAAACAAATCTGTTTAATAAAAACAAAACACTGCATTAGGAGATAAATGTATTGGCTTCTGTTTTTTGCAGACTGCTGGAAAATTGTAATTAGCTTGACTCGTAGCAGACCAGCCAAGATTTTACTGCTACATTAATGTGACACAAACGGTCAACGTTGTGCATCCTTGTTGGGAAGAAAAAAACAAGTCGTGATTGTGATATCCAATTAAACTGTACCTTGGTGATGATGTCTTTGAACTGGCCCTCCTTCCAGGCATCTGTCGGGTGGTTCATCATGGTGATGATGGCGTTGTCGTACTCCTCGTATTTGTCATACAGGAAGACAAGTTCGGCCCACAGGTGAGCCTGCTCTGCTGCTCTCAGGACCTTTGGGATGTTAACTCTTGACCAGAAGAGCTCCAGATGCTCCCTCATCTTCTGGGGCTTGAACTTGGAATAGAGAATGGCCAGCTCTGTGAACATCCCCATGTGAGCACGCTCCAGGCCCAGGGCGGCCTCCAGCATGGTAATCAACTCCTCAAAGTAACCACGGTCCTGAGAGAGAACAACAGCGATGGGAGGTCGTCAAATGTTTGCTCATTTTTGGGCTAAGCTACGAGAGCTGCACACCTCAAAATCATTATGCCAGATTTCAAACTTCTGAATTTATTTTAAGGACAATAATGCTTCTCATCGATCTCTTACTTGGTAGTAGTTAATCAGCTCCTCCAGCTCATCGGCGTGCACTACGATATGGAGACCACACATCTGCGCCAGTCTGAACTCCTGTCCATCCACACAGGCGAAGCACACCTCTTTCCAGGTGCGGGTGCTGTTGGCCTTACGGGCGCCGTCCACAGCAGCCTGGTACTCTCCGAGGTGCACCAGGGTTGAAGCCAGACGACCAAAGTTGGAAACGTTGTTGTACAACAGTTTAGCGGCCTCATACATTTTCTCATCATAGCAGCGGTCACCAACCTAAAGCAAATAAAAAGTACAATAAACATTATTTCATCGATGACCCGTCGGCTCGTCAGAGCGTGAGTGACTCTGCGTGAGAGTGAGCTCAACCTGTTGGATGTGAGCATTATTGGGCCCATTGATGAACTCCTCAAGTTCAGCAAGGCGGTTGGTTTTGGCCAAAGCAAAGATCAGCTCGGTCTCTACGTAGGATTCGCGGGCCTTCTTACGAGCCATCTGCAGGAATTTGACCAAGTCCTCCCAGTTACCTGCAACATATTTACATTAATGAGGCTGTTGCTCTGTTTTCACAGTAATCCTTTCATATCTGCTGCACAAGCAAAGCTACTGCACAGGCTGCCATCTAAGACCCGATAACACAGTCGATGTAATTGATTGATTGATTGATTAATTGCTTTCAATTAAAGTGGCACGAGCACACAACTAACAGCCTTCACTAAAACCTGCTCTAATTTAGTGAGACCATTCTGCGTACCACTCGTATCAGCAGCCTGTACCACCTCCATGTATGCAGAGGGGTCGTCAGCCTTGATGTAGGAATCAATGGCTTCCTTAACAAGGCCCTTCTGCAGCTGAGCCTTGGCCAGCTGGCTCCACACAGCGGGCTCATTGCAGCGCTCTGCAAACTCATAGGCTCGGTCCAAGTTGCCAATATGCTCGATCAGCACCTGTGGGGCAGGAGGCAGACAGGAAGTATTATCAAACCTTCTTCAGGTAATACGATTATTTGTCCAAGTGTCGAGAAAATAAGAAGAGACCTGCACAGCAGAGGTGTTGACATCAAACTTTTTAAAGATGGCAAAGGCCTCCTCAAAGAGCTCATTACTGATGGCAATGTTTGCGATGTCAGGGGCATCATAGTTATCTAGCCTGCTGATATATTCCATCACTCGAGTACGGTCAGCCTTGATGGCCGTCAAGATCAACAGGTTCTGCAGATTTCTGTGGGAGAAAGAAAAAGATCAGGATTTCTGTGCAGTTTTAAAATAATCGGGATGAACAGTACAGCACTACAGCACCTGTGTTCACTGAAGACTGAGTTATCCAACACAATCTTCTCCAGCAGCTCAATGAGCTCGTTGGGCAAGTCAGCAGTCATGAAAGCCTTGACTGTGACCGAAACCTCCTCTGGGTCCTGGGTTTCTGACAGTGCTGTCTGCACCACCTGACAGCACAAAGTAAGTAAGTTTAGAGAAGCAGTGCTGGCGGGCAGGGAGATTAAAAACCCACAGAACTTGTGTGCGTACCTGATCAATAAGTGGTCGCCTGTAGGGATTGGTCTCCAGCAGTACGCTGGCCCACAGGTCAGGGTCTCTGCGTCGTACAAGGTAGCGAGACAAGCTTTTGAAGAGGGAGTTCTCATTGCAGACCTGATGGAAGAAAGAAAGAATTACAGTGCTTTGTGCTACAGTTAAGTTCACAACAACAGAACTGGATTGGCTGAAACTTGGACTGGTGGCATCAAATCATCTTGCTCACATTGATCAGCTCCTGGTCACACTGTCCTCTCTCATAAGCTACACATGCCAAATGGGGGTCTCTCTTCTCACAGTACTTTCCCACCACACGGCTGTCATAGTAAGGGTTTTCCCTCAGGAAGCGTTCAGGGTTGTTGTTGCTGTCAATGTAGATCTTGGCCAGAGCATTGTGGGTTGCTGGCTCTTCACAGCCTTCATGGATACGAGACTCGAGCCAGGGCAGGAGCAGCTTCAGCCTGCAAGGACAGCGGACGTCAGAACTATCCCTGGCTACGTATACAGCTTTGACGCTTGGGTCAAATCTAGTTTCAGTAAGCTGTAAACGATGAGTAATACAATTATACAAATATAAATCATATATATGTATATATAAATTTTTATTTCAAATGATTAAAAAAAGTTATTTGACAAAAGCCAGCTCCAAAAGAAGCCGTAAACATCTGCATCACAGTTTCCCTCCTGATATTCACTCATTAACGTCCATACAGCTCCCTGAATTACACTGAAGAATAAGCGTCAGGTAAAAATTAATTATGTTTTAGAAAATAACATAAGTTGAATGTGTGCAGCACCTGTTCCTCTTTTCCACCTCAGCGACCAGTTCATCCGTGGAAAACTGTCCTCTGACAACCAGGATCAGACTCTTGATGACATCCTCAGAGCAGTCCACATCTAAGAGGCCACCAACCACCACAGGCAGACGGCTCGGATTTACCTAAGCAAAGATTTCACAATAAATCTCTCCTTGATCTGTGAATGAACCGTGCTCTGAAAACTAAATGTCTCTGTGTTGACTCTTACCTTCTGAACATAGATCTCAATGTATTTCTGCAGGTTGTTGCGGTACAGGTAGAGGACCAGGTCGTGGACAAAGTCGAAACGGTCACAGACGATGATGAGTGGGAGCTGGTCAGTTAGTTTGGCTTCCTGTGCATCACAGAGTAATGGGGAAGAGAGTGTAGTCAGTGAATCTGTACACAGTCGAATGTTTAGATTGGTTTGGTTTCTGCCCTCTATAATTATAATCACCAAAAAAATGTCTGTTATTTAAAAGTATCAGGACTTAATCAGTTAAAAAACCACATAGAAACAAAATCAAGCGTCTTGGCTTTGTTAGCTAGGGAGGCTAAAGGGATGGTCAAACTACTGAAAACAACGTGTGTGTTTCGCACTAAAGAACAATAAACTTCCTTCATACTAATAAGCAGAGATGCCAGTTCTCACTAAGCAGTACTGAAACACTGCTGCCATCCACAGGATTTAAAAAACAAAACTGGGATTGTGCATCTTGACACGACTATCCAACAACATGCTGCACTAGAAAAAAAGCTCCTTACAAGATTACACACAACACAAACCGACACTTTCTGTGTTTAAATGTGAAGTAAAGGAGCCTAACACGGTCACCGTTACCTGCACACGCAAGAGCCAATGAATGACTACGACTACGTAAAGTTAATAGATCAGTGGCTACACATAGATACACCCCAGCAGGTGTATGGACTGTGGTGTATAAACATATACGCCTCCATACAAATCCCAGTTTCAATCATGTGTCTGAAAATAATGGGAAAGGGGTGAAAGAAAAGCAGGGAATGAATCCTGCACTGTGGGGAGGAATAGATTTACCTGATACATGTCCTGCCATTCCAAAGACAAAAGAGGAAAAGGACAAAAGATAATTGACTGCCATCAGGACTGCTGGTTGAACAATTTGCAACAAATACAGGTAAACTGTCAATGTGTGCAGCTTGGCTTTTCTATAAAATATAAAGACAGACTATGCACTGTAAGCAACGTCTGATTATAAAATAGAGATTTCAGGAGAGTTTAAACTTTTGATCAACCCAACATTAAATTCATAAAACTACTGATAAAGTTCTGACAGCGTTACAGGTTACAAACAAGCACCAGTAGGAACCAACTGAGAAATAACAGGCGAGGGTAAAAGAATAACAAAAATTAAAAGAGTCAAAGTCATAAAAGCTGCTTGTGTCAGTGTTTGATCGCTCCAGTCATCCCTGTCACTACCTTGAGGAAGTTCTTGACACGCTCAGGATCGTAGCAGTTGCTCTCTCTGCAGATCCTTTCCACCTCTTTGATCTGGCCCGTCTTGCAGGCAGCTTGGATGTATTTGAAGTGAACTTCAGGATCCTGACTGAAGTTTACAATAGAGCCCAGGAAATAGAACAAACCTGAGGGGAACACACAGTTAAAATTAAGCTTCAAATGGGATCCATGTGGATAGGGACATTGCTGACATTAAAATATTGTTCTTCCCCAATTAGTTTACCTATTAGTACCTACTCAGATCGTCTCGTTTTCCCTGATAATCGAGTACCATCTAAAATGCTTGTCCCTTATTACTGGGTTTCAAAAAGGGCAATTTTGATGTTGGTGAAGGAGATGCTTTCATGACTCATTGTGTAATGCCACTGACTAGCCAAGCAGTGGCATGTAGTCTGCTGACGTCACACATTCAGATTGCTTGGAACCCCGGTCAAGTAGGTATTAAAGAAGTACCTGGTAGCAGGTACTACCATCTAATGGAAAACCCTAAAAACCATGTTGAGCAGTAGGTACAAGTGAGCTATTTGTATTGGCTGGATTATGGATTACTGATATAATAAAGAATGTTAAGAATGAATTTTTATGTCTCACCTTCAAAGCTCTTGAAGGACTCAAAGAGTTCAGTGAGAGCCTGTGTGGTGAGCTGTTCATGGTACTTGGACGCCACCTGGACGCAGATCTGCAGGTTCTGGCGGATGTTAGCTGAGAGCATGGCCCTGAGGCACTCCAGAGAATCTTCCACTGACAATGAGCCAAAGTAGTTCACCAACCACTGGAGGTTGTGTGGGGGGGGGGAAAAAGTTAATTCAGAGGCTGTACAATCTACAGCAAGCAATGACACATTTGCCAGATGGGAAAACACTTTGACTGTGTAGGTAAGTGAAGCCTACCTCTGGGTTGAGCAGGTGTGTGTGCACCACAGCACGCTTGATGTCATACAGGTCAGTGTAGTGCTCGAGTGCTCTTTGCAGGAGTCCAGCTTTCTCACACAGCTGGGCAATGTGGGCACGATCATAGTTGGTGAACATCTGGTTGCCCAGGATTGCATCAGCAACCTACACCATGAGACGAATCATTAGAAAACAGTGATTCATGCTTAACAAATGGATTCATTTCATTCTTTCAAGTGTGTGCATATTGGTCTACCTGTGGTGCATGCATGAGGTTCATCTCCAGCAGGCGAGTCTGGAGAGGTCCTTCTGAGGGTCTGTTGTTTTTCAGGGCATCCAGAAGGAATGATGTGCACTGCTGAATCAGGTTGTACTCCATAAACACATCCACAATCTGGACAAAAACAGAACCACAGGTAAGAAATAAACCAAAAATTAGACTACACTTGTACAGCTGAGAAGTATTAAAAAAACAACAAAAAAGGCCTGTTTGTATCAAATATGGTAGCACTTATTTACTGCAGCTTTCACCTTTGATATAAACCCAACATTCTTGTCAGCAGTCTAATGTTCGGCACCACTTAAAGGATTAAATGTGAGGAATGCAGCCCACACAGTTCTCTAAAGCTTTTAGACAAGTTGCAATGACAAGTGAAAGTTGTCTGAATACAGTAACTGTTTAAAAAAAAAAAAAAAAAAAAAAAGCCTGCCTGTGATGCAATGATTTGTGTTCCTATCAGCTGCTCTGTTGCACTTTAGGAACACGAGCTGTGTCAGCGGTTGACATTTGCAGCACGGAGGTTATGCACAGGCAGGAAGTAAAGGAAGAGGTGAATTTCCTTTATACCATGTGAAAGGCAAGATTTAGAAACATAAACGTGTGCTCAAACTTGTTCAGTGTTTTCCACCATTATAAACTAGTATATTATATACTTATTAGGGATGGACCGATCGATATTACGTATCGCTCCGATACTGACCTAATTTACTGGATCGGATATCGGAGAGAAATAAAAAAATGTAGCCCGATCCATTAAATATCAAAAAAGCACCTCACAAAACTTGCGACACGGCGTAACTCAGCTCATAACCGTAGCACGTCGGACCAGTACACGTCATGTGATAGAGCGGCTGTGGCGTGCGAGACCTGTCGGCGGTCTGGTTGAGCATAGGGCTGGGCGATATGACCCAAAATTCATATCTCGATATTTTTTACCTGGACGGCGATATAAGATATATATCTCGATATTTTTTACCTGGACGGCGATATAAGATATATATCTCGATTTTTTTTTTTAAAAGCCATAAAGTAAGAACAAAAAGAGAGTTCTTAGTCAAAGCTGTGTCCCAGATGTCACACAGGCACTTTTATTAACATAGAGCAGATGTACATAAAATTTACTCAAAAATAAATTATGAGCATTTATTAAATAATAATGCTCCATAAATAAAAGAAAACAATGTTGTTTTTGTGCATAACAAAAAGCTCACAATTGTGCAGTCAAAATGTAAACTAAAAGACGCTGAGCATAGTAACAAAGACAGATTTCACAGCTGCTCTGTTCCCAACTTCTACTCTGTGACTGACAGCCTGGAGTTTGAAATCCTCTTCGTAACCACGTCTCTGAACAGGTGCCATTTATGGTCCTTATACACAGTAGGGTAATATTACGTTGAAGCACAGTACGTATCACTCCGCGAAGGCTCCTCGGTAGCCGTAATGCTCTGACAATCCATCAAGCGGTGCAGCTCCGTAGCTTACCAAAGTCGCAATAAAACATTTTTGACAGATTGCTGAGCGCTGTGTTCCACATAAAATCGGTTCACGGCCATCAAACACAACCAGAATTCATACATAAGGTGCGCTGTCAATTTTTTGAGAAAATGCAAGGATTTTAGGCCGCGCAGCGCCTCTGGGCTGCATGGCGTTAGCGTGGTTAGCTCGTTAGCGTGGTTAGCTAGCTAACACGTTGACGGCGTCCAGCCCCACGCACGGGGCGATGCGCAGTAACTCGTTAACAGAGATTTGCCGTGTTCATCTTGTCGCTTCCTGCAGGTGAAGCGATGGGGGAGGAGGGGGAGTTGTGTTCAGTGAAGGAGGGGCGAGGCCGAGTAAAGTTGCGTAAAGACAAAAAGTGGACGAAAGAGAGGCAAACTTGCGGCTCCACAAGTATAATTATAACGTAACATAGACTATATCGATATAAAGGATATTGTCAGATCTTATATCTCGTATAAAAATATATCGATATTTTTTAAAAACTTGATATATCGCCCAGCTCTAGTTGAGCATTTAGAGCCTCGCTACCAAACCAGCATTTCATCTCTGAGGAAGGTATCCCAGAGAGAAGAAAGCAAGTGTGTAAGTTCATCTCTGAATGTTTGTAAAGCATTCCCGATATATGGAGCGACTGCCTCTCTCTCCCTCTCCTTCAATCATGAAACTGATCAATGATCAGCTGATCGGCTTTTCTGTCGCGAGGCCGTCTCTCGTTTGTTTTTGGCCCACTTTGCACCAGAAAGAGGAAACCAGCGGCTGAACAACAGCAGCACATTGAAGCTTGATAAGCTGTTGTTATAATGTATTTATTATTACTTTCTACACCAGGATCTTTTTCTACAGCTGACCTAACTGTGCAGGGGCGGATCTAGCAAAGTTTAGCCAGGGGGGGCAGCAGGGCATGAACAGGGAAAAGGGGGCACAAAGACATACTTTTCTTTCTTATTCTCATTTAAAATGTCGAGCTTTTAATAAATAATTATCTGAATCTTACACCCAAAGTTTTAATCTGGTGTAAAATGTATAGAAGTCCATTACTGTATATAGTAACTGTTAAGTCTAATATACCCTAGTAAGCTATAGTACTTTTTCCTTTGGGAACCATCTGTGCAGTCTGCAGCTCTGTAGAAGAAAGATGTTGAATCTATTTAATTAGTGTAGAAAAATAATTTATTTCTGTGCTTTTTATTTTTAAACACGTGCATTAAATTATGGTTGATTACGTCGATTAAGTATCACGAGGCGGAGGGTGGGGGGTGGTTTCCTATTATTTTTGCTGGGAGTTTGCAACCCTATTAGTTTGGTTGCTTAATATTTCTGCTAAATACTCTTTAAAATACCAGAATAGGGAGGATGGAGCAGGTTTAAGTTTATTTGCTCATTATTGCTGAACTATGAAATATTTTGGGTGCAGTGTATTTTTTTGCATACAGGTATAACAGAATAGCTTTAGTGGTTTTTTTTTTAAACTTGAGTATGAACAAAATATTTAAAAAAAAAAAACAACAGTTTTATTGATTAAAAAATACAATATATCAGAGTCATATCGGTATCGGCAGATATCCAAATTTATGATATCGGTATTGGACATAAAAAAGTGGTGTCGTGCCATCTCTAATACTTATGCTCAATAAACTTATTCAGTGTTTTCCACACTGAAGTAGGCAGGCATAAGTATATGACACAATAATAAACACCAAATAGTATTTTTTTTTTTTAAGTTGTCATTTCTGCCTAACAGAATGATGACATCCTTTTCAATTTACTACTGAAACACCCATGCCTTTATTTTGAAAGTTCAGCTAATGCTACCCAGCTACCCTTCTTGTCCTGCACTCCTTGCTGTGTGGCCGGGTTGTTGTTGTAGTGGTCCTCAATGTCTTTCTCAGGCCATCCCAGAGAGGCTCTGGTTCTGTGGCCAAATACAGCTAACTCCACCTTCTTGAACTGCAGCTGGTGACAGCAGTCCTTGTTGCTCTGAGGCTAGCTAGAGAAACACTGACCAGAACCTGCGGCAGCCAGAGAACCGCTTAATGTGCCCCTAACACTGAGATCACGGAGGCTCCAGAGCACAACAACGACTATTGTCTTTTGTATTGGTCAGTTGTTTATTTGTTACCAAGTACTTGACAAATAAACATGAAAACAACATTAAGCGTGTTTTATTCATTCACTCACTTAAGAAAGCACATGCTTCTCTAACTTCACACATATACGGTTTGCAGCCATGCCTACTGCAAATAAAGTCTGCATTGTAGCTGTAAACTCATTCTGCACTTAAAAATTCTATTTGTTTACATTCTGGGACAATTTCAGGCTGACTTGTTAATCACAGAGAAAGTGATAATTAAGTGACCTCAAGGTCACATAACACAATTTCAAAATAAAATAACTGTTGGACTACTGTATCAAAAATAAAAACATACTGCATCACTACATATCCTTCATATCCTACCTGTGTAATGTCAGCCAGTGGCTCTTCATCTTGGACTAGCATCTGTGCGAACTGCAGGCCCTGTTCTGGATTGATCCGCATCACATTCCTGAGCAGAAAGATCCAGTCTGGTGTGTAGCCGACCTGGAACAAAGAAAGAAAATGCTACAATAACCAACAAGCTCTCTCCACTCCACTTAATGGTCAGAACCAATTTCATTAAACTAGATTAAAAAATAAATAAAATCCAGAGTACAGATAATTAAAAGTAATGGCCAAATGCAATCTTAGACATACCTTTTTGGCGTACAGGACAATCTTAGGAAACTGACCAGTCTCTGCAAAGCACTGAATGACCTTGTTGGGAACGTTGGCCCTCAGGTACACACTGAGAGCCAAGGTAGGATCCACCGCCTTCACCAAGTCACCCAGTTCTTCAGAACACTCCAACTGGAATACACAAGAAGCATCAGACGTTTAAGAGAGACAATTATGAAAAACAACAACAACCAAAAAAAACATTGTTTAAATGCAAATAATAAATGTATGACAATAAAAAAAAATCTTAACACTGTTTCAGTAAAAGGACTAGATGTTACAATCCCTGACAATGCACTGCTTCAAATAAAGTCTTGAGGGATGGCTGAGGAAAGGCAGAAACTTTACCAGCGGGACACATTGTTGTGTGCCTTCACGGGCTGTTTCGGTCTTTTATCACAAGCTGTTCTGCCGGATTTTAGTTTCTTTTTACCTTCCTTGGTTAGGTTTAGGGATTAGAGATCTGATCTAGATTATAGTATTAACACTTTGATGGACTTCTCTAAAACTGTTGGGATTGGTTCTCCACTGATATAGAAAATATAGCAAATATTAAGTGAATGAAAATCAACTCAAATGCATAATTCACTTTTTTCTTAACCATGGAGAATTTGTAGATTCAAAGTTTCTGAAGGGGACTTCCTAAATTCCTTGCATATCACGTGATCCTGCTTGATCCAAGATAACAGGCAAGTTGTGTAAACATAACAGGCAGCTCAGGAAGAGCGACTTCCTGCGAGCTGGCGCTTAGATGGATGTACAGTACCTTGTCTTCCTTCAACCACTTTTCCAAAAGCTGCTTTCGCCCCTGCTGGAGGACAGGCCTGCAAAGCTCCAGGGACTCAAACTTATTGAGCTGACCCTGGTCTAACAGGATACCAAAGTACTGCAGCAAGGGGGAGGTTTGGCCAGGCTGAGTGGGAACACTCTGGAAACGACGGATGGTATCTGGAGTGCGCAGGATGCCCTGAGTGAAGAAATGTCAGCAGAATATGAGAAAAGCCATAAAGCAATGATAAAAGACAAAACGGGCAGTAAAAGACCATGGAAGTCACTAATGTACCTTTGGTGCATTAGCAGCAACCTTGGCGGCCTCGGAGTAGTTGCCAGCAGCAAACAGGTTGTTGAACTTGCGTGCAAACAGCTCTTCGGCTCCCGTGAGGTTGTTGCGGACAGCTAAGCGGAGAGCCAGATCTGGATTCTGCAGCACGTTGGTGATGTAGGGAATGATGTTTTCCTCTTCCACACAGACAGACAGAACCTGTGCCACAGGAAAAGACATTTTTAAAGTCAAAGTCAATCTGTGAAGTTTATGTCAGGCATGTGGAACAGATTCACAGATTTGGTCAAATACACAATGAAACGTTGATTGGAAAAACAGTCTTTTGTACTTTAACTCATCTTAGATACATTATGACCACAGAGGCATGATTCAATACACTTTTGTCAGGTAACCAAAAATAAATAAATCAGTAGTCAAGATGTTAAATTTAAGTATGTGCAATGAAATTAAACTCCGTCTAGCACTGGGATATGGGTGCTGAATGCAAATGTTATTTTAGTGGCTCAGTGTAACACAGGGCTTGTGTGTGAAGTCTGGCAACTACTCAAGCAGGATCACTTACTATAATGTTACTGGACTAAATGGAAGTAATGTGGAAATGTAAATACATGAAAATAAACAAAAAAAGAAGGAAAAGGAGTTTAACAAAAGGTTTCCTAGTGTTCATCCTGTGTTCTGCTCAGTGCGCACTACATGTGTCCAGAGGAGAGTACGCTTGTAGAGGCTGATATTAAAGTCCGATAATTACTATCATGAGGGAGACCAGCCTGCACACTAAGCCCAGGGTGGCCTAACATTTTGTTCCTAAATGCTAGGAAAAAAATATGAAGTATCAAGTGATAAACCTAGTTGAGACAGATCCACCAAGAACAAATAGCAAAGCTCATTTCAGGCAGACACTACCGAGAGGATCTACACTGACAGAGAGCACCAGGATGTGCTTCCCACTCTGCATCACACGCTGATGGGACATGGGCCTTTTTCCACCCGTACTCTGTCATTTAAATTCTCCATGTTACCTCCTCCACCCCTGTCGGGTTTCTGTGCAGCAGTTCAGTGCTACACCTATAATCAATGCATGTCACTGACAGGCCAGGATACTCTCCTCATGCACTCACTGATTTTACATTCATGAGCTCAATATCTTAGCACTGTATGATAATGTAATGTTTTCCCACCTGAAATGTTTACGAGGTAATAATGATGTTTTTCTACTCCCCGACATTTCCATAAAAATATGGTTATGTTGATTTAACCGCCCCCGGTGAACATTATGCTGCTAGTCTAGTTGAGACCAATTTTCCTTTCACCTGGCTACTTGATGGAAGTATATAGCACTGGAGTAATTTATTACTCAGTATCCAATTACTAATTTTGCTGGTAACCAACCCAGTTAACCAGAATCAGTAAGTGGCGCAGACAGCGGCCTATTCTCTCTCAGATCACTGTCTCTGTGTGCTTGTGACACACACAAGCACACTCACGCACACACACACACACTGCTCTGGCAGACTGTGAGATCTGTCACAGTCTGAGATCAGCTTTCCTCTCTGCGCTCAATTATTCATGTGGTGTGTGGCCTGGCTGGATCATTATTCATCAGCTAGCTGTATCCAGTTCTCTTCTCTGGTTCTGCTTCAGAAAAGCAGTAAGACGCAACAGTCGCTGCTTTCTGTTTGTGAAACACTACACCTTGGATTATTTATAATGACTCCTGGCAAAGTGAACCTGCCTGATGACAGACAAACAAAGAGATGCTGCTGTCAGCTGATGTTTGTTGTTGCCCAGCGTCATATTTGCTGGATATTACTAGGACTAGAGATGAAACAAGATTTAAATAGTAAAATTGAACTATAAATTAAGATGTTATGATATATTATATACAGATTTTTAGGAAACTGAGTGGAAAATATACGGTTGCACGTTCCGTTTCGACATGAACAAGACAGCAACTCCAGGCATCACTTTAATTTCCATGAGCAGTTAGAATTAGCACATCGTGACATTCTTACCTGCCCCTTCCTGTTGACCCCAATGATGCCTGAGGTGGCCTCATGTGGAGCGGTGACAAAGATGGTCTCTCCACTGATGCGGTTCATGTAGATGCAGGTGCCAGTCTCCAAGTCATAGAGATGGATGTAGCCATATTTGGTAATCAGGAAAACCACATTGTGCTTTGAGCTTATCTGTCAAAAACCAATTTAGTGATGTTACATAAAGCTGTGCATTGCTATCTGAAACATCACCAAAACAGTACCTACTCAAAGTGTATTTCTGAGTTCAGTGAGAGGTCAGGGACGTCTACAGAAATCAGAGACTTGCTTTTGAAAGTGTGGGTTTCATGTGTGTAAGATACACGGATGACCAGCCATGATGAAAAATATGGGCCTACCAGCAAATAAGATGACATTTAGCAACCATAGTGGCTGATGTTTGTTGTACATCACTATTTGGTGGACAAGTGGTCTGGTGGTTAAGCACCTGGAGACAACTGTTATTGTGATTTGGCGCTCTATAAAGTTATTCTAACAGAGATTTCCTTGTCAGTAAAAGAAATTATGAACAATTAAAAAACAAAAACATCACCACACATCAGCCAAACTGGTCTTTTAAAACACTGATAAACTGCAGTTTTGCCAACCTAGTACTACCTTTCATGCTACTGATGTCACACAAACATACCTGCATGGCTACAGGGAAGTCATTCTGGGCTTCTGGAGGGAAGAAGACATCCACTGCTTTCTTAGGAAATGGCTGGTTACCAGTTGGTGGGGTTCCCACTTCAATGATGTGCAACTATGATGAGGACAAAACATTTGTAACAAAACCATACGAGAGAAATCACTTTTCACAATTATGTTTGTAAAAACCAGTCACCTTCCCTCCAGCCTGGCCTCTGACAGCAAAGCAGAACAGAGTTGACTCTTCTGCATTGCCTTCTATCTTAAACTGGGCGAAGCTGGCAGCATGGCCTTCAATGGGCTGAGAAACTTTTCTCTCAACAGAGTACAGCTGCATGGCTCCCACCACTCGATTTTGCTGAAAGAAAAAACAAACCCCCCCAGAATGAAAGATATAAACATGCATAAGGTAATTATGACCGCATATTCCTTGTGACTGACATGCTTCGACCATAGATTACGAACCTTGGCTTTGTTTTTTGTTAAACCAGAACACATGCAGAACAAACTACCTGAGCTGAGATGCCGATGAGCAGGAGCCACTTCTGCTTGGCATCAGTGCGGTAGTTGATGATCTGGCAGCCTGCCAGGCTAGAGTGCCGGTCAAAGACTTTCACGGGCTGTGAGTCACCCTCCATGCTCCAATGGTAGACGGCATTGTCAGTCACAAGTGCAACTGTGTTAAGAGAGATCCACTTCCAAAAGGTAACATCGTCGGTCATGGTGTGCGCCTTCATCTTGCTCTTCATCTCAATGTTAAAGATCTGAAGAGTTTTGGCAGCTACAAGGGGGAGAAACAGGGCAGGAACCAGGCCACAGGAGAATGTTATAGCTCACGATAAGAGCGAGTCCGTGCACACAGAGAGACGCACACAAAAACCTCCCATAGGAAAAGAAGCACACCATTTCTTTTTTAAAGAGACAAGAAATTTGAAATGTTGTTTTGATGGCACAGAGGTCATCAAGCAACAATGCCACAACTGATAAGATGAAAAACATCGAACAAGCTGCATTTTGCAATTTTTGTCATATGTAGTGAGAGAAAAAAAAAAAAGGAGAATGTGAATTAGGGCTGCTCGATTATGGCAAAAATGATAATCACGATTATTTTCACTGAAATTGAGATCACGATTATTTGACGATATTTATTTAACCCTTTAAGACCTACTATAGAACCAAGTCCACCAGAGCTTATATTTATTTTTTTACATGCTGTAGTGCCATTTGTGGGAGCATTTCAAGTTGCTATACATCAATACAACTGTTATAGCCCATATTTTAATAATATGTATGCATTAAGTCCATAGTAATTACATAAATTGCAAAAAAGTGCAATAAACTACAAAAAAAATTGAAAATCGCTTTTGTTTTGTTTACATATATTTCTACTTGGAGAAATTTAAGAGGTTTATCCCTCAAAACTTTAAATACAATAAAGTTGCAAAAAATAGTTTACAACAACAGGAAATTTATTTTGAGTGTCTTCATAGTTTTATTTTGGAGATACAGCAATTTTTATATACTGCAGGAAAAACAAAAAACAATCCTATGATGCAAATTTGCAAAGAAAACAGCATGTGCATCATTTCACTGTGGGAAGTGTTACGAACAGCTGATAGGATCGGCAAAGCGTGTTTCTGGAATATTATGTTTTTGTTCCTGCAAGCGCTTTTTATGCAATTTTTGCAAAGCTATATGTGGAACGAAACCGTGACCGAGGACAAGCTGATGGCATCAGATGTAAGTACAACTCCTCCGGTTTCATATGCAAAACAAATTATTGCGCTAGCTTACACGGTTCAGGTTCTACAGGGATTTAACAGTAGTTACGCAAAACGGAGCGTGCTGCTCTGACCGGCTTTAAAGGGTTAACAATGACTTTAAAAAAATAATATAAAATAGTGTGCAACACCACTGAAGTTTTTTTTTTTTTTTAAACTCTCTTTTCAACCAACCGCAGTCACTCTCCAAATAACTTCTGCTTAGCTTTCCGAGCTTCCCTCGGGTCCTCTTAATCAGCGGTCTCCAACCTTTTTTGCGCCACGGACGGTTTATGCCCGACAATATTTTCACGGACCGGCCTTTAAGGTGTCGCGGATAAATGAGGGAGGGGCTAATAATCGGCTCAGTCATTTTTAATGATCGTTGAAAGCCCAGATCGTAATCGTGATTAAAATTCGATTAATTGAGCAGCCCTAATGTGAATTTATTTCCAGAATACAAAAGGTGCGATAGGCTCGACGTGAACTTAAGTGCATACAAATTCATAATTTAAACCAAATGGTGCATCAATGTAGGAAGCCAATAAAAACCCTTCTGCTTACTGCCACTGACTGCATGAAGAATTATCAACATGAATACAATTATTGAGAAAGGTCATTTTCCACGTGTGACAAAATTAATGAAGGATTAGAGGTGCCGACTGTCACCGAATGGTTCGATACATGCCTACCTCTTTCTTAGTACAAGTCATTCTAGATTAGAGGACACAGACTAGTGAGTACGGTGTTGTGAATATTAAATAGTGTGCTAAAAATAATAAATATTTGGAATGTTTCAAACATATTTGAAACAATTAGAAGAAAGTTCACTCACCTGCATTTTCTGTATTATTAGTTGGGGTTAATTTGAGAAGCTAAAGCTTTACTAAGAAGCAGTGTGACTTCTTCACTTTTTACCTTGTGTCAGAAAAGCGAAGACCAATGCATCAGCCAAACCGTGAAGATTATTTTGCCATTACTAAGCCAAAGTACAATAAGCAGATTGGTAAATGGACCACTTGCAGCAGTAGCAGCCAAATTTCAAAGAGCATGCAATA
>NC_140534.1:36986702-37013420 GCF_057382185.1 Mchenga conophoros | reverse complement strand
AATGTCTCTCCTAAACTTTCAGAATTAACTAAATTAAACCACATCCCACTTTTAACCCTTTAAGACCTACCATAGAACCAAGTCCGCCAGAGCATATATTATAGTTTTACATGCTGTAGTGCCATTTTTGGGAGTATTTCAAGTTGCTATACATCAATACAACCATTATAGCCCAAATTTTAATAATATGTATGCATTAAGTGCATAGTAATTACATAAATTGCAAAAAAGTACAATAAACTACAAAAAAATTGAAAATCGTTTTTTTAACATATATTTCTAGTTAGAGAAATTTAAGAGGCATATCCCTCAAAACTGTAAATGCAAAAAAGTTGCACAAACTAGTTTCCCACCACAGGAAATTAATTTTGAGTGTCTTCTTAGTTTTATTTTTGAAATACACCAATTTTCATATACTGTAGGAAAAACGAAAATAAATATTATAATGCAAATTTGCAAAGAAAGCAGCATATGCATCAAAATAAACTATTTCCAGCAGTGCAATATGAGTCCTAAGCATCCCAGAAATGACACAGAAAGTCATAAAGTCAAATATAACTTTTAAAAACACCAGTATAGGCTCATGAGGCCCTGATGGCAAAAAACTACATTTCCGCAAAATGACGTCACTTCCGGTTTCGGGCAGGTCATGGCGGACATGGGATAGTTCACGCTGATGGACGTAGGAAGTGTTATGAACAGCTCATCGGATCGGCAAAGCGTGTTTCTGAAATATTTTGTTTTTGGTGCTGCAAGCGCTTTTTATGCAGTTTTTGCAAAGCTATATGTGGAAGGAAACTGTGACCTAGGACAAGCTGATGGCATAAGATGTAAGTACAATTCCTCCGGTTTCATATGCAAAAAAAATTATTGCGCTAGCTTACTTGGTTGCAGAGCTACCGGGATTTATAAATAGTTACGCAAAATGGAGCGTGTCCACTCCGACCGGCTTTAAAGGGTTAAAGACAGTAGAAGTTGATCTGGCTAGATGGAAATCTTTACCCATATCACTCATGGGAAGGGTCGCCGCTATAACAATGATGGTCTTGCCAAAAATAAACTATTTATTTTCAATGATCCCAAATAAGCCATCACAAGATTGGTTCAGATCTCTAGACTCGTATATTTCTAAATTCCTTTGGAAAGATAAACCCCCACGTATCAGCTTAAAAACACTGCAAAAGACCAAGGATAAAGGAGGATTAGATCTGCCTAACTTTAATCACTATTTTTTAGCCAACAGGCTTCAGTTCACCTCTAGATGGTTTAAACACACCCTCTTAGATGAACCTTGGATAGATGTAGAACAGGCCCTATGTAATAACCTAGAAATTTCAGACCTACCATTTATCAGCTCAAACATCAAACGACATGAATGCTTTAAAAGCGTCAGCATCAGCTCTTCTCTGACAGCATGGTGGGAGTTTCTAAAAATGACAGAGTCTTCATTAATCCCATGCAAACGTACACCTATCTGGAACAATCCGGACATATTACAAAACTTTACTTACAAACACTTTCTAAAGTAGATGAATCAATATCCCTTCCTACTGCAAAATGGGAAGCAGATTTATCGATCAGCTTAGACCCAAACCTTTGGTCTCAGATATGCTTAAAAACCTTTCAATGGATCAGAAATCCCAGTTTCCAATTAATACAACACAAAATATTACACAGAGTGCGCTATACTGGTCATAGGATGTTCAAGATGGGCTATACGCCTTCCAACAACTGCTCACACTGCACAGCAAATACACCGGACAATTACATCCACGCTCTTTGGTTCTGTCCACCAGTTCAGACGTTTTGGCGTGAGATATGTGAAGACTTATCAAAGTGTCTGAAATGTAACATTCCAGCCTCCCCATTAGTATGCTTGCTGGGCAACTTGGATGAGGTCACTGCAGAAATAAACACAGCCCACGTTGTTTTTACGGCCCTATGCATAGCCAAGAAAATGGTCCTCATTAACTGGAAAAATAAAAATAATCTTAATTCTAACCAATATAAAAACCATCTAATAGATCACATTCGTCTTGAAGAGATGGGGGAGGGTCTGTGCTGGCGGACGTTGGTTACTGGTCTGGTAGCCTGGGTCCGGGACGGGCGTGGAGGCTTGGGGGTGCTCCGTCCCCCGGTCTGGGGTGCTTGCTGGGCCTTGGGGGCTTGGGTCCTGGCTGTTGTGTCGCCAGAGCTGTGGGCGGGTGGGTGCAGGGGGGCTCAGCCCCAGTGCAGGGGACCTCTGGTGCATCGGCCCAACTAGGGGGCTCTCTAACTGGTGGGGAGGCTGTTATATCTTTGCAGGTGGTCTCCTCTCTATAGGAGCTCACTCTGCACGTGGGGGGAGCGATATAAGAGAGGTGGAGAATGAACTCAACCTGGGTGTCTATTGTCTTGTGTAGTTTGGGAGATGACTGGATGATGGGGTGGGTGCAGTTTTCTCTGGGATGGAGTCGAGTGGGCTGCCCCGGACTCTGTGGGGCTGGGCGGTGCTGCTGCTGCGGGCCCGGGTCCGGATGGGCCTGGGCCCCCTTGCCCTGGTGGGTTCCAGAGTGTGGGGGTGCCTACTGGGCTCAGCGGGGGAGCTGGCCCCAGGGAGGGGCCGCTTGCCCCTCCCTTTCTTCCCTCCCCATCCTAAGCTGCCTCCCTATTCCCGCTCTACCACACCCACCCACACACGCAGGGCTTGGAGTGCAGGTATCTCACCAAGGTGCAGGGGAGGCACTCCCCCTCTGTCCCCTTCTGGCCGCCTATGCCTCAATTTTATTCTGCAACCTAGACATCCACATTACTCACACTCTCACATAACACATACATATAGGGCCTTGGGGGTGGGCACGTTTTATAGCATCCAAAGGATGGTCTGTGTATTCCAACCCACCTCTGGTGCTGTTGCCCTACCCTCAATTTTAAATGCATATAGACACTAAGGGTTTTCGGGAAGAGCCGTGCTGCTCTCTGAGAGGAAGCTAGTACCATGCTCTCCTGTGTTTTAAATGCAATTTAGAACAGCACACAGCAACACTACATATGAGTGGGCTTAGGGAGGTGTTGGGTCTTCACTCACCCCGGTTCTGTTAGACGTCAGGGCTGGGGCGCTGGGAGGAGGTGCTGGCCGTCAGATTGGGGTCTGGGATGCGGGGCCTCCCTACTACTGCAGATAAGGAGGTGGTACGCTTGCCTCCACCCCAGAGAGAAGGGTTACATCTCCTGGGTCTAGGTGCGGCTTGCCCCTCTGGGGGCGGGGGTACCTGGACCTGTGATATAGAGTATGTTTGGGGAGTGTGACTGTCTGTGCAGTGTCTATTTGTGTCTGTCTACACGTTGGGTGAGTGCCGAGTATTTGGTTGTGCACATGGGGTGGGAATGCACGTTTGTATCTGCGTGCGCCTGTTCGTCTGTGTCTATATGTCAGGTTGGGTCTTAGACTCAACCTCTCTGGGTACATCTCAGGCCCTCCTAAGTATGGAGGGCTATCTCCCCTCACCACACTCCCTGCCGGTGGCTGATGCCCTCAGACGTTGGTGTGTTGGTGGTCCTTGTCGTCTGGGGCTGGGCGCTCATGTATGTACCGGCTCACTCCTGGTGGCCGATTGGCGGGCCTGGTGCCTGTGGCCCGGCTGGGCTCCTTCCGGGGGATGGGATGCCCTCAGGCCTCTGCCCTCTGGGCCTGAAGCTCGGTCCTCTCTGCCGCAGCTGGCTGCCGGCAGAGCCCGCGGGCACGCCACTGCAACCCCCTCTGGCCTCTGCTCCGTAGCTGCTGGGTGACCTCTCGTTTGGGGCTCTACTCAGCTCTTCCCAGGAGGGTGGCACGGTTCCCCCCCTTTTGGTGGTCCTCCTTGGGTCCTTGTACTCTGGGGCCTCTGGATATCTGGGGCCTGGACCTCCTCCATACCTGCTTCATACCCTGGGGGACGGCGCTATGGCTCCCCACACTTCCTAGCAGATCGTTACATGGAGAAACCTTTGGAATACAAGCATGCTGATCCACACAGCTATGCACACAGGTGTACACACCGGTGTTCACAGACACGGACTACACCTTTCTTTCCTGCTGCCTCAATGCACATTGTGCGCTGTCTATCTTGCATGCTGCACAATTTTTTTTTCTCCATACAGGTGATCCAGGTGTTTTGTTTGTTTTTCTTTTCTTTTTCTTTCTTTTCTTTCTGAGCAACACCCAGGAGGAAACACAGAAAGCGGTGTGATAGGATGCAGAAGCAGGGTAAGCATAGAGGAGCTAATGCGAGGCTAGCTGCTAACCAATACAAGCCAGACGTACGGACACAGTTGCCGGCCAATGTCTGCTCCCTTGACAACAATATCAGACTGTGGAGCGCTTCTCAACACAGTGTGAGGAACGATGCTTTGGCAGGGCTTCCAACACATTACGTACTACAAGCCCCCTCCCCCAATGACAAGGGACACCAATTGTGAGTAAATGCCTCGAGCGGCTGGTCTTGAAGCACATCGTGAACAGTCTCCAAATAGACCTGGTTCCCCTTCAGTTTGCATACAGGACCAACCGATCTACAGAAGATGACCTCTCTCTACCACACTCCATGTTATGCTGTCACACCTGGAGAGGAAGAACACCCCTCTGCCAGAGTCCTTTTCATCGACTTCAGCTCAGCTTTTAACACGATCATTCTGCAGCAGTTGGAAAAGCTGATGCTATCAGGCGTGGACCTTGCAACCTGCAAATGGGTTTTCAGCTTCTTGAAAAGCGGCAACAGACAGTCAAGGTGGGCAGCCACACATCAAAGACCATCTTGTTGAGCACAGACTTTCCTCTGGGGGTGTCCTGAGCCCGTTGCTGTTCAGTCTGCTCACACATTACTGTAAGCCAGACTCAGTGCTAATCATATTGTTGAAATTTGCAGACAACAACTGTGGTTGGTCTCATCACTGACAACGACCACTTATAGAATAGATGTGGAGCAGCTTGAAGTGTGGTGTAGATCCCGTAATCTCACCAACAATGTGGACAAAACAAAAGAGATGGTGATCGATTTCAGGAAGTCTGGCAGAGATCACCACACAGACTTCACCATAGAGGGTGCTGCTGTGGAGAGGGTCAGCAGTGTTAAGTTCCTGGGTGTGCACCTTGCTGATGACCCGTCCTTCTTCATTAATACAACAGCAGTTATCAAAAAAAGCACAAAAGTGTCTGCACTCCCTTGGGAGACTCAGAAAAGCAGGACTGCACCCAATAACCATCCATTCAGCTATTAGCACAGCTATACTCTGATGCCTCCTATCCACACACACACACACACAGCATACAATATACTCCCCAGATACACACACTACTTAATTTAATTATCCCCTTCTGTGAAAGGGCTGAAGCTACCTGTATGAGTGTGACTATTTGGACTGGAGTTTGTTTATGAATTAAGATTTTATGTTATTTACCCCTTTTTATTGTTGTGATTTATTACTGCCTTTTTACTGTTTGTCAAACCATTTTTCTTTTTAGTTGTATTGATTATTGCACTGTAGATGCTGGTGAGAAACACTTTCATTTCAGCCTGGGTAATACCATACGAAATGACAAACTTCTTCTTGAATCCTTTTCAATCTTGACAAACAAGCATCCGCTGATGAAGTGCACAGTTTCAATAAAAGTGATAGGTTCTTCACCTTTTGTGTTGATGACATTTTTGTCCACTGTAGTGGCTGAGCTGAGTCCGAATGGTTGAAAATGTTCGTCTGGTGCTCCGTCAGACTCTTCTCCTCCTGCTGATCGGCTGGGACACAAAACAGATCTTTGTAACATCACAGTGAAACAAGAACAGAGGACGGAGTCTTGACTGATCAGGCCCCATCATAGCTTAGAGATCTCATAGCATCACACTATCCCATTAGAGCACTTTGCTCTCACACTGCAGGCTTACTTGCGGTTCCTACAGTATTTAGAAGCACAACAGAAAGCTGAGCTTTTGTCCTCATTTGTATGTCAGTGATATATTGCTTTCATTTTTGTAAAATTAATCATTTAAATTTTATGGACAACTTTAAAGTGGATCCCACCAGGTAGTAAAATCAAGAACACACACTTTCCTGTTATCACTTGAAATATCGAGGCTCAAATTGTGGTCATTGTTAAGTCAAATTGTTGAATGTTGTCATTGTGCTTCTTAAATTTGTAAAGTCTTGGTTCAAACTATAGGATCAAGACATTCCTATGTCTCCCTCCCCAGCCTCTCGAGGTTCTGGGAAGAGGCTGTAGTGTTTTATCATGAGCAAATCCCTTGTGAAGATTCTGTCTGATGTTGCTTCCTGCTTTTATGATCCTTTTGGTGAGGTCACACACACACACACACACACACACACACACACACACACACACACACACACACTCACTGCCTTGTGTTTGTAACCAACGGGGGGATGGGAGACAGATGTTCTGTCTTGATTTCGCTCTTCATGAGGAATAAGTCTCTAAACTAGCGGGGCCTGTGGGAACACAGACCCAACAGTCATTAATATTTTGTACTTGTTAATCAATGAACATTTTATTTTTGTGCATCTACAGATGAGAATTTGTCTATGTGTGTAAAAAATATTTACAAGTGTTACAAATTTTTCTGTTAATATCTGGTTACAGATACTGTTAGGATTTAAATACATATAGTCTTAATGCTTATTTGCAAAGTTGCAAAACTCAATGCACAAATACGCATTTGATTTACAAGTACAAAATATTTATGACGACATTTGAGTCCATACAAATAGAAACGAGGCTGTAGAGGTTTGGTGCAGGCAGAAAAACAGCTGCAGGGACAATGAAAAGACTTTTCTGCTCCAACTTCTCCCAGCATGCTGAGCTAATGATTAGTTGGTGTTTTTCTCCAAACACTCTCTCACTCTTCTCTCACGTGTTCACAATAAACTGTGAACAGACACCGAGGAGAGCAGCAGAAGACCTCATTCAGGAGCTAAACTCAACATGAACTGAACTCACAGTAAAGTTAGCTCGGTGCTTACCTTTAGATGAGCCCACAAACCGAGAGAAACTCCGCGATGAAGCTGCAACTCTTTCCAAACACAGGAAACAGATCAGGGAGCAGAGACCCACGTGGTTCACGCTGATCTCAGCTACGATCCAGGAGACAAGGGTGGGCAGATCGATGCAGATATCGATCAGGACGTTGGTAGTGGTTTATGATCGATACTTTAGTTTTTTTCTTTCCTCTAAGGTCACTACTTCACTCCCGTTTCATGAAAAAGCAGCTCTCTCTGCTCGACTCCTCTCCTGCACACACTCTTTGCTCCGCCCCCTTCTTCCTGATTTGCTTTGATTCGTTACTGTGCGATCACGTGACTCAGATGCCCTGAGAAAACACATTTGGCTGCAGACAGTGAGAAAGAGGAGCAGCATGTGCAGATATTGCACATCGGTAAATAAAAACAGTAATGCGTGTAGGAATACTGTGGCAACACCACCAGTTTATAAAGACACGAAGGAGAGCAGCAAAAGAAACTCAGCGAGGAGGAGGGAGATCCCTCAGACTGGCCACTTCATTAGCTACACCTCTTCCACTACTCATTGGTTTGCATGGTTTTGAGACATAGATTAGAATTAATCATTTAATTTGAACTATCTTCTAGACTTGTCAAGCCATGCTTCGTTTGCTTTGTTGTTAACGAATAACGTTGTAGGCTCACCATAAGCTCACTGAAGGCTGAAGGTTGTAATCTCTGTTATATTTCACAGATGATGCACTGTAACTCGAACATAGTGTAAGGTAAATGTCTGTGAGCACATTGATGTAGCATCACTTTAAAAAGATTTGGACACAAGACAGATACAAAGACATGACTGAGGAGGTAGGAGGTAAACAAACATAAGGACACTAATCACAGCACACAGAGACAGACTGGATGAGAAGGGGAAGAAACAAACAAACCAGAAAATAAGAATGATAAGAATCCTGTGCAGCGCTTTGTGACCGCCTGTCTATGAAAAGCGCTTAATAAATACACTTTACCTGCGTCTGGGTACCCGGGGTTCTTGAATAGTTTATGGACATTTGGTGTTGCTGTTGTGGTGGCAGATTTCTTTTCTCATACATTAATCACATATTTAATCATATTACATTAGTTATAGTAATATCACTTTCTCACTTTACTATAGTAAGAGCACTCCTGTCACTAGTTTACATGCATGTGGAAAGTTAACACAGTGAGGCCATTGTAATGGGCGACGTTAAACAGATAGTGGGACTCCTTCTGCCTTTCAGGGATGTAAATCTTTAGGTGACGGCCAAGCAGAAAACAAGGTCATAATTCTCTCTGTGAGGGAGGAGGTATAGCCCCCCTGTGAGAGGGGCCAACATGTAAGAGTTTGTGGAATGTTCTTTGTCTGTGTGCCTGTATATAAGATGTAAGGGCGGTGGCCACAATTCAGAGATGGTGTTTCACTGGGATGCTCTCTCCACATTGCAATGTGTTTATTAAACCCACTTCAAATCAAGCTCACTGGGTGTGTTGCAGGTTATTGTTAAATTTTCCACGACACTGTCCCTTGTTTTTTCTTTGTTTTTCTTGTTTGTGGGTGTAGGTGTGTGCAGCTGGTCAAGCTTCATCGGGAGAGCTACTTAGGAGTGTGGTTGAGTTCTCTCCGATGCTGGATCGTTGCGTGAGACTTCCTGTCAGTTTCCCAGTTAGATGTCAGTTAGTGTGAGTTTGCCATAGTGTGAAGTATTTACGGCTGTGTTCTTCCTGCAGGAGTGTGGAGACGAGAGGGCAGCAAGCACGGGTGCATGGAAACTAGAAAACAGAGTTTCAGAGCACAGACATCATTAGACCATAAAACAATAAAACAAAATTAAGCAACATGGGAGAATATTCCAGTGTGTACAGCTGGATCTGGGACTGCTGCAATCTTCGATCGCGCCTCCGCGTCCACATCAGATGGGAGGTAAGCATGGGATGTGGCATTGCATTCGGGGGAGGGAGGGTGATAGTACGCATCAGTATCAGTGTACATGTTTCGTGCATGTGTCTGTGTGTATCCCGTGTTCAGCTCACAGAAAGTGTCACCACACCCGGTTGAGCGGAGGTCAACAGTCTCCAGTGGACCCAGGTGGCCTTGAAGGAGGGACAAAGAGTTCTGTCAACAATCCTGTTATCATGGAGAATTTTTGTTGTTCCAGTCAGCTTCGACCTTAGCCGACCTTGGATAGCCGCATGAGTGAAGATGGTGAATGTTTGGGTTGAGTGCGAACAACTGCATCCAATTTTTACAGTTGGTCTAAATTTTATCACTGGTCACCAATTCTCTCAATTCTCTCAATTCTCTTAATTCCTATTCTTCTTCTCAAAGATGTTATCTATGGCTCATGGCTGTGCAATATATCTATATTGCACAGCCATGAGCTTCTCCAAGACCTTATCCATATTTTGTTCAATAACAGAGTCTTACTCACAGCCCTGCCCATCGTCTGTCATGTCGGCCAGCCTTATGGGATTTTGAACAGCTGTAGCCGCTTCTTGTTCTTCGATAAGCCAGGTCCGAGACAGCTCCAATCAGCCAGAACACTCTTATCGTGGTTCCAAATTGGTAGATGTCGTTCAATGTCCTCCATCGAGAGTGTAGCCAGACACACAATGCAACCGACCATCGAGTATCCGGTAGCAAACATTGTCTGCGGGACAATTGAGCTCTCTCAAACCCAGAAAGGTGTCAATTTTGTTACGGGACCAGTCGATCAAATCCATAATTCTTTAGGTTTTAGAGAACATGACTGAGAGACTCTTTGAAGGCTAGAGTTAGATGAGACTAGACAAAGACATAGAAGCAGCAGCAGGGAAGATAAGGAAGGGAGAGGGTGAAAGATGGGTCCACCTCCTCCGAGAGCCAAAGAAATCTTATTTTACTGTCCCTCCTTCCCCTCTGTTTTATTTCTCCCTTTCTGTATTGTTGTCTGTCCAACTTGTAATAACTTAAAATACAATTTGGATTTGAAAATGAAATAAAAGAAAGTTAAAAAATAAATAAACAATGATAATATAGATCAATCAAGTGGAACAATGTGGCATTGGCATATTTTCTCCACTTGAAAAAATACATCCGTTGGGCATCTTTCCTGGCCTTCAGACAAAAATTCTGATTGCTAAAGAACTGAACAGGACAGGCAAAAAATAAATAAACAAATAAAATAAAAAATTATTTAGTTAATTGTTATATTATAGCTGTTTGTGATGTTTGCAACTTTGTACTATAATAATTTATTAAATCCAGTTAATTCAGTGATTGTTTTTACTGTCTTGCAGCAACAGAGATTAATCAAATATTCTGACTCTGAAAGTTTGGGTCGACACTCTGAAATACAGGAAGTGAAATCGTAGCTCAAACCTTTTATTTGTCACGTCAAACTGTTTTCATAAGGCAAACTTAACACACGGTTTGTCATGTTATGGCTGTGTGCAGGCAGGAAAAGGACCCAAACACAGACTCAACTGAGGCGGGACTGAAAGTCACAAAGCAGCTCTATTGCTGAACAGAGAAAACCATACAAAACCTAAACTGGGCAAAATCTAACAAAACATACACGGAGATGTAGGAACAGACACACAACATGAGAAAGGACGTAACGTCAACACCGAGAAACACAGGGCTTGAATACACTGGAGAATAACGAGGAGAATGAGACACAGAAGGGGAGCACAGCTGGGAGAAATCAGACATGACGAGACCCAAGGGAAGTGAAACTCAGGCTGTCTCCCAATTCAGGGTCTGCAGCCTTAAAGTACGCATTTCAAGGCCGATTACGTCACAGCGGCGCGCCGAAGGCTGTCCCAATTCAAAGGCTGCTCGAAATATGGCCCTGAAATGCGTCCTTCATTTCCCTGAATTTTAAGGCTGTGGCAGTGTAGACTTCGTGGCCCAACATATCCCACAATTCATAGCGCGGCAGTCGGTGTGGAGAATTCTGCCGCAGACAGCAGAAGCGGAACGGCCGAAGAGTAAACTGTGAAAAGAAAGCACTGAATATTGTGTCACTTATTTATGTGCAAATGTTTAATAACGAAGAACATTAAACATTACTGTTGGCCACATGTCTGCAAAGTTATGTGACATTAGTGACGTTTGTACTAACTTGGTTTTAAAGCCTTTACTTTAAAATATACGCCGTTCAATAGCTGAGCTTCATCTCACAGAGAATGATCAAAGCTCATGTAGAAACAAACAAATGAACAAAAGATTTTCTCCTTCATTTCTGTCAAACAAAGCTGTATGACACGTTTCCAGTGGTTAGTATCATGGTTGCTAGGCAACCTGGGCAGCGCAACGGAGGCTTTTTTTTTTTTAAACTTTATTGACAAACAACAGTATCAGCGCAACGGAGGCTAGACCGTCCCATTACACAAGCCTCGCACTTCCGGCCTTAGCGGTCTTTGAGTACGCGGCCCTTGAGGCTGCGTACTTTAAGGCTGCAGACCCTGAATTGGGAGACAGCCTCAATACGTTCATGTATTGAGTTTCAAAGTAAAACAGGAAATGTAACCCTGAGACACAGTGTTGACTAGGGGATACAACTGACAGGGGAGACGGAGCAACTGAGAAACACAGAGACCAAATATAAGGGAGGCACAGAGATCACTAAACACTGGAAATGATCACAAACAATGTTCCCTCTAATGTTTCATGTGTCTGAGCGAACACACAAACTCCCTGAGTGGACACTTGGACCACTGTGAGCGACAGCAGACGTGTGCACTGTGGTCACGCCAGCATCGAATCCATCCAAGTTACATGTTTATTAAAATAATCAAATTACATCATTTACATTTATGTTAGACTACTTTTAATTAAATGCTTTAGCCCACTTACAATGAAACTTAAAAACAATCTTGTTCATGACCTGTGTAGGATGTTAACACTATTGGAAGTAAAAATAACTTGAACTCCAATTTTGAAAACACAACTTTCTTTTTAATTTAATTTTTCTTTATATAACTCTGACTTGTATCATGAGTCTGTGGTCTGGGAGAGAGTCCTGTAACTCTGTCTGCAAACCACAGTAAATAATGACCAATGTTGGGCAATTGACTACACTACACACTAACTACACAAGATTTGCGCTAAATGTCGCAAATCCATCACATCTCAAAACACGCCGTCACTCCTAAAACTTCCCTTTTCCTAAACAACTAAATGCCATGTTGCCATATCATTTTTTTGATTGGTTGACATGGTACATTTTTCGACCAATAGGAAAGGGTGGGGTTTTCACTCACAGGCGGAGAGTGCTTTTCTGCTTGGCCGTCACCTAAGGATTTACATCCCTGATAAGCAGGAGTCTCACTATGAGTTTAACGTCTCCTATGAACTTACAATGGCATCACTGATCATTTCAGGATGACCTGCCATTATCCAATCACACATCTGCTTACCTGTATCTTTTGCTCGTTTCTCCTCCTCTTTTCTCTTTTTTCTAAACTGAGGACCTGATGGCTTTGAACTTTTCTTGTCCATCTTACATTGGTTTTAATTTTGCACTCCAGTATGAACACAAATTCACCAACTCGACGATCACCACAACATAACCTAGTAGACCTACACCTTAGTTCACAGATTCACTTTGTCTAAGGTTTATTTCTGGGATTTCACACAACCCAGGATTCAAATCATGAATCCATAATGGGCTTGGATTTACATCATTATAAATGAAATGTGCTCAACTTGGAAGCAGCATGTCCCCCTCCCCTTTCGACGGGTTGTGTGTGAGACATTAAATCATCAAAACGTAAATTATAAATTTTAAATTGTTATTGATCCTTTACCCCTGGTCCTAAAGTGTATATTTATTTTCTTACTCTTCTTATATTTGTTGTTTGTTTACTTGCACCGCTGTAACTGGAGCCTCGTCGTCTCGTGTCTCTATATACTGGACTGTATGTAGCGGAGATGACAATAAAGTTTACTTTGACTTCAGCAGCGAGCAGGCGCACCGAGGGCTCTCGCGCTCACTTTTCGCGTATAGAATTTCGAAAAACATCGGTGCAAATTATAAGTCTGTATCATAATGTCTGGTGTTTTCGTGTTTGTTGTTTTGTTTTTATTTTGCGAGTTGGTTATTAGATGCCGCTCCAGCCAGCCAGAGAATCCTCGCCGCTCCGCCCTTTCCTCCTTGTGCCGCAAGCAGCAGGCGCACCTCGCAAACGGAGGGCGCCCTTACTCCCAGCAAATGGGCGACAGAAAACCGATCAGTGCCTATGCCATTCCCAATACAAGCTTTTTTTTTTTTTTTTTGCCGATGCCCGTGATGCCGCCCCCCACCACAATGCTGCCCGGGCAACCGCCCATGTCGCCTGTATCTAAAACCGCTACTGATGACAGGGTTGAGGACCGGATCCATCGGTTTCAGTCTGCTAAACACACAATGATAGTGTAAGTCAGGGAATTCCTTGAAAACATTTATCCTAAACACCTCTTGAAATAAAGAATATAAAAGACTGTAATACTCATCCAGAGAAATCAAAGTTTTAAATGCACCTGTGTGTTTATTTTGTGGACAGGAAAAATCCTTCACTGCACCCTACTCTCTGTATATGAAATCTGAGGTATGGAACAATACATCATCAGCAAAAGAGAGGTTTTTTTGGCATTACTCGAACCTTTCCATTTTCTTCCTTAGATGTAATGCATAATGGGATACAAAGCTTGAATAAATAATTTTCATAGAGAACTCTGAGTAACTTTGAGAGCATTACACAAAACACAAAAGCAATGATTTCAGTCTTAAGCAGCTCAGTCTTTATTCTAGGAATTATTTCTCACATATGATAGTATTACAATATTTTAAAATGTCAATTTGCTTATAAAATTATTGTGTAATCTGTCAAACATGTGTCTCATGATTTGTATCAAGTCATTTTGAGGTGAAAGAACATTCCTGTCACAAGGTAAAAGCTGAAACCAGTTATTGGTGAAGTGGCTTTTATATACGAACGCCTTGGTGTTCTCCTGGGTACTCAGGAGGTGGTGAGGGGAGGTCTGTGCAGACCTGAAGTCATTTGAGTAAATACAAATTACAGCTGCTGTTTTAGTCCGATGTGAAAAGGACCCCTCCTGTTCTAGTGTTGAAAGTTTCTTCCCTTTACTACTTTTATTACAAGAAAATCTTAATTTAGATGGTTATGGGGGGTTTGTGCTGTACAGGGATGTGTCAGGTATTTCAGCATCAGTGTTTTGGTGGAATGATTGAAGGACTGTGAGAAGTTCTGACACCTGAAGATATATCACAACTGTAGTGGGGAGGAAACACTCAGCATTTAATGTTTCCTGATTACGAATACTGTTTTCTACAGTGGGTGTTATGCTACAGCCATCAGCTGTTCATTCATCAGTGCATGTGAACAAAGTTAAACATGATGATAACCAGACTGTATACTCACTGGTCACTTTAGTAGGTCCACAATTTTGGCTGCTTATCAATCTAAATATCTAATTAACCAATGATATTGAAGAAACTCAATGCGTTAAGGCATATAGACATCATCAAGACGACCTGCAGTTCACATTGAGCATCACACTGAGGAAGAAAGGCGATTTAAGTCACTCAAGAGGCTTTACAGCTTTATACGCTTATTAACATCTTATCACACTATAAAGTAAATGCCAATTCAACCGATAAACAACTGCAACCATGAGCAGGTGAGGATGATCCTAAAGCCACCGCTGATGACAAACAGGAGTTATTTGATGTGCTTTCATTAATCAGGTTGTTTGAAAGTTAAACCAGAGCATAAGATGTCAAAAACACACAGAGATTAAGTTAAAGGTTGTGAAACTACATCCAGCTGGCATCCCAAGAACTGACTGTCTGCTTAGAGAAACGTCCACCATCCAGTAGTTATGGATTCTTGATCGTCTGCAGCTCTGCCTGAGGATAACATGCTTTCTTTGTCACGGTTCGCGACGCGAGCCAGGTGTAAGATATTAAAGGACCCAGGATGCAGCACAACTGAGGTGAGGAAGCTTTATTGACAGTGAGATAATAAACAAAGGCGAGGGTGGGAAAAAACAGAACAGGGGTCCGTTCTTCGTACCTCGCTTACTATATCCAAGATCAAATCATTGCGCTAACTTTGAGCTCGCTATTCCGGTTCTCCGAACACACCTGTTGTTGACAATTAGTACAGCTGGATGAAGTAACGTGAGATCACTGGGTGGCTTAAAAGGGGCTACGCATCGATAGTAGAAACATTGATCGGCAACCCTTTGATTGGTCGGCGAAAATGTCGAAGGAGCGCGCTCAGTATTTTTCGGCAGCAGAGCAAGAACTCTTGATTGAGGGATTTCAGGAGTTTCAGAGTTTAATTAAAACGCAAGGGAACACTGCAAAGGCTGCAAAAGCAAGGAGAGAGGGCTGGCAGAAAGTTGCTGACAAATTAAACTCGTAAGTAATTTAATAATAATAATAATAATAATAATAATAATGGATTGGATTTATATACCGCTTTTCAAGGCACCCAAAGCGCTTTACAATGCCACTATTCATTCACTCTCACATTCACACACTGGTGGAGGCAGCTACAGTTGTAGCCACAGCTGCCCTGGGGCAGACTGACAGAAGCGAGGCTGCCATATCGCGCCATCGGCCCCTCTGGCCAACACCAGTAGGCGGTAGGGTAAATTTATTATATTATATTACATTATATCCTCTTTCACATTAGAGCCACAACAGGACCCACTAGAACATGGGAACAAGTAAAAGTGAAATATAAGAATATTCTACAGAATGGTAATATTTATCACTTATATTGCTTTTCGTCTCTTGGAAAGAGACCCTGAAATAATCTGTTTGTTTGTTTATAACAGCAACCAAGAAAAGGGCAGAGCAAAAAAAGACAGGTGGTGGTCCTGCACCCCCTCGTCAACAAGTTGGTTAAGTAAATAATACCCTCACGGGAAAATGGATATCTATCTATGAGCACACTGTCGCGCTGAGCTAAAGGATCCTGTCTATCCCGCAATATACGCTGAATTCTGAGGACTCTCCTTATCAATCTTGCACCTTCCACAATGGGTGGCTCGCGTAAACGGACAGGATATGGCTGCGACAGGCTTCCCAAATCCACCTTCGCTTTTATAGCCGTGGTCTCTCATCTTGATTACACGAAGTAATTTACTATTACTACTCTAAAATAAGAATTACATCTGAAATAATCACATACATGAAATAGAATGATTAATAGTACATTTCCCTTTTTTAGGAAATGACCTGTATGTATCTGTATGAAATCAATAAAAGAATCAAGTGCTGCATTATCTTTAGTTAGATTGATAATATTTATTTATGGAAAAACAGTGGTAAAATATCGCTGTTGCTTTCGTATAAATGAAGCGGACATACCTGCGTGGCCGCGATCTAATCCTGTTTACATAAAGTAAGCCTGCTCCCGAGCAGGTTTACGCTTACGGATCTGTTGCTATGACAGCAAGTCCCGGATGAGCTTCGGAGAACCGAACGATCCGAGATCACGCGAAATCGTCAACAATCAAATCCAGCTAACTTACTTAGCGAGGTACGAAGAACGGACCCCAGGGAGTAACCTAAACTGGGAAAAGCTAAACAAAAAAACAGACCTGAAACAGACGGAGGCACGGCTGGGAGTAATTGGACATAACGGGACAAGGGGAGTGAAACTAGAAACACTGACGAGAGACACAGACCTACAAAATAAAACAGGAACTCACACATGCAAAGACACAGACTAAGAAATCCGGACTTGACACAGGAATACACAGGCAGAAAAGCCTAAATACTAAACTGGGGTAGAACAGAACCAAAACCCAAAGAAAGAGAAAACCAGAACCAAAATACATCACAATAATAGAAAACACAAAACGCTGGGTCAAAAGACCCAGGGCCATGACATTCTTACAGAAAGTGAGCAATGACAGAGAACTCACGTTTTTATGCACTGGTGGGATTGAGAGCCCTCTCCTATTTACTAAACTGGCACTTTAACCAAACCAGCCATAAACATTGTCACAGCTGGTTGTGGCTAAGCAGTAGTATAAAGAGGAAGGATTAAGCCTAGCTTAAGCTGCAACTGGGAAAACAGTCAAGGTTACACCTGAAGGACTCAACATTTGAATGTTTCAGATGATCAAAAAGGAAAGAAATATGACAAAGGTTACCTGGGTCAGTGGAAAATAGTCTGTAAATGGTTTCATTTGTTAAGGGTAAAAAGGTATGAAAAACAACCTGACCATGTATGGAAGCCGGCTGAAAGACCTCACACAGCAGCACATCATGATACGATCAAAAGAAACAGCAGAGAAACAAAGTCACTGACATCAGTATGAAAAGGTTACGGAGTCATTTCTAAGGCTTTGGGACTCAAGCGAACTACGAGCCATTATCCACACTACAGGAAAAATGGAAGAGTACTCAAGCCTCCCAGGAACAAGTGGCTGACTAGAAATACTGCAAGAGTGCATCGATGACTAATCCAGGAGGTCACTGAAGAACCCAGATCATCATCTAAAGACCTGCAGGCCTTACTTAGCTTAGATAAGGTCAGAGGTCATGATTCAGCAATAAGAGATTCAATGGGGGGAGAGATTCAACAACAGAAAGGCTCATCTCACATCTAACAACAAACATCTGGATGATGTTTGTTGGTAAATGAGACGGAAGCTGTAGTTTTTCGAGAGATTTGAGTCCCGTTACACGTGGCATTAAAAGAAGATCACAGGAACAGCCTGACACAGTGGTGGTGGTGTGACGTCTTCCCAAGAACACCTCATACCAAAAAAAAGATTCCAGGAAGGATTCTTGTATATGTGGAACCCTCTAACCGAGTAACTGAGCTGAGTCGACACAAGAGGAAAAGAAGCACAACTGCATGATACACAGAAGTGCTGGCTCACTAATCAGCTGCTAGAGACCACTGAACCATCCGAGTTTTACTTCTTTACAGATGAGCATCCAGACCAGGACAGAGAGGAAATCTGACATAACTGAGTCAATGAAACCACAAAAAGATCAAACTGTTTAAGGTGGTAATACACCAAAGTACAACCCAGACCCAGATCAGCTTGACTTTTTATCTTTTTCTTGGATATAAAGTCACATCAGTGGTCGTTTCACATCCTGTTGATGGCTTTAGTTCATATTGAAGGTTTTCAAAATCAATGGGTGTGAAATGTTTTGATTTGTCACACTGGTCACAGCTGTAGTTTCCCCTCCATGTATGTACGTTCATGTTTGTTACGACTTCCTGACAGCGAGACACTTTTCTCCCAGTTTCTGCATTTGTATGGTTTCTCTCCTGTGTGGACTCTTCCATGCACTTTAAGATGATCCGCAGTGGTGAATGAGAGATGGTTTTTGACCCCATGTGACAGAGTTAATTTTGGTTTAATTCACTTGGTTTAGGGAAGCCTCTCCCACATTCTTTGCAGTAGTTCGTTTTGTCTCCAGTGTGTCTGAGTTGATGTTGTTTAGGTTCTCTTGATGATTGAAAGTTTTTTCACAAAAGTCACAGAGAAACTCTTTCCCACTACCACAGTGACGACAGGGTTGAGAACTGGATCCGTCTGTGTCGCTCTGCTTCTAAACAAAGACACAAAGACAGTGGAAGTCAGGGAATTCTTTCAACATTTTTATTTTTAATGGCGCCTGAAATAAGGAGTATCTGTGCCAGTGTCCAATTATATCTTACTGTTTACATTATAACACTCAGCTTACTGGGCAACAATGAGTCTTCATTTGTAGGTAATCTACTTAATGGGAAGACTGGTGATTAAACCCCTGGATGCTCTACTCTGCATCCCACAAGATACTGACTCCAACCTGCTCTCCGATGCATCCATTGGAGTGTGAATGTTAGATAGAGAGAAAGGGGAGGAGCTTTTAAAACTTTTAAGCTTTGAAATTAAACTTCATTCATATAAAATTGTAAAACTGTTAAAAGAAAAATACATACCTCACAGTAACTGCACTTTTAGAGTTTCTTTCTGCTGTGAATCTTTTGGTGTGATTTGAGGTAATGTGGAGATTTAAAAGTCTTCTCACACAGGTCACATTTATAAGGTCTCTCGTCAGTGTGGGTAAACGTGTGGTGCTGTAAGTTTTTGTATGTCACAAAAGCTTTACCACACTGATCACAGCAGTAAACATCATTTTTGGTGTGAATGCGTAGGTGAATGTCTCGGCTGACTAGCCAGCGGAAAGTTTTTCCACAAATGTGACAGCTGTACGCTTTAACTCCACTGTGGACGAGTTGGTGTGTTTTTAAGCTTGCAGGGTGGGTAAAAGACTTTCCACACAAGTCACAGCTGTACGCTTTAACTCCACTGTGGACGAGTTGGTGCGTTTTTAAACTTCCAGACTGGTTAAAAGACTTTCCACACAACTCACAGCTGTACGCTTTAACTCCACTGTGGACGAGTTGGTGAGTTTTTAAGTTTCCAGGACGGTTAAAAGACTTTCCACACAACTCACAGCTGTACGCTTTAACTCCACTGTGGACGAGTTGGTGTCTTTTTAAGTTTCCAGCCTGGGTAAAAGACTTTCCACACAACTCACAGCTGTGCGTTTTAACTCCACTGTGCATGAGTTGGTGTTTTTTTAAATTTCCAGACTGGGTAAAAGACTTTCCACACAAGTCACAGCTGTACGCTTTAACTCCACTGTGTATGAGTTGGTGAGTTTTTAAGTTTCCAGGACGGTTAAAAGACTTTCCACACAAATCACAGTTGTATGGTTTAACTTCACTGCGCATGATTTGGTGTCTTTTAAAGCTTCCAGCATGGGTAAAAGACTTTCCACACAAGTCACAGCTGTATGCTTTAACTCCACTGTGGATGAGTTGGTGTCTTTTAAAGCTTCTAGCATGGGTAAAAGACTTTCCACACAAGCCACAGCTGTGCGCTTTAACTCCACTGTGGATGAGTTGGTGTTTTTTTAAATTTCCAGACTGGGTAAAATCCTTCCCACACTCATCACAACTGTATGTTTTCTCTTCCTTTCTTCTGTGAGGTTTGTCGGCCTCCTGAGAGCACTGACTTCTTGCTCCATGTTGGTCCTGCAGTGAAAGAGATACAAACAGAGGCAGTGAGTGAAATGCAGTCGTGGAACAAACTCAACCTTCAAATTTCCTCTATTAACAGTAGTTTTAAACCAAAGGCTGAAGTAGTTCCTTTTCAGTCAATACACTCGGTACAACACACGTGGTATGGGATATCATGCCCTCACGTGTCCTGGCTGAGGAAACCTTTATTCACGCCTTTAAGGCAGATTATCTGTGATGACGTGTGCACAGCCCCAATGTGCCGCCACTGCTTCGGCAGTCAGCCCCTGATTCACTGTGCAGCTAAGAAGCTGCAGGTGGACTAGCCCTCTCCTCTGCCAGCTCAGAAGCTGTCGCAGTTCACAGGCTTTTTCCTCCAACTGGACCCCGCAATATCTAAAAACTGCCTTCCTATGTTCCCAAACGTTGTCTGAGAGCTAAGTGCATCATGTGGCAAACCTCTGTCTACCTGCATCACTGTACCCAGCTATGAACAGTACATGACGTTGGACAGCACCGACAAAACTGGCTTAGCTAACCCACTCCTTATGGAGCTGTCTCTGGTCGCTTACCTGGCCCCATCCAATCCAATCCAATTTTATTTATAAAGCACTTTAAAATACCCAGCACAGGAACAAAGTGCTGTACAGAAAATAAGTTAAAACAATAGAATAACAGAAAGCAGCGAAATAAATAAATAAAACATAAAATTAAAACAGCCCTATATTAAAACAAAAACAAGATAAAACAGCATCGAATCACCTAAAAACAACTAAAATAAAAATAAAAACCAACATCTCACGTGGTGTCAAAGGCCAGGGTAAAGAGGTGGGTTTTCAAGAGTGACTTAAAAACAGATAAAGAAGTGGCCTGTCTAATCTCTAAAGGAAGCTCGTTCCACAGTTTTGGAGCTGCTACAGCAAAAGCACGATCTCCTCTAAGTTTACGCCCAGTCCTGGGTATCTTCAGGAGCAGCTGATCAGCTGACTTGAGAGAGCGGGTGGGTGTATAAGGCTGTAGCAGCTCAGAGAGATAAGATGGAGCTAGGCCATGGAGAGCTTTAAAAGTAAATAAAAGAATTTTAAAATGAATCCTAAAAGAAATGGGCAGCCAGTGACGTGAAGCTACAACAGGGGAAATGTGCTCAAACTTTCGAGTGCCAGTTAAAAGACGAGCTGCGGCATTTTGCACCCTCTGTAGATGACTAATATATGATGCGCTCACCTCAATATAAAGTGCATTACAGTAATCCAGCCGAGTGCTAACAAAGGCGTGGATCACTGTCTCAAAGTGCTGCCGTGAAAGAATTGGCTTTATTTTTGCCAGCTGCCTGAGGTGAAAGAAGCTAGATTTTACCACGGCCTTAATTTGACTGTCAAGCTTCAGTTCACAGTCCACTTTGACCCCCAGGTTTGTGACAGTTGGCTTAACATACTGTGCCAGGGAATTTACATACACATTGGGGGTCTCAGTGGGGCTGCCAAAAACCATCACCTCTGTCTTTTTATCATTGAATTTTAAAAAGTTAACAGACATCCAAGCCTTAATGTCATCGAGACACTGAAGTAATGGCTGTGTGAGGTATCTGCCTTTTTTCTTTAGAGGGACATAGATCTGACAGTCATCAGCATAAAAGTGGAAAGGAATGCCGTGCTTTCTCAGTACAGAACCAAGAGGAAGCAGATATAAAGAGAAGAGGAGGGGGCCTAGAACTGAGCCCTGTGGGACACCACACAAGAGGGGAGCGGAGGACGACACATAGTCACCGAGGCTGACACAAAAAAGTTCGCCCCGCCAAGTAGGACCTGAACCACTCCAGTGCTGTGCCCCTAATGCCCACCCAGTGCTCCAAACGAGAGAATAAAAGGGCATAATCCACGGTATCAAACACAGCTGTCAAATCTAAAAGCACAAGAACAACACAGTCCCCAGCATCAGTCGCTAAAAATATGTCATTAAAAACTTTTAAAAGGGCTGATTCAGTGCTATGAAAGGCTTTAAAACCAGATTGGAAAACCTCTAACACATTTTGCTTTTCCAGGAAGGCCATTATTTGGCTGTAAACTACCTTTTCAAGAATTTTGGAAAGAAAAGGTAGTTTGGAGATAGGCCTGTAATTTGCAAGAACCGTAGGATCCAGAGCAGGTTTTTTAATCAGGGGTTTGACTACTGCATGTTTAAAATCTTTAGGGACGACACCTGACGACAGTCAGACTATGGTTTACCAGCTCAAGAACGAAAGAACCAACTGTAGGTAACAACTCTTTTAAAAGTTGAGGAGGGACGGCATCATTTGGAGACCCTACAGACTTAAAACGACCAACAGTCTCCTTTAAAAAGGAAAGAGTCACATGCTCAAACCTGTCAAAGACAGCAGAGCAGGAAACAGAGACTGAGAGGTAACGAGCACAAGGAGAGACTTGATGAAAAGTGTTCAGCAGTGGAGGAGTTAAAACACGACAGTGCTGAGCAGCAGCGCGAGGTTTAACTGAGGCACAGGCAAGAGGAACTTCAAACATCACAGGACTGTGGTCATAAAACACAGCATCACAAATCTATGTTAAAAACAGAAAAGCCATGATATAAAACAAGATCAAGTGTGTGTCCACGTTCACGTGTGGGACCTGTCACACATTGCACCAGATTAAACGAATCAATAAGGTTTAAAAAGCCCTTCGCCATGGGCATATCAGGACAACAGTCGTGAATATTAAAATCCCCAACAATATGAACACGATCATATTTTGGCAGGAATTCAGCCAAGAAGTCAGCAAAGTCACTCACAAAGTCCTTATTGTATTTTGGAGGCCGATAAACCACCGCACACAACACTGTGTGAGAGCAGCCCAACTCAAACAGACAGTTCAAAGCTGGTGAACGACGGGGTTGATAGCTTCTTACATTTAAAATGACTTTTAAAGATCGTAGCTATTTCTCCTCCTCGGCCCAACATACGTGGGGAATTAGAATAACAGCAATCGCCAGGTAGAAGATCTGAGAAGAGGCTGCACTCCCCAGCGCTCATCCACGTCTTGCACACACAGAGAAAATCCAGTCCTCGGGATGTGAAGAAATCCTTCAGGATAAACGTTTTGTTCGCTAGGGACCTAGCATTTACCAGGCCAATTCTGGCGGTAAGCGGCGGATCCCCGTCACTAGCCGTCCTAGAAGCCCGACACAGAGGCCACAGGTTCCGCAGATTCACACCACGCCGGCGGGACTGGAACATCCCATCCAGGCAGATGACAGTTACCAGCCAGGTACAGACAGGTTCCAACGATCGCCGAGAGAAACAGAAGTTTGGCACCGCTCCTTGTTTTCTGGATAAGGGCTTAAGAGAATACCTTAAAGAAGCTTTCAGCTTCACCAGGAAGCCAGCCCTTCGACCCCGGCGTCAGCACTTTTGCCGGAGTGGTGGATCTGGAACACGGCACAGGTGAGCCGGGATCTCCGATATTAGCGGGGGCAAAGTTTTATGTCCAGCTTGGTTCCACTTTGCCCAGCCTTTGGCAGAAGGTCGGAGATCCAGTACGGTTAGGCGATCATACACCAAGAGAGAGTTGGCATTTATTACAATAGTCAATAAAATCAAAACAAACAAACAACACTGGCAGTGATAGACAGCAAGCCACATGCACCGGCGCCATCTTTTTTTAAGGTTAAAAAGGTTAAGTCGGTGCGGCGCCACCGACTTAACCATGGAGTCGGCATCACATCATTCATGCTTTTCGGCATCATACCATTCATGCTTTTCTTCAAAGATGGCCTGGAGATCGAAAAATGGAATTACATCTGCTGTTCACCTGACTGCTGCTTCCAAAATGGCCTACAAAGCAGACTGGAGGAGCACTACCTTGCATCATGCCTGAACAGAAACATTGTCCAATTTCTTAAATATTCACATTACGGCCCACAGAACCGCTCCCAAACCTGGGGGGTGAATCAAACATGATTAGTCACCAAATACAGTTTTTAACCTTTTCTTTTTTGGCTTTTGCAGTGTTTGATTTTTGTCCCAGGATTGGTCCAGTTTTTGTGATTGAAACAAAAAGGCTTGGACAGCGAGCACAGCTCTGACTGGCTGAAAGAAGACGTTTGTTTTCCTTCTGACTGCATACTGTTTTAGCAACAATCCATACAGGTTGGCATCACCAGACCCCTTTGAGTTTGGGTTTGTGGTTGCATTAAATAAGATTCCATCTACAAAAAAGACTTACGGTTTAATTTGAAAATGAATAAAAACGAGTACAAAAAAAAAAAAAAAAAAAAAAAAAAACCTCGTCTGGATTATTTTCTGTTCAGCAGCTCTGATGAAAGATTTTTAATTTTGTGATTATGCTTAAGTTGTAGCTTCATTTAAAGGAAGAAGAGGTTGTGAATTGGAGCCAACACAGGGAGAGAGAAATTGAAGCCATATGTGTAAAAGGAATGTGGTGACATCCGGTTTTAAACAGACAGACTGGCGCTCCCCCTCTCTTTCTCCTTTTAAGGAGTTCAATACATGACACTCCTACTGCTGTGGAGACTTGCTTTAAGTATAAATAAAGGTCGTTCAGGATGCCCTGGGCGCTTTTTCTGTGTCTCATCTGTTGTGCACATCAGTGCAAAGCAGATCGGATCGTTGACTGCCCATGCGCATGTAAAAAATAGATATCTGAGTTGTGAGTTTCTTTATCTTCTAAATAATTTTCTCTTCACAAGCTCATTGCTGAGTAACATTTCAGACACTGAGATTCATCCTATAGCTGTCAGCGATCATGCTCCTGTATCTTTAACACTAATACAGAAGAATAATACTACACCAAGTAAAAACTGGAGATTTAATATATCACTGCTCAAAGACGAAGAGTTTATCAAATACTTTAAAAAAAAAAATGGACTCTATATTTAGGCTTTAATGACATTCCTGGAACATCAGCATCTGTCTTCTGGGAAGCAGGGAAAGCCATGATGAGAGGTAAAATAATTTCTTTCTCATCACATACAGTGGGGCAAAAAAGTATTTAGTCAGCCACCGATTGTGCAAGTTCCCCCACCTAAAATGATGACAGAGGTCAGTAATTTGCACCAGAGGTACACTTCAACTGTGAGAGACAGAATGTGAAAAAAAAATCCATGAATCCACATGGTAGGATTTGTAAAGAATTTATTCGTAAATCAGGGTGGAAAATAAGTATTTGGTCAATAACAAAAATACAACTCAATACTTTGTAACATAACCTTTGTTGGCAATAACAGAGGTCAAACGTTTACTATAGGTCTTTACCAGGTTTGCACACACAGTAGCTGGTATTTTGGCCCATTCCTCCATGCAGATCTTTTCGAGAGCAGTGATGTTTTGGGGCTGTCGCCGAGCAACACGGACTTTCAACTCCTGCCACAGATTTTCTATGGGGTTGAGGTCTGGAGACTGGCTAGGCCACTCCAGGACTTTCAAATGCTTCTTACGGAGCCACTCCTTTGTTGCCCGGGCGGTGTGTTTTGGATCATTGTCATGTTGGAAGACCCAGCCTCGTTTCATCTTCAAAGTTCTCACTGATGGAAGGAGGTTTTGGTTCAAAATCTCACGATACATGGCCCCATTCATTCTGTCCTTAACACGGATCAGTCGTCCTGTCCCCTTGGCAGAAAAACAGCCCCATAGCATGATGTTTCCACCCCCATGCTTCACAGTAGGTATGGTGTTCTTGGGATGCAACTCAGTATTCTTCTTCCTCCAAACACGACGAGTTGAGTTTATACCAAAAAGTTCTACTTTGGTTTCATCTGACCACATGACATTCTCCCAATCCTCTGCTGTATCATCCATGTGCTCTCTGGCAAACTTCAGACGGGCCTGGACATGCACTGGCTTCAGCAGCGGAACACGTCTGGCACTGCGGGATTTGATTCCCTGCCGTTGTAGTGTGTTACTGATAGTGACCTTTGTTACTTTGGTCCCAGCTCTCTGCAGGTCATTCACCAGGTCCCCCCGTGTGGTTCTGGGATCTTTGCTCACCGTTCTCATGATCATTTTGACCCCACGGGATGAGATCTTGCGTGGAGCCCCAGATCGAGGGAGATTATCAGTGGTCTTGTATCTCTTCCATTTTCTGATGATTGCTCCCACAGTTGATTTTTTCACACCAAGCTGCTTGCCTATTGTAGATTCACTCTTCCCAGTCTGGTGCAGGTCTACAATACTTTTCCTGGTGTCCTTCGAAAGCTCTTTGGTCTTGGTCATGGCGGCGTTTGGAGTCTGACTGTTTGAGGCTGTGGACAGGTGTCTTTTATACAGATGATGAGTTCAAACAGGTGCCATTCATACAGGTAACGAGTGGGGGACAGAAAAGCTTCTTACAGAAGACGTTACAGGTCTGTGAGAGCCAGAGATTTTCCATGTTTGAGGTGACCAAATACTTATTTTCCACCCTAATTTACAAATAAATTCTTTACAAATCCTATCATGTGGATTCATGGATTTTTTTTTCACATTCTGTCTCTCACAGTTGAAGTGTACCTCTGGTGCAAATTACTGACCTCTGTCATCATTTTAAGTGGGGGGAACTTGCACAATCGGTGGCTGACTAAATACTTTTTTGCCCCACTGTAAGAAGAAAGAAGAAAACAAAAATATTCAGGAACTAGAAAAAAAAACATCAAAAAACATCAAATTCTTAGAAAAAGCCTATGTGTCAC
>NC_140534.1:36920572-36986602 GCF_057382185.1 Mchenga conophoros | reverse complement strand
CTTAGAAAGGAACAAGGATGTTGCTCTGGGACTTTAGCAAATATGACAGAAAGTTGAATAGTGATGTGGAAAAACCTGTAACACCTAGGGGATTTCACCCCAAATATTTTTTAGTGACACTTGTGTTGATATGATCATAATGAAACACAACATTCAGGAAGCTTTGTTAGGCAGAAATTCTTTCTGTCTTTCTGTCTTTCTGTCTTTCTTTCTTTCTGTCTTTCTTTTTTTTCTTTTTAAGAAATGTTGGCAGCCAGAAGCAGGCACTTCTCTGCAAAGATTTTAATCAACAAAGGTGCCATTGCTTGTTTTCAATTCATGTTGACTTTGTTTTTCACCATAGACAGTTCAGTACTTCTGAGTACAGTTTCACTTCAGTATTATTTATAGATTATTTAAAATCTAATTTAAATATTTTTTTCCCACTTTTGTGAAGATAGTTCTTGAAATCTTAAAGTGTTGAAGTATCTCCAAAAAATCATAAGTGATGTGCCATCGATTAAGAAAAGTGATAAAGTAGTGACTAATATTTAAGCATTTACACTTTGAATAATAGTTTTATTAGAGTATTGCACACTACTACATGTATAATATAAGATATGCACAACATAGAAGAGCCACCTCGACGGGACAAGACTTAGCGGTTCATCTGTGTCTAAAGGACAAAGGTCAATGTTTCGAGGATGTTTACATTTTGGACCGAGAAGACAGATGGTTTGAAAGAGGAGTGCAAGAAGCCATATATGTCCACTGTGAATGACCATCTTTGAACAGAGGCGGTGGGCTGCAACATCAACTGTCTGCAATCTTATAATCCAGTTTGAGATCCCTTTCCAGACGCCTTAACGCCCACTAAAACCTTGGCCCTTTGACCTCAGTAAATGACGATATGGTGGGGCTAGGTTTCACAATGAATTGACTGGAAACCTTTGCTCTTTGTGACCCACACCCATTTTTACACCTTGACTCGTTTGATTCGATAGAGGATCATTAGGGGGTTCATGACCCTCTTGGGGACACTGCCATAGGGTTTAAAATCTGAGACTCTCCACCATTTGCGGTTAGAACGGAAGAAGCATCTCGGATGAGACGCAAAGCATCTTCAAGAAACCTAAAGAAGTCCAGACGCTTTTCTTTCCAATCTCCTTAGACTACGATGACCTGGATGACTGAGAACCTTCACAGACATTCTGAATAAGAGTTACCATTCTGAAAAATAGTGGTTTCTAGTGTAGGCCAAAATTCTTTATAAAACTGTTGGAAAACCAGCTGGACCTGGAGTTTTATTAAAGCCTGCCTTGAAGATTGATGCCAACAATGGAAGAAAAAATATGAGAAGCAGAGGACTAAGATTCAGAACAATAATTTCTGAAAAGAAAATGAGCCACTACAGTAGACCATGTTGTTGTAAATGAAATGAGAAACCTTTTAAAAAAATGGAAACACTCTTATTATAACCCTTTTATGTGGCATAGGTAGGAGCTCAATTTCTATTTTTATTACAAAGTTGTAATGCAGCCACATGAGGTTGGAAAGTTTAAAGTATTAGTGAAGGGAAAGAATGACTCAGGAGTACTGAACTGTGTGGACCAAAGAACAAGATAAATATCAAGTGAAGCCAAGCAATGACAGTTTTATTGATTAAATCGTTTACAGGGAACTTCCTGCTTTTCTGACATTTCTTTCAGAGTATTTCCTTCTATCGAACCTTCCTGGATGTTTGTGATTCATTGTGTGCTCATCAACACAAGCGTCACTGAAAACATATACATAAGACACTAGTGGGTTTCCACCTACAAGTGTTACAGGTATTTCAACATCAGTATCCAACTTTCTGTCACATTTGTCCCAGCCTTATGGCAGCAGCCTTATTCCATTTGAGGAAGCTCTGGACTGTCATGATGGCGTTAAGAGAGTGTCAAGTCAAGTCAACTTTATTTATATAGCACAGTGCTGAACAGAGGGATAGTATGATCAAATTAAAAGAATTAAAATAGATAAGATAAAAAAACATTTTCAAATGTAATGTATAATGTATAAAAACAAAATCCCTTCAAGCTTCAAGCTCGGGTCCTCTACCAGAGGCCTGGGGAGCTCGAGGGTCCTGTACAGTATCTTAGCTGTTCCCAGGACTGCGCTCTTCTGGACAGAGATCTCAGAGTTGTTCCCGGGATCTGCTGGAGCCACTCGCCGAGCTTGGGGGTCACTGCATCGAGCGCTCCAATTACCTCTGGGTCACCCTCCAATTCTTCTCCAGCTCTTCTCTGAGCCCTTGGTACTTTTCCAGCTTCTCGTGTTCCTTCTTGCTGATGTTGCTGTCATTCAGTATCACTACATCGGTCACTACGACCGTCTTCTTCTGTTTGTCTACTACCACTATGTCCGGTTGGTTAGCCACCACCATTTTGTCCGTCTGTATCTGGAAGTCCCACAGGATCTTAGCTCGGTCATTCTCCACCACCCTTGGGGGCATCTCCCATTTTGACCTCGGGACTTCCAGGTTATACTCGACACAGATGTTCCTGTACACTATGCCGGCCACTTGGTTATGGCGTTCCATGTATGCCTTGCCTGCTAGCATCTTGCACCCTGCTGTTATGTGCTGGATTGTCTCTGGGGCATCTTTACACAGCCTGCACCTGGGGTCTTGCCTGGTGTGATAGACCCCAGCCTCTATGGATCTTGTGCTCAGAGCTTGTTCTTGTGCTGCCATGATTAGTGCCTCTGTGCTGTCTTTCAGTCCAGCTTTGTCCAGCCACTGGTAGGATTTCTGGATATCAGCCACCTCCTCTATCTGCCGGTGGTACATACCGTGCAGGGGCCTGTCCTTCCATGATGGTTCCTCGCCTTCCTCCACTTCTTGAGTTTCTGCTGCCTGAGGTATTCACTGAGCACTCGGTCAGTTGGGGCCATCTTCGTGATGTATTCTTGGATGTTCGTTGTCTCATCCTGGACTGTGGTGCTGACACTCACTAGTCCCCGGCCTCCTTCCTTCCGCTTAGCATACAGCCTCAGGGTGCTGAACTTGGGGTGAAACCCTTCATGCATGGTAAGGAGCTTTCTTGTCTGTGTGCATGTCTGAAGTTTAGTCTCCGACAAGTGAAATGTTCAGCTGGGTTAAGATCAGGTGACTGATTTGGTCATTCTTTACTTTAATAAACTCCTGTGTTGCTTTGGCCATATGTTTTGGGTCTTTTTACATCTGCTTTATGAAATACCAGCCAATCAATTTGATTGCATTTAGCTGGATTTGAGCAGACAGTATGTCTCTGAACACCTCAGGAGTTCATTGTGTTGCTTCTGTCATGTGTCACATCATGAATAAACTTTAGCGTCCCAGTGCAACTGGCAGCCATGCGCGCCCAAGCCATCACACTGCCTGTGCTGTGTTTTACAGTTATTTGGTATGCTTGGATCATGAGCTGTTTCACACTTTCTCAGTATTTTTTCTTGCCACATTTCTGGTAGAGGTTGATCTTGCGTTTATCTATCATGAGAATGTTTTTCCCAAACTGTACTGGCTTTTTTAAGATTTTTTTGTTTTTAGCAAAGTCCAGTCTAGCCTGTCTATTCCTGAGTTTTATGAGTGGCTTTCACCTTTCAGTGAACCGTCTTATTTACTTTCATGCAGTGTCGTCTTCATGGTAGACTTTCATATCCATACGCCTACCTCTTGGAGAGTGTTGTTCACTTGTTTGGCTGTCATGAAGGGGTTTCTTTTCATCATGGAAATGAGTCTGGGATCATCCACCACTGTTGTCTTCCGTGGACGTGCAGGTCTGAGTTTACCAGTGCCGTGTGTCTTTCTCAGGATGTTCCACACTGTAGATTTTGCCTCTCCTAATATTGTAGCAATTTCGCTGATGTTTTTTTTCTGCTTCAGGATGGCTTGTTTCACCTGCATGGAGAGCTTCTTGACTGTATGTTGTCTGTTCACAGCAAAATCATCCAAATGGAAGCACTACACCTCAGATCTACTCCCGACCTTTTGTCTGCTCAATTAATAATGAAGGAATTTCAAACACCTGCCCATGAAATAGCCTTTGTCAATTGTCCAATTACTTTTGTCCCTTTAAAAAGTGGGTGACACATGTTAATTAGCTGAAAATCCTAAACACAGTTTGAATGTGGATACCCTCAAATGAAAGCTGACATGGACACATTAGTCCATGTCCATTATATAACTATAATTGGAAAATGTTTCGATAAATAGGTGAAAGATTTATGGTACTAACTTTACATACAACAAATTATTTGTGATTATTATTATTATCAATTAAATGATTTATTTATTTAAATTTAACCAGGAACTGAGCTTTCAAAATATATAATCTCTCTGTCCTGGGCGGCCATGGTAAACATCCTGGGAAAACTATTTCAAGTATTAAGTATTAACAGTAAGGACAACATTTTTCCTTAATATTTGGTTACCTCTCTTTACATGAATACCTATTGTGTGTCAAAGCACTGAGTTTTGTGTAATATTTCAATATCTTAGTGTGTGATAGATCTGCCTGGTAAAAATATCGGAAAACAAAGAAACACTAGGTGCATGAAATAACTTGAGTTTAATAAATTCAGCATTTATTTGATTCTATTACACTCTAATGAGCAGAACTATGTGAGGAAGTCAGTAGTTTGTTTAACAAAAAATTGAAAAACTCTTTAAAGTAACCATATTTTAAAAAGGAAACTCTTTCTTGTTTAAATGCTACTGTAGTAAATAAAATATAGAAGGCAACTGTTTTGTTATAATCTGTCACTTCAATTTGCAGAATAAACTTTCACCCTCTAAATTATTCATAGCTTTACAGAAAAAAGGCCAAATGTCTAAGCACATGATTTTATCTATATTGCCTGTTATTCTAACAGCCCGATCACCGTGTCAATCAGCTTTTCCACTTCCTGTGAACTTGACCTGCTGTTCTCAAAGAGAACACACCTGTTTCCACACTTTTCAACTATTTCTTTCAGACCGGGTTGGCAGGAGTGAAGGAAATCCTTCAAGGTGATTTCTGCCTGCTGCAGGTCGCCTCCTCGTGTGAACAGGATGATTGTTTTTTCTTTAACTTTACTCCCAAAATCTTTTTCTAACTTTTCCATGATGTCTCTCTCACCATCTGTAAATCTGCTCACATGCATCACGAGTACATACACACAGGGTTCTGACCCACAGAGCTGTTTACACTGTTTTACATGTTTGTCCCAAACTGATGCTTCAATGTCATCATCAAAGATATCTGGGCTATCAATCACACGTACACGTAAGTCCTTCATCTCAGTTTCTGCCACCTGGAATTCTGTGGTGACCGGCTTTGAACTGGGTTTAGACATGAAGCTCTTCTTTCCGAGGATGGTGTTTCCACTTGCACTCTTTCCAGTTCCAGCCATTCCCAGTAGAACAAGGTTCACTGTGGTGATAGCACGCTTTCCTGTATTGATATGTACAAATAATAATGGAAAGAAATCAGTTGGTATCCTACCTTAAGAATGAATAAATGACAAAATAAACATGTATGGTTTCTTTAAATTCAGCTACGTTGTAAAAACATGCATCTTACTTTTTAACTCTTCTTGGTGTGTGTAAATAATTCTTTGCTAAAACTGCCAACTGAATTAAAAGGGCATAAAAGAATTTTGTCAGTTTTTAATGACACATCTGGGATCATGTGAAATATTCTCATTCATGGAACAGCACAACTTTTTGTATTTGTTGGTAAGACGCTCCTGAGAGAGATGTGAGTTTACCTGGCTTTGTTATGTCACTGTGTGATCTGGACATTGTTTGTGATTCATAGTCAAACCTGTAATTTTGTTACAGAGCAATTATAAACTCAGCAGGCAGCTGTTTACAGTTTTATAAAAACTTAATTATTTTTATAACAATAATAAAAATGCAACCTTCTCTATAAAATACAAACATTTTATAGTATCTGTGTACAGAGCTAAAATAAAGAAAATACTTCAAATTGTGTTTGCATGAAGTTAACAGTCACAGTTCAACAAGTCTCAAATTTCACCTTTGCCTCTTAGAGCCTGGCACCAGTAGTCTGTGTTTAGCCAGTTTGTCCAGTTCACTGAAAAGCTGCTGGATGGTGCAGGATGTGAAACAGTAACCTGAGGGTTCACATGTCAGTGGCAGCACGACTGTGAACTCTTCTCTTGGTTTTCCAGTTTTCTTACTCAAATCTTCTATTTGCTTCCCCACATCTTCTGGTGAAAACCCATCCTCTACCACCAACAAGCACATGTCACTGTGGGAATTCTCAGAAAATAGTTCCTGTATGTCATCACAGAATAAGTACAAGTCAGGTGTACATGTGATCTCATATGTATAATTCTCATATATCTCGATGTTTTTGAGAATCTTTCTCGTGGGTAGCACAGACAAATCTTTCCCCAGGATGTTGGTTATTAGGGCTTTCTTCAAAGACTCTGTTTTTCCAAAGACAACAACTGAAATCTTGTCTGTAAAAATAGTGAATCACAGTTTTATTTTTTGATAGTAACAACACTATATATAAAATTTAAACATGTGATTTCAATAAATATTTAGTAGATATAAAAGTGTTGCTTTGACTTGGATTATGCTTTTTAAAAATATAACATTACAGAAACAGTGACAGTAAACTTACTATGAGACATGCTGCAGGCAGAGGCTGTGTGGATGTCCTGCAGGCTGTGACACTCTGTTTGTTTTATATGAACCAGTTATGCAAATGCTGGAGGTGTGTCAAAGTCTGCAAATACTTTCTTAGCAGTGCAGCAACAAGACTGAAAAAAAATTAACACAGCCTTGAGATGACAACATCTGTGATATTGTGGGGAGAAAACCCCAGTTACATGACGCCCTATGAGCAAGCACTCTGTGACAATGGAAGTATTTACTTGTTTGTAACAGGGGAAAAGAGTGTAATTCTGTTCAACGTGATAAGAAGAAGTCAAAGTTGAAATTATGAAAAGTGAAGTGAATTATGTTGTATAAATGTGACTATTGTAATAAAAAAAAAAACCTTTTGCTACAGCGATGAAGGGAGGAGGGGGGGGGAGGGAACAGTAAGATAAGCTCAAATCAGATGATGTCACAATAGATGATTGGATACTGGTAACGCTGGATGTTGGTTGTGTCAGAGGATGAACAGAGACCCTCTGCAGATAAAAATTAGTTTCATTGGGTCATCGCAGACGAGTCAAGGACTGGTTCACACAGTGCATTTTGCAGCAAGAAACAGTGGATTTGGTCGTGTTTTTCCAACCCACTGTGGTTCTCTCTCTGTCTCACTAAAACCTAATAGTGTAGGTATTTAGCAAACAGTTTAGATTTAATTATTTAAAATTTACTTAATAAAGTGGTCCTATCTTCAATTAATTAAAGTCACAATTAAAAGTTTATTTTGTGGACATTTCCTGTTTTTGGTATGACTATTTGCAACCACCTTATTGAGGTTCTAATAGGTTATTATAGCTTCTAAAAATTCAGGTCCCTGGGGCTTATTTCCCAGGCCAAAAAAATTAATCCTTCAAAACATTTCCAAGTGCCATAGATCATTAGGGGGGGAGCTACCATCAGTTTCTGTTAATCAGTCGTGGTAAAACCCCATAGGTCAAAGACTCAGATCCTTTAAACAGAGAGCCGGTCGAGACTTCTGTACAGAGGTTCTGCACAAATTCTACACAAAGACTTTAACGTTCTTAGTGAGTTCATGGAGTAGTGTTTCCAGGCATCCCAAAGAAGGCATAAAAGGCCCTGGAAACAATGACGTGTCTATTTTCATTACCCTGAGGTTTGTTACATGGAATACATGGAGTTGGTTTCATAAAAGACTTATTGATTAAATGACATTGTCTTTCTACAGGAAGCTCATATGTCCAAATCATCTGCACACACATCCACCTTACCAAAGTTCCCTCACACCTTTTACAGTATAGCTCAAGGAGGTGTAGCTATATTGACAGTGTTGGGGAGTAACAGAATACACGTTCTGGCGTTATGTATAATACACGTTCTGGCGTTATGTATTTAAAATACAAAATATGAGTAACTGTTACAGTTACTGTTTTAACTTGCCTAAAGAAACATATTTAACATATTTCAACGATGTCTTCTCTGTGCGGTTAATGAATTGTGAAATAAAATATGTCATATAGCCTTTTACAAGTCAACAATTGCAAAAAATAACTTAAAAGCCTCTGGAATTAAATAATGTTACAGAAATAATGCCTCATCTGCAGAAGAAAAATTACCAGTACTGGGTTGGTACGAGGGAAATTTATTTTCCAGTTCGTCTGAAAAGATGGACTTTCTTTTAGAGATCTTTTAAACATCATTAGGCGCGTTGCTGCATGCTGTCTGTCCCGTTTGTGAGCGCAAAACAAGCACTCACAAAGCATCAACTCGGGGATGACGTCACAAATATCTGTCGGAATATAGGGAAACCTGGGCATTTTTATCAAAACATGAAAAGAGGACATGTCCGGGGAAAAGACGACGGTTGGTCACCCTAGGTTGTCTGCTATCTATTTTTGGTAATTCCACACTGGTGGAAACCCAAATAAAACACACATTAAGAGGCTCTAAAGCCTGGGTCTCAATCTCGCGACCTCTACTTGCAGCCCGCCTAGTGACGTGAAGAAATATTTTTAAAAATTATTGTTCAAAACATTATTCAATATAAAGGCAACAGGCAGAGTGTTACAGGCATAGCCCTAAAGAATGTAGCCTCATGGGCAGTGTAGCCCAGTTGTAAGTAATCTATTGAGACTCGACCGTACACCGTGTTCGTGTTTTCCTCTGAAACAATAAGTTCCGTTGGAGCAGTCTTTCAACGCCTCTCTCTGTCTCTCGCTAGCAAAGTTGACCCAGACAACAAAGTAAAGCTAGTTTTTGGTTACGAGCCCGACATGAACCCGACGTAATAGCCAGAGGTCCCTTTACTACGGTTGGGAGCCGCGGACCTGTTTTAATTATGCGCGGAATAGTTTTCTATACATAGAATTTTCTATATGAAAGCTGAGACTCTACATTATATCCATGTCCATTATATAACTACAAATGGAATAGGTTTAAGTAGGTTTAAGTAGACAGGTAAAAAAGATTAAAAATAAATAACTAAATATGTATTTCCAAATACATATGGAACTAACTGTATGGACCAAATTGACAACGACTCGTCCTTTTTTCATCACTTCTTTTCTTCACTTTTGGATCACTATGAAACCACACTTATAATAGGAGGAGACTTCAATCTGGTATTGAATCTAGAAATTGACAGGTTCAGTGAGTCAAAAGAAGTGCCAGACTGCAGACATTCTTAAACAACATGTGAGTGATTTAGGTCTTTGTGATGCTTGGTGTTCATGTCGCCTCTCAGGGAGTACACATTCTTATATAGACTACTTTTTAGTTAACAGATGGAATTACAAGAGATATTACAGACACTATCAGCAATCATTCACTGAGTCGAACTCTCTGAGACAGAAAAGAGTCAAAATAATACCTCTTCTCATAAGAAAAAGAACAAACACTTGTACTAAAAACAAAAATGTAATCTTTAGAATCTGCTTCCTCGCCACAAGAACATATAATTAACACCATGAGAAAACTAAAGCTAGAATTAAATGAAATGAAATAATTAACAGAAGAACATGGTTATTGTTGCAAATCTGCAATTGGAGAGCTTTGAACGTGGTAATAAATTTAGGAAATTCCTTGCTAATGGGTAATGATCAATAAATAAAAACACAACTGTTTATTCTATTAAAGAGTCAACTGGGAACATTACTCATGATCCACAACAAATAAATACATCTTTTTATGAGTTTTATGAAGCTTCACAGCATCACAGATTATTCCCTCCATCATTGCTTTTGAAGAATTTCTTAGCAATATAAATCTACAGAATTTAAATGATGAACAGATTGTAGCTCTGGATCCACCTGTGTCAATGTCTGACTTCCATGAAGCCATACAGCATCACCCAGACAATAAAGCCCCAGGTCCGGATGGTTTTCCAGCTGATTTTTATTTTAGCCCATGCTAGCTGGATATGCTGGTTTTAACAGGGAGCCAATGAAGGGAAGCCAATAGGAGAAACATGCTCTCTCTTTCTTGTTATGAGTGGCTGTGTGCAGACAGGAATAGGACCCAAGGTGCAGACTCAGGAGACAGTCGTGAACTCAAAACAGCTTTAATGTAAAACTCAAAATATAACATAACTGGAAAAAATCTAAATAAACTTAAACCGGAGGACTGACAGAACACACAGCTAGGTAAACGGTAGATCGCAACCCAGACACAGAGAAACACAGGGCTTTAATACACAGAGGGAGCAATCAGGGAATGAGTAACAGGAGGGAAACACAGCTGGGGCAAATCAGGCCTAACGAGACAAGGGGAAGCAAAACCAGACACAGTAACATCAGACATGGACTTTCAAAATAAAACAGGAAACATGACACAGACTGAACTAAAGACACAGACTCGCACGCACTGTAACAGAGGGAACAGAGACGTGGGACCAGTGCAGACACAGACACTGACTGGACACGGGGATATAGCAACTGAGGATACACAGAGACGCAAACTAGACAAGGGAATACAGCTGACAGGGGAGACAGAGCAACTAGAGAAGACAGAGACAAAAACCATAAGACAGAACTCAAAGAAACCAAAGACTAGAAATTATAAATAATATAATAAACTCAAAATCCTAACATTTCTAGTCTCTGCCAGTACTCTTGCTGCAGCATTTTGGATTAACTGAAGGCTTTTAGGAAGTTTTTAGAGCATGCTGATAATAATGAATTACGGTCGTCCAGCCTAGAAGCAAGAAGTGCATGAACTAGATTTTGGGTGTCACTCTGAGTCAGGATATCTCATATTTTAGAGATATTTTGCAAATAGTAGAAAGAAGTCCTACATATTTGTTTAACATCTGCATATTTTAATTATTTAAATTTTCACTGAGTCTTTGCAAGTGTTCAATCCACAAACATCAAATGCTCATTTTTTTTTTGCTATGATTACTGTATGTATTCTTATTACTAGTGCTATTATTGTTAGATATAGGCTTTTTCAAAGGTATGTTTGAATCATCAAAGGGTCTCTGTTACTTGAAAAACCTTTGGTCAACAATGAATATTTACCAAACTTCATTTTATTGGTGAATTTAACATGAATGATTTACATCAACAGGCTATAAACAGAAACACAATAAGAGACAAACTCCATGCACCAGTTTCAATAACAACCGAATTCATAATCAGTCGCTGATTAAAGGCTGATTTTGACGAAGGCAAATAAAAAGGGAAACAATAGAAAACATTTCTAACTGAACAGTTCAGGCTAGTATTTCATGCTCTGTTTATATCTTTCTGTTTAACAACTTATCATATCCAAGCACTTCATAGTGTTATCATTGCTGCTGTTCTTGGATCATCCTGATCACTTTCTCCATTAAAATTGCCACTTGATGTGATGTTGGCCTGCTGTTCTCAAAAACAACACACCTGTTGTCACACTTCTGAATTATTTCTTTCAGACCAGGTTGGCAGGAGTGAAGAAAATCCTCCAGCTTAATGTTTGCACAGTGCAGGTCGTCTCCTCTGGTGAACAGGATGATTGTTTGTTTTCTAACTTTGCTTGCAAAAGCTTTTTCTAGCTTTTCTATTATGTTTCTCTCACCATCTGTAAATCTGCTTGCTTGCATCACAAGTAAATACACACATGGTTCTGACTCACAAAGCTGTTTGCACTTTTTTACATGTGTGTCCCAAACTCGTGGGTTGATGTCATCATCAAAGATGTCTGGGTTATCAATGACACGTACATGTATGCCATTTATCTTTGATTCTGCCCTTTGGCACTCTGTGGTGACCGGCTTTGTACTCGGCTTACACTTGAAGAATTTCTTTCCGAGGATGGTGTTTCCACTGGCACTCTTTCCCGTACCGGTCATTCCCAGAAGAACTAGGTTCACTTTGGTATCAAAGTGATTTTCTGTGTCAATGAAGAACAAAAATAAGTGACAGTGAAATAGAAATAAATATTCTTTCCAGATCTGAAGAATAATCATCTACAGCTAAAACACTTACAAGACTTTTATCTGAACAGTTAAATACGCATTTAAGTATACACATAATTATATCTGCATGCAGTTCGCATAATTACACCATGCTATTCCTGCACAAGAGACTCTTTATCTCAATATTTTAACTTCCTGATTAGATAAAAAGTAAAAAAAAAAATGTTAATAATAGAGATAAAAATTTCAAAAAATGTCCCACATTTGAAACTATGTACGGGGATAGTGTAGGGCTCTTTGTTACATCTGCCACTTTTATAAAAAGGCTAAAGAAATGTTTTTGACATACACATCCACACACAGAACACGACAATATTGTGAGATACTGCTGATAAAGCTGAGTCTTGCCTTCCATCCATTCATGTTTGCTTCTTAAACATGAATTTAAGCTGAGGTCTCCCAAAGCTGTCATAGATTGGGGATCTGCAGCAGACCTGTAATATAACAGAACTAAATTAACTCACCAGGAAACTTTGTTTTTTGGGCAAAAGATCTATTATGTTTGAAACATTACAATATATATATATAATAATAATAAACCTAATAACTAATGAATTAATATGATTACTCAGATTAAATAAAACACTGTTCTTCTTATGCAAACTTATGTGATATCATAAATATTCATTATATGTTACTGATTTTTTAGGTTTACCTCTTATGACTTAACCCCGCTGTTTGTAAGGCAGTTCTCTGTAAAGCTGCTCCATGGTCATATTCTTGAATGGGTACGAATGGGTACTCTGTAGGTTTAGAACTCAAAGGCAGCACAACTGTGAATGTATCTGTAGGTGTTCCACTTTTCTTGCTCAGATATTCTATCTGATTCCACACATTTTCTACTGAAAAGTCACATCTTACCACCAACAAACACATGTCAGGGTCTGGATTCATAGCAAATTGTTGTTTTATGTCATCACATTGCACGTCCAAATCTGGCATGCATGTGAAAACATATGTCTCGTTTTCATATATCTTGGTTTTTGTTAGAATCTTTCTTGTGGATAGCACAGATATGTCATCTTCCAGGATGTTGGTTATTAACGCTTTCTTCAAAGACTTCCCATTTCCCAGGATGACGACTGAAATTTTGTCTGTGAACAAACACAAAATCCTTTTTCTCTGACACTGTTTAAGAGCAACATTTTCTCTCTACTGCTACAAAATTCAATCATTAAAACTGTTAAAAAAAAACAGCTATAAGCAAAGAAACCTTTTCAAATAAACTTACCTTCAGACATATTTCATTAGTCTGGTGTGTCAAAACTCTGCACGGTGTCTTCTGCAGGCTGTGCTGCGCTCTCTCTTTATTATATGTACCTGTTATGCAAATGCTGGAGGTGTGTCAGCTGTGGAGCTATAAATAAACCATGTGTTGAAAAGAAGCTTTAACATTCTTCTCGCTCACACGTGCAGTGAAAACAGTGACATTAAGATGGCTAAATTTCCAGCAGGTAAGACTCAAAGTTAATCTTCTGTCTGTATGATTGTTTTTTGTTGTGTATACAGGTTAAATCAAGGTTGTAATTTGTGTTTCAGGTCCTGATTTGAGGATTGTGATGCTTGGAAAGACCGGTGTGGGTAAGAGTGCTGTTGGAAACACCATTCTGGGAGACAGATATTTCAGATCTTCTCCTTTATCACGGTCAGTGACTGAGGTCTGTCAGAAAGGTGTGACTCAGTGGGGTAACAGGGTAGTTAGTGTTGTAGACACACCAGGGATCCTGGACACTGCAAAATCAAATGAGTTCATCAAAAGAGAAATTGTGCGTTGTGTTGAAGTCTCCTGTCCCGGTCCTCATGTGTTCCTGTTGGTCATCCAAGTGGGTCGATTCACCAAAGAAGAGAAAAACTCAGTGGAAGCCCTGCAGGAGCTGTTTGGCCAGGCTGCAAATCAGCACATGATCGTGCTGTTCACTCGCGGTGGTGATCTTGGTGACATGACCATACAGGAGTACGTACGTGAAGCTGAGGAAGGACTTCGCCGCATCATCCAAAGCTGTGGAAACAGGTTCCACATCTTTGAAAACACCAGCAAAGACAGAACGCAGGTGGTGGAGCTGGTCAACAAGATTGATGACATGGTGGCAGCAAATGGGGGCAAGCACTACACAGATGCCATGTACAAGGAGGTGGAGGCTGCAGGTATCATGGGACTTAAGGCTGTTCAGTATGAGTTCCTTGAGGCCCTACTGAAGCGTATTCAAAATTTTTTTCTCATTCTTCACAGAGATTAAACTATTGTAATGAAGAATCTAGGCTCAGCATGTATCGATTAGGAGTCTCTGACACAGACCTACGATGTATATTGCTGTGTAGCATCAATAAACTTGGATGTATGAAAAAAATGTAAAAAAAATATTTTGATGATGTTGTTTTGCTTCTTGGTGTTTTGGTACAGACAAAAGCATTTTAAAATAAATAATAATCACAATATGAGCTCTGCTTCTAAAGTATATTTTGTCTTAGGTGGATCTGGTCCAATTTGTAGTGGATGTGTGATCATGACAGTTTATTGTGTATTTAAAACTTTGCACTATGTAAATTCATTAATTAATGTATTATGCATTAAATGTGAATTGTGTGTATTCATTATCACTGTAAACTTCATTAGAAATATAGTGCATATATTTAATGTTGACTTTTCATTAAGTTATACAATTAACCATTTATAAATGTTTTGAAAATATAGGGTTAAGGGTTAGGTTTTGGACAACATAATAAAATTGATAAAATTGATATCTTTTTCTCTTAATATTTTTTTCTATTTTTCTATTTTTCACATTACAACATGGACAAACACATTTTTCAAAATATATACATGTACAAATACATGCAAATTCTATTCATTTAGTTCCTTTAACTGGAGCTCTGTTAGTTAAACAATGTTGAATTGAACAGCTCAAAATCAACATTTCATTTTCCATGAGAGATAAGGCGCAACTTATGAGTGAGTTTTTCCTCAAAAATTCTTTATTTTACTACATTTATATATTTGGGATGTTTAGTTATTTAGATTTTAATTTAAATTATTCATTGGGCTATGTACATATTTTTAAATGCCAAAAAGACAATACCACTGTGTTAATAAAAAGGAGAAAAAACTAATGAACTCAAAGAGAAGATATTACTGACTGTAAAAGTCAAATGTGGATTTCTCAAAGTGTAGTTCAGAATTAGGTTTTTCTATTATTCAGTATTTAGTTGATCTATTTTGAACTGACAAAATGACTCAATATTCTATGTAAATAAAAGAGGTGACATTTATAATTTAATGGTTTGGTCATTTAGTGTTTGAATCTTAATCATTTAAAATTTCTCTCCTGAGAAATAATTTCCTTACATCGTTTTTAATTTTAGAAACATCCTGGCTCAGATGACACTGAAAAACTAGTTCATGTATTTATTATTTCTAGACTGGACCACTGTAATTCTTTATTATCAGGATGTCCTAAAAATTCACTGAAAAGTCTTCAGGAAGAGTGATTATACTGGCTTCCCTTCATTCCCACTGTTGCCAAAGTGGTTGTTCATTGGGGTCATATGTTTGTTGAGTTTTTTTTCTGTCTTCTCAGTCTTCTTTGTATTGTAGAGTCTCTACCTTAAAATATAAAGCTCCTTGAGGTAACTGCTGTTATGATTTGGCACTGTATAAATAAAAATGAATTCAACTGAACTGAATAGGGACCGTTTTCCTCATTCACACAAAAGTTTAGAAATAAGATTCAAGATTCAAAGCGTTTATTGTCATGTGTGCAAAGAAAAAGCTTTTCTCTAATGAAATTCTTTCCCTGCTGTCCACATGCAGATGCCCGTTAATATGTACAAATGGATAAAATACAAATAGGATTAATAAATAAGTGGAAACAAAAAAAAGAAAAGAAATTGAAGTGTTAAATAGATTCAATTGCAAAAGAGTTATGAGCTTAATATGCTGGTTTGATATGTGAGATAACCTGATGTGCAAAAATTAACATTAATGTTAAAATAGGTCAGCTATTCTAAAGTCAGTAAATAAGCTTAATGTAAAAAAGCAGAGCTGGATTTTGGTTACTTAAGTACATGTGTGAAAGAATGCAAAACCTAGTCTTACTTGACCAAACAGCTGGCATTAGCAGTATAATGATGTCAGTGCAAAGTTTTCACTTTTTGAGGGCTTATTTTAATTTGAAGAAATGCGATTTTGTTCTGTATTTTAGTGTTGGACCTGAATAGGTCAGTTGAGGTTCGTTGATTGATCACATTTGTCAATCTTGAGCTTAATATATTTTAAAGGAGACAAATCTGAGATCTGTTATATAAAAAGTATTTACTTCCTTCACACAAGAAGGAAGTAAGACACCTTTTAAACCAAACAACAAGGTTTTCACACTTGAACACGTTTCTGTAAACAAGGAAACCAAAGTTTCCAGAGATTTCTGAGATCTCTATCAGGTTCTGTAAGATGTTCCGGTTGCATTTTCTTTTTTACATGAATTAGATATGCAAAATAATGACAAGGAAATGTAGTCCTGTCAGTTCCAACAGAGAACAGGATGTATGAATTTTTAGGATCTGATAAGATCAAAACAAAATTCTCTCTATCTTCCATGTCTAGTTTAATTGGATGCATTCCAAATGTGCCTTTTTAAGGGGAATTTTTTCTGTCTCTCACACCCTTGAAACCATAAATATAAAAGGAATGTTTTAGATGCCAGGGTTTGGCAAAGATGTAAATGCAGGCCTCTCAGAAGGAAAGGACTTGATGAAAAGCAATATTTTACTGCTGATGTAGATCCAAAACCAAACAAAGTGCAAAAGAGAAATCCAGAGCACGAGGAACAGAAATGTAAAGTCCCAGGAAACGCGTGTTTTCATTTTCTTGAGGAACTCAAAAAGAGTAACTCAGGGAAGAACATGAGAGAAAATAAACAGATTTCTCAGTAAAGAGGAGACAAGACTATGAATAGACATAATATTGATTGGAGAAAAAGCTGATGAAACTGACGGCCTAGGGGTCAAGGTCCACCCAACCACTGCGTACCACCCGCAGGCCAACGGGATGTGCGAGCGTTTCCACCGTTCGCTTAAGGCTGTGTTCCGTGATTCTCTCACAGATGCCAACTGGGTTGACCGCCTTCCATGGGTTTTACTGGGGTTGCGCTGCGCGGTTAAAGAAGACCTCGGGGTTTCCTGGCTGAACTTGTCCTCGGTCAGCCTCCCCGGGTCCCCGAGGAATTCTTGCCCGAGAGTGCACCCCCCGTGCTTCGCTCCCTCTGTGCTGTCTCTCCGTCCCCCAAGAGACTCGTTTTCTGTTCCTGGCCCAGTGCACCATTGTCTGCCCGACACCTTTGTTCCGAGGTCGTTGGACTCTGCAGTTTGTTTTCGTCAGGCATGACGCTCATAGGCCTCCGCTGCGTCCACTGTATGACGGCCCCTTTAGGGTTATTCAACCGGCCGGAAGCATTTCCTTTTGGACTTTGGGAGTCAGCAGGAGGCTGTTTCTATTGACAGACTTAAACCGGCACATGTGCTTCTGGATGATCAGGTGGTGCCGGCTCAGGCCCCCTGCTGTGGCCGTCCGCCTTCCACTGGACTGGACAACTCTGCTTCTTCCTCTGGGAGCGCCCCCCACCTGGCGGGGCCCGAGCTATCTTCAGGTTTTCCTGACCGCCCATGCCAACCTGGTCCTCAGGCTCGTTTCTCCTCAGCCAGCTCTCCACCTCCCCGGTTCAGCCGTTCTGGACGCTTGATTAAAGCAAGGGTTCTGGACTAGGGGATGACCCTACTGGGTGTTCGGGGGGGGGGGGGGGGGGGGCATGTGTGGTTGACCACTGGAGGGCTCCACTCACACCCAGTTCTCAGGAAGTGTTGTTGCTATGTTTTGGAAGGAAAGGTATTCAGTTGTGTGGTGAGGAGTAATAAACGAGGAGTGTTAATCGAGAGCTCTCGTGTCGTCTGTGTTTACTTCCACAATGTCAATATAGTACGAGGTTCAGTTAGCTTTGCACAAAAGTCCTCCAACGACCTACTTTTTGCTTTCTTATTCTGAGCACATTTATGAAGCCTTTACTTTTTTATTTTTACTTTAGCTAGGAATCACAATTTGAATCAGTACTTCAACTTTTATTGGACTATTTTTTAACAATGGTATTCTTACTTCTACTTAAGTGCAGTATGTCTGTACTTTTTCCACCTCTGTAAACTACTGAGAGACATGAAAACACATACAGTACTGTGCAAGAGTACAGATCCAGCCTCATTTTTGTATTTTGAAGTAATGAAATGTACAAACACAAATAGAACACGTTATATAATGCAAAAACTGATTGTTTTGCTGCCATTTGTTCAATTCATTGTCAAAATGATCCCACAAGATCTCCAACACCACTGGCTGAAATAAAGCTCTGAAACATGATGATTCTCTATCATGTTTCACAAATTGTTTGCAGATACTCACTGTTGTACCTCGCTCCTGACCCCTGACATACTGATGACTGGAATCAGAGATTTTCTGATTCACAGATTTTCAGTTCAGTTTTTGTTTACTTTGTTTTACCTCAGCCTTTCTAATAGTTTCCTTCCACTTCTGATGAGGCATCACAAACCAGTAGATTAATCAACTCAAGGGTCAGATGCATCTCTGACATTCTCTGTGTGGTTATTGTGTCTTAAGGGCATGGCTTTTAGTTTCTGATAATAGACTGTAGGACAAGCTAGAGGTGATAGGGCTGAAGATGTTAATATTCTCATTGGGAGGAACAGAATGTACAGGATTAGAAATGAGGACATCAGAGGGACAGCTCAGGTTAAACAGTTTGGAGACAAAGTTGAAGAGGCAGGGCTGAGATGGACTGGACATGTGCAGAGGAGGGATTGGGTTTATTCTGGACAAGGATGGTAACTGTGGAGCTTAATGTCAATCTCCCAGGCAGGAGGAAAATGGAAGACCACATAGAAAAGTGATGGATGTAGTGAAGGAGCCAATGAACAGAGTTGGTCCCAGACTAGGGCATTTGCAAACACAGTCCTTGGAGACTTCTTCCTGACCTCATCTGTCAACGTATCACCATTGTAAACATGATGGGGCTCAAAACATATCTCTGATGTAATCCTACCCCACCTTGAACCCATCTGTCATTCCTAAACCTCACCATTGCCGCGTTGTTCTCATACACATCCTGCTCCACCCTCACATACTTCTCTGTCACTATTAACTTCCTCATACATACCACAGTCCCTTTCCTGGTACCTTATCATATGTGTTTTTAGATCCACAAAGGCACAGTGCAGGTCCTTCTGGCCTCTATACTTCTCCATCAACACTCTCAAAGAAAATATTTAATTTTCAATTTCAATTCAGGGAGGAACGGCCATCTGCCACCACTGGTTAGAGAAGGAAGACAAGATAAAAGACATGCTGTGGAGCGAGCCAGAGATTAATCACAAGTATGATTCAATGCAGAGAGGTGCATGGACACACAATGAGTGAGAAAAGTGACTGAAGAACAAATAGTCAGTGTATCACATCTCTTTTGCTCTTTCTTGGCATGAAACAATAATGCTGCTCACTGATCATCCACTTCAACAATTCTTTCCCATTACCTTCATTATAGTTTAATGATATGACTGAGAAGGTACCGAAGATTAGCTTCTTGGATTTGGGAAGATTCCCGGTGCCTACGACCAATTCATCTACTGTCACCTGGTGCCGACGCTACACTTCAGTTCCCAACCCGGAATCTATGGTCCGATGGCCCCATGTTCACCTTGCGTCCCTCGTTCGACCGCAGTTTTGATGGCAGATGTGACGTACCACTATGGATATTAGCTTCAGCTAGCCCTGAAGTCACCGCCTGGTGTAACAGGTGCACACAGGTGTTTAATTCAAGTGCCACTGCAGTCAGCTGTTGAGTGCACCAACCAAACGTCATCAATCAGGTTTGCCCTGCTCAACACTCGCTCAATCACAAACAAATCGTTTATTTTAAACGATCTTTTTATAAAGAAATCTCTCAACGTCATGTGTTTAACTGAGACGTGGCAACAAAACGTGGATTATATACATCTGAAGGAAATTTGTTCGACTGGCTGCTCCGTCATCGGAACTCCACGTCTTTCGGGACGTGGCGGAGGTCTCGCTGTTGTGCACCAGGACAGATTCACATGCAGACTGATGAACTCGGATTCCTTTACCTCATCTGAACTGCAGATGATCAAGGTCGGCTCTTTGCTCACCTTATATTGTATTTTAATCTACTGACCTCCTGGCCCTGCCGGAGTCTTTTTAACTGAATTTAATGACCTCCTGTCATCCATTATTAAATTAGAGAAGGTGGTAATGTTGGGAGATTTTAACCTTCATATTGATGATACATCCTGTAATATGGCTGCTGACTTCATGACTATCACAGAGTCTTTTAATTTTATGCAGCATGTTTCTGGCCCTACACATGTAAAGGGTCACACATTGGACCTTGTTTTCTCCTTGGGTTTAAATATAAATGACATTCGTGTGGAAGATGTTCATGTGAGTGACCATAGCTGCATATATTTTAACTTAACTTTAACCCAAAATAACGATTGAAAGGCGAATCATAAACCTGAACGCCGGCAAAAGGTTCTCTGTCATGTTTGACGCTGAAATGACTTACAATGATTTGGACTCTCTTGTCTCATCCTTTAATAACCAGTGTAATTCTATTTTAAACATAGTGGCACCTCTGAAAAAAAGTACTGTCCTACGTTTGAAATCTCATCCTTGGATAAATGAAAACATTCGTAATTTCAGGAGATACTGTCGCAAGCTGGAACGTTTGTGGAAGGCTTCCAAGCTTGAGGTTTATAAGTTACACCTTAAAGAATCTATCGTCTTACTAAATGACATGTGGAAAAATGCTAGAACAGAGTATTTTTCACACTTCATAGCTTCAAAAAAGAAATACCCCAAATTCTTGTTTAAAACAATTAAGAGCATTGTTTCTCCTGATGCTCCTTGTGCACCAGTTCACTCAACATCCGAATGCAATGAGTTTATGAACTATTTCAGAAATAAGGTCATTGCCATCAGGTCTAATATCTGTCCATCATCTTCTCAATATCAGACTTTCAACTTGCCCTCCTCTGATACTTGGTCCTCTTTTACTCCTGTTACATTACAAGACATCAGAGGCCTGCTTTGTCATATAAAACAGACTTCAAGCCCCCTTGATGTCCTTCCATCTTCACTTTTCACTAGTGTGTTTGATTCCATTGGCCCCTGTATTGTGGAAATGATAAATACTTCTCTTCATACTGGCTCAGTTCCCAGCTTCTATAAAAACAAGCTATCGTCGAGCCAATATTAAAGAAACCCCAGCTGGATCCATCTCTTCCTAACAGTTATAGGAAAATATCCAAATTGTCTTTTATATCGAAAATTTTAGAAAAAGTAGTAGTAGAACAACTTAACTATCTCCTGGATAAAAATGCTGTTATGGATACTTTCCAGTCTGGTTTTCGTAAATTGCATTCCACTGAAACGGCCTTACTTAGAGTATCTTGATGGCAGCAGACTCTGGAGAATACACAGTGCTGGTCCTGTTGGATCTCAGCTCTGCTTTTGACACTGTAGATCACAGTATCATGATAAACAGACTCGAGAACTTGTTTGGGATTACTGGTGTTGTTTTAAAATGGTTTATATCATATCTGTCTGAGAGATCTTTTACTGTTTGCATGAATCATGTCACATCAGAATCAACAGTTTTGCCGTGTGGGGTACCTCAGGGATCTGTTCTGGGTCCAATTCTATTTCTACTTTATGTATTTCCCCTAGGCCAAATTATTAAGCACTATAAATATATCTCCTATCATCGCTATGCTGATGACATCCAACTATACTGTTCCTTCAAAATGTCTGAGTTTTATAAATTGTCTAATTTAAGTAATTGCCTGACAGAAATCAACCAGAATCAGAATCAGAATCAGAATGGGTTTATTGCCAGATGTTGAGGTTTACAACATTAGGAATTTGCTGCGGTGCTTCAGTGCAAACAATAAGAATTAAAGTGCTATGTAGAAAGAAAGATATGTGCATGAGATATACATGAGATATATACATGAGAATAAGAATTAAGAGTGCTACGTAGAAAGATGCTACGTAACCAATGGTTAAATGACAATTTTCTCCAACTAAACTCTGATAAAACAGAAACTCTAATTATTGCTCCAGACCACATGGTCCCAGAAATCAGGCAGCATATCAGCTTCTTAGACCCCTATGTAAAATCGAGCCTTAGAAACCTCGGTGTTGCTCGAGCAGCACTCTAAGCAGCTGGTCCGAAACTGTTTTTATCATTTACGGAATATTTCTAAACTCAGACTAACGGTATCAAAGCTTGAACTTCAGATGATTATTCATGCTTTTATTTCTTCTCGTTTAGACTACTCTAATGGCCTTTTTACTTGTTTTAACAAATCAGCCTTAAATCGTCTTCAGACTGTGCAGAACGCTGCAGCACATCTCTTAACAGGCACCAAGAGAAGATCGCATATCACTCCAGTTTTAGCCTCCCTTCACTGGTTGCCTGTAAGTTTTAGGTTTCATTTTAAAATTTTAGCTCTAACCTTTAGGGCCCTACATGGTCAGGCTCCTCAATATTTATCTGACCTGCTGAAACCACATACATCTTCTCGGGCTTTAAGGTCATTAGATCAGAGACTGCTGGTGGTACCACGCACTCGTTTTAAAACTCGTGGTGATCGGGCCTTTCAGACGGTGGCACCACGGTTGTGTATTTCTCTTCCACTGTCTCTTCGCTGCACGGACTCCATTGATTCTTTTAAGAAACAGCTGAAGACATTTTTATTGAGAAAAGCATTTGATTAATTTCCTCTTATGCTGTTTTGATAGTTTTATTATATTACATTGTTTTATTTGCTGTTTTATTTACTGTCATATTGTTTTATATTTCCATTTTCTGTGTTGTAAAGCACTTGTGATTTTTTCTATCTGTGAAAAGTGCTATAAAAATAAATTTTACTTACTTACTTACTTACTTAGTTCTTGGTAACAAATTGCTGTCACTGGCTCTTCACTCTGAACTGGCTTTTATGTGTATTATGTAAAGTTATTTAAAATTAGAGTTTAGTGAACAGCTCATGCCCTCCCTTTGGATGCAACTCCTGACCACATTGCACTTTATACTGTTATACGACAGAACACAAATTCATTTTCAGAACATCACAGAAATATGTATTCAGCTGTTATGTTGTTATCTTTGAGATTTTTTTGAACATCCAGCTGCTTTGTCTTTTCTCTGTGTTTGTCTGAATCAGTGTGGTGGAAAACAGAGACAATTTATGTACTGACAAGTTTATTTTTATTGAATTTCGGATTATTATTTTGCAGTTTACAAAAGATGACAAACTTTCACTGATTTGTTAGATAAAAGTGTATAAAAACGTTTAAATAGTTCAGAAATAATTCCTTGTTTCCTTGTTTGAATGCTGATTAATATGAAATCAAGAAGAAAACACACAAAAAAATGCAGTTTATAACTGTGTTCATGCCCTTATGTGTGTCTTTGCACACACCAAAATAAAAAATCCCACTTCCAATTACTTTATTTCCTGACCTAATACAGGAACGTCTGCTGGTTTTGGATTAGGTTCATCCCTGTCTCCAGTAGCTTCTGTACCTGACTGTCATTTTGCCTGCTGTTCTCAAAGAGAACACACCTGTTGTCACATTTCTGAATTATTGCTTTCAGCTCAGGTTGACAGGTACGTAGGAAATCCTCAAACTTCATTTCTGCCTGCCGCAGGTCGTCTCCTCTGGTGAACAGGATAATTGTTTGTTTTCTAACTTTGCTTGCAAAAGCTTTTTCTAGCTTTTCTATTATGTTTCTCTCACCATCTGTAAATCTGCTTGCTTGCATCACAAGTACATACACACAAGGTCCTGACTCACAAAGCTGTTTGCACTTTTTTACATGTTTGTCCCTAACTGACGGTGCAATGTCATCATCAAAGATGTCAGGAGTATCGATCACACATACATGGAAATCATTCACTTTAGTTTCTGCCACTTGGCACTCTGAGGTGATCGGCTTGGAGCTGGGTCTAGATATGAAGCGTTTCTCTCTGAGGATGCTGTTCCCACTCGCACTCTTTCCACTCCCAGACATTCCCAAAAGGACAATGTTCCATATGGCTGGAGTGCGTCTTCCTGAATAAGTTTATAATGATGATAATGTCAGCGAAATCCCTCATTGCATTACATTCAAAATCTATAAATAATGAAAACGTAAACTCCCACAGTTGCACTAAAATACACAAAAGAGCTTATTTAACATTAGTAAATCCAGTCTTACTATTTGAAGTCTTTCTTGGATCATGAAGGACTCTTTGCTTATAACAACCGTCTGCATAATCCCTATTTAATAACCCATTTTTTAATATGAACTTCTAAAATGCTGCTTAGAAGCATTGGGGTTCACCTGCTTGTGGCTCAGTAGTGTACGGTCCAGTTTGTGATCCATAGTCAGGCCTACAATTTAATAACAGAGAAAAAATAAACCCACCTCAGCTCAAAAACTCTTTTTTTGTTTTATAAACACTTATTTGTTGTTTCTAACAATATATATATAAAAAAAATCAGAGCCCCTTGTAAAATACATTACCAGAGTTTTTCATAGCATATGTGCACATGGTTAAAGAGAATATGTTTTTCATTTTTATTTAAATAAGGTAAGCCCTAATGCTAGCTCAACAGTTCTGCACTTTCAGCTTTACCTGGCATTGGTTGTTATGAGTTGTTGTGGTTCACATCTCCTTGAATTACTGCTCTGCCGGCAACCCATACTGCAGAAACTGAATGAGTGATCTGTGGGTTCATAAGTCAGAAGCAGCAAAACTCTGAACTCTTCACTTTTGCTGAAGTACATTCATTAAGTATTTTACATTTTAAATTATAAATCATAGACTGCAGGACTTGAGAGATTGTGAAAATAAAGCGTGATGTGATATGAAATCAGAAAGGTTTTCTTTCTCTTTTTATCTGCAATACCTTTAATAACTGTCCTTTTATTTTATTGCTACAAAGCAAAGAAAAGTTTACAAGCAAAACTCACTGTGAGTGGTGGCTCTTCAATCAGGTGCAGCACAGTCTGTGCAGTGAGTGCAGACTGTGCTGCCCTCTATACCTGTCAGCTACAGGAGGAGGTGTGTCCTCTGTGGAGCTATAAATAAAAGATGTGTTTAACAGAAGCTTTATCATTCATCCCTCTCACCTGTGCAGTGACAACAGTGACATTAAGATGGATTTGTTTCCAGCAGGTAAGACCTAAAGTTAATCTTTAGGTTGGTTTGTTACCTTGGAAAGTTTTCACTAAGGTTCTTATTACACCCTTGTGTATATGAGTTAAATCAAATTAGTCAATTGTGTTTCAGGTCCTGATTTGAGGATTGTGATGATTGGAAAAACTGGTGTGGGCAAGAGTGCTGTTGGGAACACCATCCTGGGAAACAAACGTTTCAGATCTTGCCCTTTATCTGGGTCAGTGACTGAGGTCTGTCAAAAAGGTGTGACTCAGTGGGGTAATAGAGTAGTTAGTGTTGTAGACACACCAGGGATCCTGGACACTGCAAAATCAGATGAGCTCATCAAAAGAGAAATTGTGCGTTGTGTTGAAGTCTCCTGTCCCGGTCCTCATGTGTTCCTGTTGGTCATCCAAGTGGGTCGATTCACCAAAGAAGAGAAAAACTCAGTGGAAGCCCTGCAGGAGCTGTTTGGCCCCGAGGCAAACAAGTACATGATTGTGCTCTTCACCCGTGGTGGTGATCTTGGAGGCATGACCATAGAGCAGTACGTACGTGAAGCTGAGCCTGGGCTAAAGCACATCATTGAAAGCTGTGGAAACAGGTACCACGTCTTTGACAACACCAGCAGCGACAAAAAGCAGGTGGTGGAGCTGATCAAGAAGATTGATAACATGATGGCAGAAAATAGAGGCACACACTACACAGACGCCATGTACAAGGAGGTGGAGGAAGCACACAGACTGGGATTGACACTGCAGCAGTATAGGTTCACTGAGCCGCTGCTTAAGCGTGTCAGACTTTTTCGTATTCTTCTTGGGAGAGATTAAACTGTTGTGATAAATAGTACACGATCTAGTCTGAACTGGACAGTTTTTGTACATACACATGAAAGCATGAAATCTGTTTAGAATGACACAGTGTAGAAAGCTGTTTAGGATCATTTTATTTGAGTTATCACAAAAAAGAATGAAGATATCGGTTGCTGATTGTTTGACATTGTATTAAAGTGAAATACTAATCATAATACAAGCTGTGCTTTCAAAGTGTTTCTTGTCTCTGCTTCATCTGCTCCAGCTTGTAGCGAGTTTATAATCAGGGTGGTTTGTGATATCTGAACTGAACTGTATTTTGTATTTTTGTGTGATTTTGAAATGATGAATTATGACTTCTAAGAGGAGAAGTTTGAATTTTATTTGTTTGTTTTTTTGTCTGTTTTCTGGTTGTTTAAATGAAATTATTGTGAAGAAAAATTTCCTTTGGGTTCATGATTGTTAATTGTTGCTTCAACATTGTCCATTTTGATGTTTTACCTAAATAAATAATTTAAATACATCACTGTCATCAGTCATGTCTAAGTATAAAACCCCACTTTCACAATCTGAATCAGAATCAGCTTTATTTACTAAATATATGTTTTAACATCCAGGTATTTCCACGTCACATTGCATATCCAATTTTATGTCATCTTTGTTTGTCTCATGACAGCACACAGATGGCATGATAGTGTAGCTTTGTGTTGGAAAGGATCCTGGTTAACTAAGTTGCACTGGCATAGTCTCAAGGACATCCTACTGATGTATTCTGACCTTAGACTACTCTCACCAACGGTAATACTGTCTTTAAGTAAATGTGAGTATGAATAAAAAAATGGTTTAAATGAAATATCCACTGAAGTGAGTTCACTCCATTTATGTTTAAACAGTTTCACCTTTCACAAGAATGTACGCTGATTTTGTTGATTGTACTTTTAACAAATCCACAAAGCTTTCTCACTGTGAGTAATGGTAATGTAGAAGTTAAATTATATTTAATGGCATTCACAACGTATAATTTTCCAGAAATATATAAAAGACATATGTGGGTAAGTTGTATCGTCCTCTTCTCTCTAAACAGAACATACACTGTATAAGATCAATAAAAAATATTTGAAACCTATACTGGGGTATCCACTTGTGTCTGGAATAAAGTCTGTTACAGATAATATTTATCTGTCCATTTACTTATTTGACCAGCATTGACCCAGTTATCTTCTTTTTTGGGAAGACTGTGAGTTTTTGGATCTATGTACGTCAGTAACTTTTGTATCAGAATCAGAATCAGAAAGGGTTTTATTGCCAAATGTTGAGCAGGTTTACAACATTAGGAAATTGCTGCGGTGCTTCAGTGCAAACATACTGTCATAAATTACGCTTAAATAGACATGAAATAAAAATAAGAATAAGAATTAAAAGTGCTAAATAGATAAATATATACATGATATATACATGAGTGCAGGTGGTGATCAGTGCCAAACATGGAATGATGCAGTGAACACAGCGTAGGGTCATGTGTTAGTGATGGGAACAGTCATACGGTTATTGTTCATGTGTCCGACAGCAGAGGGGAAGAAACTGTTCTTATGGCGAGAGGTTCTGGTGCGAATGGACCGGAGCCTCCTGCCTGAGGGGAGCAGGTCAAACAGACTGTGTCCAGGGTGAGAAGGGTCAGCTGAGATCCGAGCTGCACGCCCCAGTGTCCTGGAGGTGTACAGGTCCTGCAGAGATGGGAGTCTGCAGCCAATCATCTTCTCAGCAGAGCGCACAACACGCTGCAGTCTCTGTTTGTCTGTTGTTACATTTCCTCTGCTTATTAATGATTTGCGTCATTGTGTTTACCACAGATTAGATCTAGAAGCTAAGCATGTCATGTTTTTATTTAGAAAACTCTGGGAAGGCCAAACCTTGACTCATGGTGTTTTTCCAGCCAGGTATGATTTTATTGCAGTGTCAGTGTGTTTGAGATCATTCTCATGAAGAGAATTAAGCCACTGCCAGTCACATTCTTTCCAGATGATATCACATTGTGCATCGAAATCTAACCTTACTTTTCTGCCTCAAAAGCTGATTCAGTATATCTGGACGTAATGTTTTCAGCGGGAGAAACGTTTCGTTACCTCCGGATGAAGTGAATTTTGGGATGCCCTTACTTGGATGAATGAGCATGCATCAAGATACTTACTTTTCTTGTTTTCAAATTTTTTATCAGATTTGACAAGATCTCCAACACCAAACCATGACAGAGCCTACACCCTGTTTTACAGATGGCTGTAAAAACTCTCTATAGTACCTCTCTCCAGAGCTCCTCGGTACATGTTGATGATTTGAACCAAAATTTTCAAATTCAGGTTAATTACTCTTTAAGACCTAATTTCTTGTTGTCCGTCAGCCTTTTCTCCCAGTGTCCCTTCATTAAGAATGGCTTCTTTACAGCCACCATTCTGAGATTCTTAAGAACATCATCTATTATGAACAGTTTTTTCCACTTTTTAGAAGTCAAAAGTATCGCTGTCATACTTTTCATTCAGAGAATAATCTATCTGAGGTGTTCTGGATATTTTTGTTGGACACAATGAGCCAACACGAAGTTGTGCTGTGATCTTTTAACATTTGGTCCAACACTACTTTCCTATGATTAAAATCATTAATGGGCGTTCATAGCCTCTTGAAAAGGAACAAGGATTTTGGTGAGAGGATGGAACAAATTTGACAGGAAGTTGTCACAGAAGTTGGTGATGTGAAAAAAAAAAACTTTTAAACTGTAGGTGCAAACCCACAGACAATTTCATAATCATACAGAAAGATTCAGGAAGGTTTTCGTGAGGAAATACTTTTCTTAAAGACATGTGGTCAGAGAGAAAACCAGGAAGTTCCTTGTAACATGTAAATTAAAAAAAAAAGGCACCAAAAAGAAAACAATGCAATCATCAGCACTCAGAAAACAAATAAGCAATTATTCTATTGTTTTCAGGAGCTGGAAGAAAGATTTGTGTCTTTTAAAGTAGTTACAGTTGAAGCCACTATGACGACATTTTCTGATTTTCTAACAGAGAATCATTAGTAATCACAAAAATGTGGTTTGTGCTCAGCCAAGTCATCTTTATAAGAAGACAGAACTACATCTTCAGATGATTACTATTGCGCTCTACCATCATACATCCAGTGTGCTGATAAATTCACTGGTTGCCTTAATGCACTTTTCTACTCTATTTGAGTAGTGCTTAAAAAAAATCCTCATTCAGTAATTCATATAAGCACTTTTTTTTCTACATCTTAGTGCTTTCTAGCTAACATCTAATCTGACTTTATGCTAGTGACAGAGACTGGCCATACTTAAAATATATGTCTATGTGCTTTATTTGTTTCCTCAAAACAAATCTAACAAGGAAAAAAAGAGAACCGTCCAGTTATTTTCAAATAAGAAAAATGAAAAAAAAAAAAACACGAAATGAATCCTTTTGTCATATATGTTTTTCTCATGAGTATGATTACTGTTATTTACTTAGAATTAGGTTTAGAAAGGGATTTAGTTTTATAGAAATTCAGATAAAATCTGTAATGTGGCTAGATTACTATGTAGGAAGTACAGTGAAACCACAGCTGTTACTTTTCATTAAGAAACTACTGGCCTATCTACAAGGAATAAATTGTTCAAGGCTTCTTAGAAAAAAACAGGGATGTTGTTGTAGGACCTGAACAAATGTGACAGAAAGTTTGATAATGATGTGGAAAAACCTGTAACACCTGTTGGATTCCACCCAGAGTGTTTTCACTGACACCTGAAGAAGCTCATAATGAAACACAAACATTCAGGAAGGTTTGCTGTGAGGAAATCACTTCCTTAAAGCCATGCCATGAGGAAGAAAAGCAGGATGTTCCTTGTATACATATTAATCAGCAAAACTGTCATTGCCTGGTTTCAGCTGATGTTTATCTTGTTCTCTCAGGCAGTTATGAGCCTTTATTTGTCACTTGCAGTTGCCTGCAGCGAAATTGAACGTTTTCTGACCATACATACATTACACAAACATCACATCAGGGAGAACGGTCAGAAGAGGTTGCGTAAAAAAAAACAAGGAAATCCATCCATTGTGTCCTGGAGGAAACGTTCCTCCAGGACACGGTGGCGAGGTTTATTAAACTCCACCGAGACAGCTGGTGACGCAAATCTGAAGGCCAATTTCACAGCTGCTCACTTCCGGCCTACCCGGCCTTCGGAGGACTCGGCCCACATAGACTGCGAAGGCCGGGTCCTCAGGGGGATGCAGCCTCTGAATTTGGACACAGCTTATAACCCATGTCACTAAAATGTTACTCTGTAGCTGAATGTGTCTTAGTTTAAGTGAAATGAGATTATTTTGACTAGAAATAAGACAAATATATGTTTTAAGATTTTGAGTTTTTGCAGTGTAGACTGTTTTTTGTACCCTAAATATTCTTTACCCATTCAGATGAAGACAATCTTAGAAACCTGAAGAAAAATCCAATGTGTTGAAGCATGTCTACTAACTATAAATGTGATACACCACCCAATTTGAACGTTCACAGAAATAACTGATTAACATGACCTATGAATATAAAACAATCTACAACTGGAACCAGCTTCAGAGTGATATATTTTTGAATGTATGGGTATTTCTGAAAATATTTAAATACATTCCCAAAAACTGTGTCTAAATTTCTAAAAACTTGACACAAAGTAAAAAACGTTAGAACTTTTTTGTTAAAATTTTACATCAAATAAAATTCAAAATCATGTTCTCTTTTCTAAAAACCGACATTCGTGCTCTGGTTGTATTGAAGTTCTGCCACCCTGTGGCAAAACTTTATGACTCACAAGAGAATCACGGCGCAATGTGTGTTTGTAAGAAGACGATGTATTGTTTTGAAATATGTGTGTTAATGTCTTCATTTAATTTAATAAAATATAGGCAGTCTGTGAAACTATCATAAAAAAACTACCATGAAAAATCACTTTTTTGTAGTTTCATTAAAAAAGGTAACTTTTTATATATTCTATTTTGATTACTTTCTGTTTTTATTTTTTGTGTTTTTGGCTTATAGCTAAAGACAATCAAATAATTCTTATCTGGCTCTTACAATTGTAGTTGTGAAACTCTCATTAGTGATACAATGTACATTCAGATTACTACAGATGTGTGTCTTACAGACCATTATATAAAAACAGAACAAAACACTGTGACAAACATGATTTATCACAGTGATAGTCATTCAAAACATGACTATCAAATGTGATCATGTGAAACACGAATTCCAGAAAAGTTGGGACATTCTTTGAATTTTAACAAAATGTAAACTAAAAGACTTTCAAATCACATGACCTAATATTTTCTCTATAACAGAATGTAAATGACACAACAAATGATTAAACCATGAAATTTTACTTTTTTATACAATTTTATTTAATTTTTGTGCATAAAAAATTCTTAGTTTGAACATTCATGTGATTCATAATGTGATTTTCAAGTATTTTAGTTGCTCAAACTTTAAGAACGACGCATTTTTTCTGGAATTTAGGTTGCATGTTTTGGCTTGATATTATCCATACAAAAAGTTTCATTAATAGTGATTTACAATTGACTAGTTTGTTTGGATGCATTCCAGATATGCTTCATTATGCTGGGATCATTCTGTCGTTCACAGCCTTAGATGAAACCAGAAGGTGAAATGTAAAAAGAATATTTTAGAAGTGACAAATTCTTCAACCACACGCTGTCCTTTAAATTCACCAGCAATGAATGCACTGATAAATAACTGCACTGTTACAAAAACATCGTAAAACAACGGTAATCTTCCGGCAGCTGGGGCGCCAAAATACGACCGTGAAATAACAGAAAATAACTGTCCCATAAAAATACGGTTATTTTCAGTAATGAAAATAGAGTTTGTTGCGCTAATTTGACATGGGATTCTGCCTTTTCCAAGTGCTTTTAGACATTAAATTAGGACATTTTTACGCGATCAAACAATGAAATTACCTATAAACAAGGTCACTGAATGTGGAAATATGAATCATAATACGTAAATGTACAGAAATATACAGTTAACAGTTGGTTCAAATAATAATTGATTGGATGTCCAGGGACAGACTGACAGAGGCGAGGCTGCCATATCGCACCATCGGCCATCACTAGTAGGCGGTAGATGAAGAGTCTTGACCACGGACACAACGACGGAGAGTGTCCGAGCCGGGGCGCGAACCGGCAATCTTTTGATCACAAGGCGAACTGCCAACCCTTGAGCCACGAACAGCCTAACTAGCAATGATAATAATACTTATGTGATGCAACACAAGCTTATAGGGATCATGTTATATACTTTTCCATAGCATTACATTTGAATTCGATCTTTCAAATAACGGACAGATATTTGTGAGATCATGATACATTTGTATCATTTGTATTTTAACAATCTAAATATGCATATGTACAGACAGATACATTTTAATTCAATTTAATTATGTTGTATTACTGATAGGTTTTGTATTGTTGATTGTCATTTATGCTTAGAAACATTTACTCATATATGCTTAGAAGTGTATAATCATTTGTAGATTGAAAGAGAATGTTTTATCTTAAAGGAGGTCTGTATTAACTCTGTGTAGAAGGAAGTGCATTCATTCGTCTAGAGTGTATCCTTGGTATAAATCACATACTCCCTAGGAGAGTTTCTTTGATTTATGGTATAGCAAGCATACGTATATCTGTTTAAGTATAAACACATACACAGGCAAGGTACTCTTTGTGTGAATGTAGACGTCATATGTTAATGAAACTTATGCAATATTCATGTAACCTCAATAAAAGAACAGTGGTACGGGAGAACGGACGAGAGCAACCGGGTCAGGCGAGGGAACGGCGCCTCTTCGGTCTCTCCCGTGCACGAGTAACATGAAGAACTTGCCTACTTTGTGTCTTGCTTTGCGGTGTAATTATATTGTCTTCAACGTTCCAGCGAATAGGTTTATGCTACAAACCTATCAATTACATTAGGCAAGGCAAGGCAAGTTTATTTGTATAGCACAATTCAACAACAAGGTGATTCAAAGTGCTTTACAGAGACATTAGAAACAAAAACAAATAAAAAGCAATGATTTAAAATTGATTAAAACAAGCAAAAAAACAAACTAACTAATTAACAAACAAACAAACAAACAAACAAAACAGTATATAAAATCAAAACAGATAAAATCAGTAGTTAAAATGTTAGTTTTGAAATTTAAGCTTAAAGTGTGGATTTGGTGCTTTATTCAAATGCAGCTGAGAACAGGTGAGTCTTCAACCTGGATTTAAATAAACTGAGTGTTTCAGCTGATCTGAGGCTTTCTGGGAGTTTGTTCCAGATATAAGGAGCATAAAAGCTGAATGCAGCTTCTCTGTGTCTGGTTCTGACTCTGGGAACTGATAAAAGACCGGATCCAGATGACCTGAGGGATCTGGAAGGTTCATGCTGGGTCAGGAGGTCGCTGATGTATTTTGGTCCTAAACCATTCAGAGCTTTATAGACCAGCATCAGAACTTTAAAGTCTATCCTCTGACGGACAGGCAGCCAGTGTAAAGACCTCAGAGCTGGACTGATGTGGTCCACTTTTTTGGTCTTAGTGAGGACTCGAGCAGCAGAGTTCTGAATGAGCTGTAGTTGTCTGACTGATTTTTTAGGTTACAGTGATTACAGTGATTTAACGTTAATTTACATTCAAAATGTGAAGTCAAAGTCTATTTACGTAACTTTAATGATATTCTAGAAGAACAGAACATTACTGTAAAATGCACAGTAAAATACCTTCATATTAGGGTTTTTTCCTACGGTCGCAGCGTTACCCGCGACCGTGTTGTTAGTTCACATTCATTGGCCGATGCTTAGCGTCATGTTATTTATATTAATTGCAATTCCTACCTCTACATTTCTTTTTCAAAATATATAATTAGCACAGTGTGTCCGTGCAATGTTTTACATTGTGGCATGCAGAGAAATCTTAACAACGAAGCTCACAGAGAGAGATTGAGCTTGTTGTTTAACCCAAGCTGGTAGGGGGAGGTCTTTATTAAAAACACTTGCTGTGCTACAATGTGCCTCAAGGTTCAACAACAGCACAACAGAAGTCACTCATGGTACAGCACTCTCTCTACAAAACAACAACTGTCAGTGACGCTGCACCACGGCGTAAACACAACATTCAAGATAATGAATAATGGCAGAAATGAACTTTCTCCAAAGGGTGGCGGGTCTCTAACTTAGAGATAGGTTGAAGAGTTCGGCCGTCCATGAATGGCTCAGAGTCGAGCCGCTACTCCTCCACATTATAAGGAACCAGTTGGGGTGGTTCCGGCATCTGACAAGGATGCCTCCTGGGTGAGGTATTGCAGGCATTTCCCATTATATGTTACAATGGGTAGGACTAGACATCACCTCAGATGTAATGTTGAAGAAAAAGAGGGGGGAGAAATGGTGACCAGGTACAAAAGTTTCATGCAGAAGAGATAAGCTGCATTTTTCTTCTTTTTTCTATGTTTTACTTTAACATGATTTATCAGCAGCTCCATCACACAAATATGATTTCAACATGATTTTTTTCACTCAGTTACATAATGTAGGAATGTGTTGATCAAAAATGTATTTTGATAAATATTTATATTTTTAACGAAGAATTAAAAATGATTTAATATTAGCAAAAGCACACATAAATAAACTCTTCTTCTGTATCACTTTACCCATGGAAAGACTAGTTATTATTTCCTTTTACCCTCAAACAATGTCCAAAAGGTAAAACAGAAATCCAAAACTGGAAGAACCAGTTTGAACCCACAGCTCTGTCACTGTCAAATGCCAGAGGCATGCCAGCTGTAAAGCTATAAAAGCACTGTGTTGAACAGAGGCTTTAACATTCATCTCTCTCACCTGCGCAGTGACAACAGTGAAGTTAAGATGGCTTCATTTCCACTATGTAAGATTTATAGTTAATCTTCATCAAATAAAAGTAGTGAATTGTGTTTGAGGTCCTGTGAAGTGAATTGTGAATTGTGAATTGTGTTTCAGGTCCTGATTTGAGCATTGTGATGATTGGGAAAACTGGTGTGGGTAAGAGCGCTGTTGGAAACACCATCCTGGGAAAAACAAATTTCAGCTCTTGTCCCTTACTGGGGTCAGTGACCGAGGTCTGTGAAAAAGGTGTGGCACAGATGGGTAACAGGTCAGTTAGTGTTGTAGACACACCAGGGATCATGGACGTTGCGAATTCAGATGAGTTCATCAAAAAAGAAATCAAGAAATGTGTTGAAGACTCCTCTCCCGGTCCTCATGTGTTCCTGTTGGTCTTCCAAGTGGGTCGATTCACTAAGGAGGAGAAAAACTCAGTGAAAGCCCTGCAGGAGCTGTTTGGCCCAGAGATAAACCAGCACATGATTGTGCTGTTCACCCGTGGCGGCGATCTTGAAGACATGACCATAGAGGAGTATGTAAATGAAGCTGATCTTGGACTTCAGCACATCATTGAAAGCTGTGGAAACAGGTTCCACGTCTTTGACAACACCAGCAGTGACAGAAAGCAGGTGGAGCAGCTGGTCAAGAAGATTGATGACATGGTGGCAGCAAATGGAGGCATACGCTACACAAACGCCATGTATAGACAGGTGGAGGAAGCACACAGTAAGGGATTGGCCGTGGATGAGTGTAAATTCACTGAGTCGCTGTTTCAGCGTATCAAAATGTTTCGTACTGTTCTTCATGGAGATTAAATTATTGTAATAAATAGTGATGAATCTAGTCTAAACAGGACAGTTTCTGTACCCATTTGTAAGTCTAGTCTGACACAGACTTACACACAGACTTACAGTGTAGACAGCTGTCTACATTATTTAACTTTATCTTTTGGTATTCAAGAGAAAAGCATTATAAAGTGAAATAATAATCATAGTACGAGCTTTTCTCTACTGCATCTGCTCCAATTTGTAGTGAGTTTGCAACCCTGATGGTTTGGTGTTAAATTTATTTAAAATAGTGTGTTTTATGCATATTTTCAGTCAATGACTTGTTTTTAAATGATGGCATGAAGTTTGAAATGTATTTTCTTTTCTTTGCCATTTTTGTCTGAAAATATTGTGAAAAGCATTTAATTTTGTCAATGATTGTTTATTGTTGCTTCAGTGTAATTCTTTTAAATGTTATATCTCAATAAATAATTTCAATGCATCGCTGTCATCATTTCTTTCTAATTCTAAAACACTGCTTTCTTTTTTTTTTTTTTTTTGTCCCGTTTGGATCTATAGCCATCAGAATTGTTGTCTTGAGGCCAAGAAAGATGCCAAGCGGATTTATTTTACCAAGTGGATCATCATGGCCTTGCCATATTGGTCCATTTGATTGACCTTTATTATAATTATGAATTTATTTTATTTTCAGTTGCAAACGGGACGGACATAACTGTGGGATAGGACAGGGGGAAAGAATGAAAGAAAGAGGGGGAGAGAAAGAAAGAAAACCAAAGGGGAGAAGAGACGGTGAGAAGGGGGGGAAGAGAGAAAAAAAAAAAAGGTATGGAGGAGATCAAAACTCCAGACATCCAGAGGCCCCCAGAACACAAGAGACCAAGGAAGACCCACAGAGGGGCAGCTGCGCCACTGTCCCAGTAAGAGCTGAGGAGGGTCCCAGATGAGGGCTCACTCAGCAGCCGCGGAGCAGAAGCCAGGGTGAGTTGCAGTGACGCGCCCGTGAGCTCCGCCGGCAGCCAGCTGTGCCTGAGTGACCGAGCCCCAGGCCGAGAGGTCGGGGGCACCCCACCTCCGAAGTGGCCCGAGCGAGCCCCAGGCTCCAGGCCCCGATAAGCGGCCGCCAAGGAGTGAGCCGGTGTGTACCCGGACGCCCACCCCCAGACACAAAGAACCACCAACGCACCGACACCTGAGGGAGTCCGCCACTGGCAGGGGAAGTGGTGGTGGGTGGAGATAGGCCTCCAAACCTTGGAGGGCCTGAGATGTCCCCAGAGAGGTGGCGTCTGATACCCAACCTGACATATAGACACAGACATACAGGCACACACAGACACAAACATCCATTCCCACCCTCATGCTCTCATATGCACTTACTCCACACTCAACCAACGTGGAGACAGACATAAAGAGACGCTGTACACACTATCACACTCCCCAAGCATACTCTACGAACCGGGTCTAGGTACTCTTGCCCCTGGAGGGGGGAACTGCACCCAGACCCTGGTGTTTCCAGTCTACATAAACATGGCTATCAAAATTGCCCATGTATGTTTTTTTCTTAATGATGCTATTTTATGCATATGTATAAAAATATATGGAAATAAGCTGCCTTCTTCCTGTTTCGTGCAATGTGTTGGTTTTTTTGTGTGTCATATGTCATTTACTCAGTTATTACATTACTTACTAATATCGTCATGTACTGTATGTACAGTGAGTATAGTACTGGGGTTGTATTTATCAGAATGCAGACAAATAATGTTGGTCAGTAAACAGTAAAGCTGTATTTGGTTTCCTTACTTTTTAACTCAGACATGGGCCGAGTATGTGTTCCCAGTTTATTTGATGTATTTTTGAATCCCTTCAGTAGCCATTTTCAGAATAGAGTATTTTCTACAGTTTCCCAATAACTGAGAAATGTGAATGAAATTAAAGTTTTGGAACTAAAAATATGAAAATACCTAAAAGTCAGAGGTTAGGAAAATTAAAAAGATTCCCAACAACATCACACTGCATCTGGATCATAACAAAGTGAGCTCTTCCTTATGACTGCCCTCTACAGCAAGTCCAGGTGTAACTACAGACTTTATGTCAACCAGTCAGTTGCACATTAATAATGGAATAAAGTGAATTAATAAAAATGTTATTTACTATACACTGTTCCAAAAAATAGTAATGTCAAATTATTTTACTGTGTAGTTTACAGTCGTGTACTGTTTTTCTAGAATATCATTACATTTACATAAGTAGACTGATCTGACACGTCAAATGTAAAATAACATAACATCACTGTAAATGTAATAAAAAACAATTTACTTGTTTTTTAAATATACTTTTTTGTACATATGCATATTTAGATTGTAAAAATGCATCCAGAAATGTCTCCCATCATGCCTTGGGACATGTGTTGCTGTTTAGATGTTCTTGTTCTATTGTTTATGGTTACGTTACTTTTAACTGTTATCTTGAATGTTGTGTTTACGCCTGTCATGAGTCGCTGTGTGGCAGGCAGGAGTTGGATGCAAAATGCAGGCACTCAGGCATGAGGTTTAAACACAAACAAACTCAGCTTTATTTGCTGGCAGGGGAAAGTCATAAAAAAGGCAAACTAAACTAAACTAAACTGGAAACTCATAAACAAAACTCAGTGAGACACAGGGAGATCCACACAGCATGAGGGACGACGCGACACGGACACAGAGAAACACAAGGCTTAAATACACAGAGGGAGCAATCAGGGAATGAGTAACAGGGGGGAAACACAGCTGGGGCAAATCAGGCCTAACGAGACAAAGGAAACACAACCAGACGCATTTACATGAGACACGGACTTTCAAAGTAAAACAGGAAACATAACACAGACTGAACTTAGACACACAGACAGGCACTACAGAGGGAACAGAGACGTGGGACCAGGGCAGACACGAAACAAATGAAACACAACGAGCCAGAAACCAAAACACAGGGAACAAAGTCCAAAACAACAGCACTGAGGCCCAGGAACAGTCCAAAAGCAAACAAACAAAAGAGCCCACGAAAGGCGCAGAGGCCCAGGCAACAGTCTCGAAAAGTTCAGGGGGCCGGCCCGGAGGCTGACGGCACAACAGTCCAAACCCGGGCAGTTCAGGGGGGCGGCCCGGAGGCTGACGGCCCAAGAGCCCAGAAAACAATTCAGGAGGCTGGGCAGGCGGGAAGCACCGGCGGCGACGGAACAGATCAGGAGGGTGGCCGGGCAGGAGGCACCGGCGGCGACGTAGTTCAGGGGGCCGTCCATGATGGCGGCGTAGTTCAGGGAGCCGTCCATGATGGCAACGACGTCCAGTCATCGGCCGAACAGGACATGCAGGACGAGCAGGCCGGACAGGACGTGCTGGCCGGACTGGACATGCAGGACGAACAGGACCAGACGGCATGGGGACCTCAGGCGCAGACGAAGCTAGACGGAGCGAGGCAGGACCAGGCGACGCCAAAGGCGAAGACACGGAGGCAGGACCAGGCGACGCCGAAGGCGAAGACACGGAGGCTGGACCAGGCGGAGCTGAAGACACGGAGTCTGGACCAGGCGAAGGTGGTGGCGCTGCAGGCGACGGCGTGGGAGCCGCAAGTGGTTGCTGAACGGGCCCCTCGGACCCTCCAGCGGAGGCAGGAGGCTGGACGGGCCCCTCGGACCCTCCAGCGGGAACAGACGGCTGAAGCGGTCCCTCGGACCCTCCAGCGGGAACAGACGGCTGAAGCGGTTCCTCGGACCCTCAAGCGGAAGCAGGTTGCTGGACGGGCCCCTCGGACCCTCCAGCGGGAACAAACGGCTGAGCAGCCAAGTGACCCTGTGGCTGAGCAGCTGATGCAAAAAATATAGCCCCAGAATAAATAGTCCCATGGCCCGAAGAAAGAGAAAAAGTGTCCTTTTCGCTCACCACAGCCGGCTGTTTTGACATCCGGCTGTGGGGTGACACGTCCGGCTGTGGGGTGACACGCCGGTGGCGTGGCCACCGCTTCCTCCTCGGTGATGGCTCCAATGGGCCGGGCAACTCCAAGTCCGGCGGGCTGGGCAGCACATCTTTCTCCGAGTTGGGTAGGTGAGCGGTAGCAACAGGGGGATGCAGAAGAAGCTCATTAAGGAAAAACTCCTGTATGAGTGGGTGAAGTGAGTCCAAAAGCCAGGGGAGACCAGAAACCAGTCGCTGTAGCCGGTTCGCTACAGCACGCTGAAATTCCTCCCCAGGATGATTCAGCCACAGGTCACATAATTTATCCACTGAATAAATTATATCCTCCCTGAGCTCTTCAGACGGGGCAAGTGCTGCTGGGTCCATGTACTGGTCGCGTCATTCTGTCATGAGTCGCTGTATGGCAGGCAGGAGTTGGACGCAAAATGAAGGCACTCAGGCATCAGGTTTAAATACAAACAAACTCAGCTTTATTTGCTGGCAGGGGAAAGTAATAAAAAAGGCAAACTGATTTGCCATTCCCATTGATCTTGTACAATTCTAGGCATTCCAGTATCCAGCTGTGGGGCATTGAGTCATAGGCCTTCTTGTAATCAATCCAGGCAGTGCACAGGTTGGTCAGGCTGGTCTTGCAGTCTCGGCTGACTGTTCTGTCTACCAGTAGCTGGTGTTTTGCACCTCTGGTATTCTTGCCAATTCCTTTCTGTGTCCCGCTCATGTATTGACCCATGTGCCTGTTCATCTTAGCCGATATGATGCCTGACAGGAGCTTCCATGTAGTACTGAGGCAGGTTATTGGTCGGTAGTTGGAGGGGACCGGTCCCTTCTTGGGGTCCTTGGGGATCAGGACCGTCCGACCTTCGGTTAGCCATTCCGGGTGTCTCTCGTTAATTAGCAGCTGGTTCATTTGTGCTGCCAGACGCTCGTGGAGTGCAGTCAGCTTCTTTAGCCAGTAGGTGTGAACCATGTCGGGCCCTGGTGCTGTCCAACTCTTCATACTGGAGACCCTTTCTTGGATATCTGCCACTGTGATGGTTACTGGACCCTGTTCAGGGAGGTCGCTGTGGTCTGCCCTCAGATCCACTAGCCACTGAGCATTGCCGTTATGGGTTGCGTCCTTCTCCCATATGCTCTTCCAGTATTGCTCCGTCTCCAGCCTTGGTGGTGCTGTTCTCTTATTATTGTTCCCTTGCCACTGAGAGTACATATATATATACATATATATCTACATATATCTACATATATATATATATATGTATATAAAACACCCAGCACGCCCCTGCGGGCGGTTTATCCTTCAAGCTCGGGTCCTCTACCAGAGGCCTGGGAGCTTGAGGGTCCTGCGCAGTATCTTAGCTGTTCCCAGGACTGCGCTCTTCTGGACAGAGATCTCCGATGTTGTTCCCGGGATCTGCTGGAGCCACTCGCCTATCTTGGGAGTCACCGCACCTAGTGCTCCGATTACCACGGGGACCACCGTTACCTTCACCCTCCACATCCTCTCGAGCTCTTCTCTGAGCCCTTGGTATTTCTCCAGCTTCTCGTGTTCCTTCTTCCTGATATTGCTGTCATTCGGAACCGCTACATCGATCACTACGGCCGTCTTCTTCTGTTTGTCTACCACCACTATGTCCGGTTGGTTAGCCACCACCATTTTGTCCGTCTGTATCTGGAAGTCCCACAGGATCTTAGCTCGGTCATTCTCCACCACCCTTGGGGGCATCTCCCATTTTGACCTCGGGACTTCCAGGTTATACTCCGCACAGATGTTCCTGTACACTATGCCGGCCACTTGGTTATGGCGTTCCATGTATGCCTTGCCTGCTAGCATCTTGCACCCTGCTGTTATGTGCTGGATTGTCTCTGGGGCATCTTTACACAGCCTGCACCTGGGGTCTTGCCTGGTGTGATAGACCCCAGCCTCTATGGATCTTGTGCTCAGAGCTTGTTCTTGTGCTGCCATGATTAGTGCCTCTGTGCTGTCTTTCAGTCCAGCTTTGTCCAGCCACTGGTAGGATTTCTGGATATCAGCCACCTCCTCTATCTGCCGGTGGTACATACCGTGCAGGGTCCTGTCCTTCCATGATAGTTCCTCGTCTCCCTCCTCTTTCTTGGGTTTCTGCTGCCTGAGGTATTCACTGAGCACTCGGTCAGTTGGGGCCATCTTCCCAATGTATTCTTGGATGTTCGTTGTCTCATCCTGGACTGTGGTGCTGACACTCACCAGTCCCCGGCCCCCTTCCTTCCGCTTAGCGTACAGCCTCAGGGTGCTGGACTTGGGGTGAAACCCTCCATGCATGGTAAGGAGCTTTCTTGTCTTTATGTCAGTGGCTTCTATCTCCTCCTTTGGCCAGCCTATTACCCCAGCAGGGTACCTGATCACGGGCAGGGCGTACGTGTTGATGGCCCGGATCTTGTTCTTACCATTCAGCTGACTCCTCAGGACTTGCCTGACCCTCTGCAGGTACTTGGTGGTTGCAGCTTTTCTAGCGGCCTCTTCATGGTTCCCATTTGCCTGCGGGATCCCCAAGTACTTGTAACTGTCCTCTATGTCTGCAATGTTGCCTTCTGGTAGTTCAATCCCCTCAGTTCTGACTACCTTCCCTCTCTTTGTTACCATCCGACTACACTTCTCCAGTCCGAACGACATTCCAATGTCATTGCTGTATAGCCTGGTAGTGTGGATCAGTGAATCGATGTCTCGTTCACTCTTGGCATACAGCTTGATGTCATCCATGTACAGGAGGTGGCTGACAACTGCTCCGTTCCGTAGTCGGTATCCGTAGCCAGTCTTGTTAATGATCTCACTGAGGGGGTTCAGGCCTATGCAGAACAGCAGTGGGGACAGAGCATCTCCTTGGTAGATCCCGCACTTGATGGTGACTTGTGCTATGGGCTTGGAGTTGGCCTCTAGTGTTGTACGCCACATCCCCATTGAGTTCCTGATGAAGGCTCTTAGGGTCCCATTGATCTTGTACAATTCTAGGCATTCCAGTATCCAGCTGTGGGGCATTGAGTCATAGGCCTTCTTGTAATCAATCCAGGCAGTGCACAGGTTGGTCAGTCTGGTCTTGCAGTCTCGGCTGATTGTTCTGTCTACCAGTAGCTGGTGTTTTGCGCCTCTGGTATTCTTGCCAATTCCTTTCTGTGTCCCGCTCATGTATTGACCCATGTGCCTGTTCATCTTAGCCGATATGATGCCTGACAGGAGCTTCCATGTAGTACTGAGGCAGGTTATTGGTCGGTAGTTGGAGGGGACCGGTCCCTTCTTGGGGTCCTTGGGGATCAGGACCGTCCGGCCTTCAGTTAGCCATTCCGGGTGTCTCTCGTTAACTAGCAGCTGGTTCATTTGTGCTGCCAGACGCTCGTGGAGTGCAGTCAGCTTCTTCAGCCAGTAGGCGTGAACCATGTCGGGCCCTGGTGCTGTCCAACTCTTCATACTGGAGACCCTTTCTTGGATATCTGCCACTGTGATGGTTACTGGACCCTGTTCAGGGAGGTCGCTGTGGTCTGCCCTCAGCTCCTCTAGCCACTGAGCATTGCCGTTATGGGTTGCATCCTTCTCCCATATGCTCTTCCAGTATTGCTCCGTCTCCAGCCTTGGTGGTGCTGTTCTCTTATTGTTCCCTTGCCACTGAGAGTACACCTTTGCTGGTTCTGTGGAGAACAGCTGGTTTATTCTCCTGCCTTCTATCTCTCTGGTGTACCTCCTCAAGCGGCTGGCCAAGGCTGTGAGTCTTTGCTTGGCAGTTTCCAAGGCCTCAGGTATGGACAGCTTGCTGTATTTCTTAGGCACCTTATTCGTCGCACCTTTCTGCAACTCCGTTAGTTGGCTAACCTCTCTCCGTGCTACTTTGATCTTGCCCTCTAGCCTCCTTCTCCATGGAGGGTACTGCCCCTTGTGGCTGTTCAACTTGTAGCCAAGCATCTCACTGATCACTGCTGCCGTAATGTAGATCAGCTTGTTAGTGTCGGTAATCGTGGTTGTAGGTATTGCCCGTAGTGCTGCATTAACATCATCTAGCAGACCTTCTGAGGGTACTTCACGTAATCTTGGTAACCGGCTACGGGGGATCCAGGTTTCAAGCTTGGCCATGATCCTATTTTTCAGGTCAGTTCCTCTCGCACTCAACGATCCTTCTCCTATCACACTTGGGGCTATGTACCCAATCTCGGGTGGGGGTGATGATATCTCCCCCCTGACCTGGCGTCCTGACTCCTCCTTGCCGTAGCATTTGTGTTGTACCTCGTCAATCTCTAGCTGTGAGAGCAGTCCCTTCTTTCGAATGTTGGAACACTGAGCTACTAGTTGTTTCGCCGTCATTGTGGATGTTGGGTATCGAAGAATCCATAGGTCCCTCATCCTATTCATGTAGCCCCTTCCGCCGGGGTTACTTGCGTAGTAGCATTCCAACAACGCCCTGTTTTCGTCCCTTGCCCACCGATGCCTTCTTGTTCCAGTAGCCCACTTTTCGTCAGGGTGCCCTGGTTCCTCAACACCTGACGCGGACCTTGTTGATCCGGGCGACGTCCGAGCCGGCATGCCTTCATATTTATCTGTCTCGCTCATGTCTGCGGTAGGCTTGCTTAGCATAGGGGGTCTAGCCTTAGGACCCTTACTGGATACAGACGCCCCAGGCAGGAATCGAACTTGCGATCCTCTGTTCCAAAGGCGTGTAGTCTAACCACTATGCTATCCAGCTATGCTATATATATATATATATATATATCTACATATATATAAAAAAAAAAACCACCCAGCACGCCCCTGCGGGCGGTTTATCCTTCAAGCTCGGGTCCTCTACCAGAGGCCTGGGAGCTTGAGGGTCCTGCAGTATCTTAGCTGTTCCCAGGACTGCGCTCTTCTGGACAGAGATCTCCGATGTTATTCCCGGGATCTGCTGGAGCCACTCGCCTAGCTTGGGAGTCACCGCACCTAGTGCTCCGATTACCACGGGGACCACCGTTACCTTCACCCTCCACATCCTCTCGAGCTCTTCTCTGAGCCCTTGGTATTTCTCCAGCTTCTCGTGTTCCTTCTTCCTGATATTGCTGTCATTCGGAACCGCTACATCGATCACTACGGCCGTCTTCTTCTGTTTGTCTACCACCACTATGTCCGGTTGGTTAGCCACCACCATTTTGTCCGTCTGTATCTGGAAGTCCCACAGGATCTTAGCTTGGTCATTCTCCACCACCCTTGGGGGCATCTCCCATTTTGACCTCGGGACTTCCAGGTTATACTCGGCACAGATGTTCCTGTACACTATGCCGGCCACTTGGTTATGGCGTTCCATGTATGCCTTGCCTGCTAGCATCTTGCACCCTGCTGTTATGTGCTGGATTGTCTCTGGGGCATCTTTACACAGCCTGCACCTGGGGTCTTGCCTGGTGTGATAGACCCCAGCCTCTATGGATCTTGTGCTCAGAGCTTGTTCTTGTGCTGCCATGATTAGTGCCTCTGTGCTGTCTTTCAGTCCAGCTTTGTCCAGCCACTGGTAGGATTTCTGGATATCAGCCACCTCCTCTATCTGCCGGTTTTACATACCGTGCAGGGGCCTGTCCTTCCATGATGGTTCCTCGTCTCCCTCCTCTTTCTTGGGTTTCTGCTGCCTGAGGTATTCACTGAGCACTCGGTCAGTTGGGGCCATCTTCCCAATGTATTCTTGGATGTCACGAGAAGCTGGAGAAATACCAAGGGCTCAGAGAAGAGCTCGAGAGGATGTGGAGGGTGAAGGTAACGGTGGTCCCCGTGGTAATCGGAGCACTAGGTGCGGTGACTCCCAAGCTAGGCGAGTGGCTCCAGCAGATCCCGGGAATAACATCAGAGATCTCTGTCCAGAAGAGCGCAGTCCTGGGAACAGCTAAGATACTGCGCAGGACCCTCAAGCTCCCAGGCCTCTGGTAGAGGACCCGAGCTTGAAGGATAAAGCGCCCGCAGGGGCGTGCTGGGTGTTATATATACACATATATATATATATATATATATACACATATATACATATATCACTGACTTTCAGCTTGTGTTTGTGGATATATGACTGACTTTAATTATTAAACATTCCCACATAAATAAGTGACGTCATATTCAGTACTTTTGACAGTTCACTCTTCGGCCGCTCCATCGCTTCCAGGGAAATTCCATATACATAAATGTAAATTTCAAAACTCAACCCCATCATTTAATTTGTTTTTGATTGAAATTGAATATTACTTAAACTCTCTTAAATTAACTTCCAATAAAAAAGGTTTATCATTGATTGAAATTCATTCAGAAATGTTTAATGAATGAGCTGTCACAACTTTCAAGTACAAAGTTGTTATGAAGTCTGTCACATTCCCCCCTTTTTTTCTTTTTTTTCCCTTTATTTATTTATCCTTCTTATTTCATTGTACTGTATATTGTTACTCTTATTTGCCTTGTATGTCTACTGTGCAAACTGAACTGGAATGACTGACTGTTCGCTTTATATTTTCAATAAAGTTTGGAAACAAAAAAAACCCCTCTTCGGCCGCTCCCTTCTGCCGTATTTTGCGGCAAAATTATCCACACCCACCGCCTCGCTATGAATTGTGGGATATATTGGACCACGAAGCGTGCACCGGACCACACTTGATATTTGGGGAAATCGACGGTGCATTTGGAGTATGCATTTGAAGTACACTTCGAATTGGGACAGCCGTCATCGCGTGGCGGTGACGTAACCGCACTTAAAATGCGTACTTCAAGCGTGCAGACCCTGAATTGGGACACAGACCTTGAGTGACTTCTGTTGTGCTGTTGTTGAACCTTGAGGCACATTGTAGCACCGGCAAGTGTTTTAATAAAGAGCTCCCCCTACCAGCTTGGGGTTAAACAACAAGCTCAATCTCTCTCTGTGAGCTTCGTTGTTAAGATTTCTCTGCATGCCACAATGTAAAACATTGCACGGACACACTGTGCTAATTATATATTTTGAAAAAGAAATGTAGAGGTAGGAATTGCAATTAATATAAATAACATGACGCTAAGCATCGGCCAATGAATGTGAACTAACAACACGGTCGCGGGTATGGCTGCGACCGTAGGAAAAAACCCTAATATGAAGGTATTTTACTGTGCATTTTACAGTAATGTTCTGTTCTTCTAGAATATCATTAAAGTTACGTAAATAGACTTTGACTTCACATTTTGAATGTAAATTAACGTTAAATCACTGTAATGTAATACAACATAATTGTCATGATTATTAAATGTATCTGTCCGTACATGTGCATATTTAAATACATTCACAAATGTATCATGATTTCACAAATATCTGTCCGTTATTTGAAAAATTGAACTGTTGAATTCAAATGTAATGCTATGGAAAAGTATATAATATGATCCCTATAAGCTTGTGTTGCATCACATAAGTATTATTATCATTGCTAGTTAGGCCGTTCATGGCTCAAGGTTTGGCAGCTTGCCTTGTGATCAGAAGATTGCCGGTTTGTGCCCCGGTTCGGACACTCTCTGGCCAAAGGGTGCGATATGGCAGCCTCGCCTCTGTCAGTATTTAAACCAACTGTATATTTCTGTACATTTACTTATTATGATTCATATTTCCACAATCAGTGACCTTGTTTATAGGTAATTTCATTGTTTGATCACGTAAAAATGTTCCTAATTTAATGTCTAAAAGCACTTGGAAAAGGCAGAATCCCATGTCAAATTAGCGCAACAAACTCTATTTTCATTACTGAAAATAACCGTATTTTTATGGGACAGTTATTTTCTGTTATTTTACGGTCGTATTTTGGCGCCCCAGCTGCCGGAATATTACCATTTTTTCAAGATGCTTTTTCTAACAGTGTAGACTCTGCACAAATCCATTAACCTCCTTCAAAAGAAAACCAAGTTTGTTAGCTGACAGTTAAGTAAGAGGGTAACCAGCTGTTCTCCATTTTATCCACCTGACATGTCATCCATAAGTAATTGACCTTTGTTTGAGTTGTGTCATTTATACTCGCCCCGGGGGATTGTTGTTATCGCAGGTCAAATGTGGCCAACTGAAGCTGCAGATGTGGACCACATTTGGGCCTGTTAGTCATTTGGGAACAGCTGGATCAGGTGATGTCAGAATAGTGTATTGGGAGGAACTGATGTTGCATTAAACAAACTCAAAAGGGACCTTGAGTGTGTGTGTGTGTGTGTGTGAATCTTTCCGGCCTATTGCTTCGCCAAAAGGCAGATCACATGATGCCCCGTTTAACAGCTCATTTGGAAGTATTGACAACTGCTGGTCATTTGATGTGTAGCAGCCCTGCTGTGATAATACACATGAGCGCCATACCAATGCATATGTAAATGTAATGATGTATCAATTGCACAATGCCCACATGACATCCTGTACACTTTATCTATGTATCTATACCTCTAGCTAGTGATGTTATGTCTGACACTGAAGGCCACAAAACCTCTATACAGGAAGTCTGGTTCGGCTCTTTGTAGAAGACATCTTAACCCCTGATCCTATGAGTTTTATCCAATAGATAATGCAAAGATCTGGAGCCGATGTAGGTGAGGCGACTCACCCAGCCTGACTGCCCTGATGTGATGAAACCTGACTAGTCTTGCAGGTCAAATCTTATCAGTCACATCTGTCATTTCAGCTCCACTCTTGATGGTGTCACTTGTTAACCAGGGATGGTTTTATAAGCCAGGAGTGCAGACTCCAATGGAAGAAACTGCTTGGAAAGGCTAGAGAAACCAATTAGAGAAATTTGGACTGATAAAGATTAATACTCAGATTTATACCTTTATTGTTTCACAAAGGGTTAACAAGTGAATGTCCACAGTTTACACTTTATTATCAGATTTTGTTAAAGCAGTTTGGCAGGAACAAAGCAAAAAGTAAAATAAGAACAATCAAATCACATCAATTCTACTCATTTAATGAACCCATCCTAACCTAATGCTGATTGTGTTCTTATCTTTGGTGGTGATAAGAAGGTTGGTGGTGACATAAACACTTGCAGCACTGAAAATGCGTTCCACGTCTGTGCTCTGTGCTAATGGAAATAATTGGGAAAGCAGGCTTCCTTGATAGATCTCACATTTACTTATATTTATAATCCACAGGGAAAATCTGAAGTGTCAAGGAGCTGCAAGCCACCTGGGAAATAATGGAAGTCCAAAGCTTTCTCAGAGTTATAATTCAACACTGTGATGATAATGACGATGATGAGCAGAAACAGAGCCAAATCCAAATCCACAATGATGCCTTTCTTTCAAAAGCACCAGATTAATGCAACCACATACTATCATATCATATGTTGCACTATACAAACGTACTGTCCTCACAGTTTTGGTCACTTACACATGTCACTGGAAAATGCATGAAATCTATCAGAACTTGCTAATAGGACCACAATTAGTAAATTTTCTGTTGTTTGGAAGATTGACTTTATCACCATGTTGTCTTCCTTCAACCCTCTGGCAGTTACCCTTAACAAACACGAGACTTCACAACAAACCAACATAACTACAGCACAAAATACAGATTTAGCAATTTAATCATTTTATATTATGTCTGAAAAATAAACAGTTTGTGTTTTACTGTGTTACTACCAAAGAGTCACGCTGAACATGGATGAAGTGTTAAGAAAACTATAAATATCTTCAAAAGCATCAGGCTTATTCTGAATATTTTTTAAAATGGGAGTTTTTTCCTTCCTCCTTCTCCTGTTTCATTTCCTCCATCTCTAGCTAATCATGGCAGGTGAAACAGCTCATTATGTTAAACTGTTTTCCATCATTCATTATATCAATGAAAACCAGATGAAATCTGAAGTGAAGTGTGATTTACTGTCTCCTCAAATGCAGCAACATTTACATGGATGCTTCAGACCAACCCAAGATGTTCACAGAGTAAGAGGTCAAGCTCACTGAGAAACTCAATCATCTGTGAACTGGCAGCTTCACCTTTCTTCCTCACAGTGTCGATAACACAACGAGCTCTGTTGCTTCTGTTTTGCATGGCGTCTGCTTCCTCCCTCTCAGCATCAGTTATCACCTTTTTCTCCAGCAGTCTGTCCAGCAGGCTGTTGAGAACAGGTGGTGATATCCCATCGATGAAGCAGCTCCGTACATTTAACAGCCTCTCATTGGGAGAGAGATTCAAAGGCATTTGCCCACAGAACGATTTTACTCTAGAAGGCAAAAGATAAACTTGTCTTTGCCACATGCTGGTGGAACTGATGCTTTCTCTAATAAATAACTGAATATTGTTCATGTTTCTTTCCAAAATCACCTGGAAGGATGGGAAGTAGTTGTCATAGGACTCTTCATCAAATTCGGCCTCTATTGGCTGAACTAGAACTGAGTCATCTTCAGGAACAGTGGACAGAGTGTAAACCTGCTTTGGATGCAGTTTACAGTGAGGAGATGTCTCTATGTACCTCTCATCTCCAACTAGTTTCTTCCTGGTGTGCAGCACATCTCTCAGAGCAACATTTTTAGGCAACAACAGCACGCTGAGGAAGGATGTGAGATCAGGATCAACTGGAGGTTTGTAGAAGAGCAGAACCAACGCTCGGACTGGGTCACAGGGAGAGTTTTCATCCCTGACATTACCGTAACCAGAAAACCCTGTGATGTTTATAACAACATGAGTTTCTGTTATCTGGTGAGGGGTAATAAACTCTATGCCAACATCATTCACATGAGCGACCTGCAAGAACTGACCTCCACCTGTGGAGATGAGCTCACAGTGTGGGAGATGAAGCTGACACACAGACTGCTGCTGACATTTGATGTCAAACAGGGGTCCTGCAGGCTTCTTGTGGTGTTGGGCCAGCAGCCTCCTGTTCCAAGGGACAGTCCTGTAAACCACGTCTCCTTCTGCCTTCATGACAAACACCAGGCCGGTCACACTGCACTGGTACAGGCCTGCACAGGAGCACTGGAACAGGTAGGTTTCATCATCAGACTCATCAGCAGCGATGATAGGTGAAAACTCCTTTAACTTCATGTCAGGTGAGCTTGCTGCTTGTGTTGAGTTGTTCTTTGGTATTTTGTTCAGTGAAGGAACGCTGTAGCAATCTGTGGAGGAGAGCTGGAGATCAGAATTATATGGCAGAGTTGTGGTACGTAGGATGTCTTCAGTTATGACAGGTGGATCTGCTTTTCCTGGTTTGTCTTCTGTCCATGAAACTGAAACTCTGCTTGTATCTTCTTCTAGTATTTCTTCTTGGCTGCATTCAGCTGAACAAGCAACAGTTGGGATATTGGACTGGGTGCAAGAAGGAAATGTGGAAAAATCATATATTTTACTGCCATTAGTGCACAAAGCAGAGTCCTGTAAGGTGGAGAAGCTGTGATACAGCAGTAAAGTAGTACTGTATTGCTGCATCTTTATGCTGCCTGGTTTCATCCAGGTGGATTGTGAGGAAATCCTTTTAAGGCAACGAAAATCAGGGGACGAAATAGTAGTGGAGGTGGAGTCGCCTTTAACTGATGCAAAAGAAAAAAACAAGTGTGTGTAAAGATGCCTAACAGGAGAAACAGATGAAAAGGTAGTGGAGGTGGAGTCTGGAGTCTTTAGCTCAGGCAACTGTAATTGATTTAGAACAATTCTGTCATTCGTGGAACAAGCAGAGTCCTGTGAGGTGCAGAGACTGTGACACAACAAGGGTAAAGGCTTCCTGTCTTGTTCCACAGTTGTGCTGCTGGGTTTTGCTGAGGTTGACTGTGGGGGGAAAGGATCAAACTTTGGAAGAGTACAGAGTGAAGAGTTAATGAAGGTGGAAGCTGGAGTTTGTTCAGTTTTACGTGATGATAGAAACGGTGCATTGTGCCGCCTTGACATACAAAAGTTTGGATTATGAATTGAATTGATTATGGTTGGTATATTTAGCTTGAGAAACTGTCTGTAAAAGGTAGAGATAGTGGTGAAAAGCTGGAGCACTCTAACAGTAGCTGTGTCAGAGGTCTCATTTCTCTCATTTTCTGTTTCTTTGTGGCTTTTTAGATCCATCTCTGTCCTTTGGTGAGTCTGAGCTTTCTTTGAATGCATTTCTTGTCTTGTTTCCGTGTTTCATCTTTAACTGTAATACTGCTTTTTCTTCATTGCTTGATTTGCACTTCAGTGGTCTTCATCAGCTGAGACTGGAAATCAAGAAACAATTGTCATCAGTGATCAGTAGATGCATTATCGCTTGATATCTGATTTCAGATAACACAAGGTTTACATTTTTAAAAAGACATTGTTTTCAAATTTGACCTTGAGTAAGTTTTGTGCGTTTTTAAATGTCATAATTTTATTGCACAGTTCTTTTGACTGTGATGATGCTTCTGTCTTTTCCACGGACTTTCAAAAAACAGCTATGCTTTATGGTTTAAAAGGTCCAAGTAACTCAACATTTTTTATCATGCATTAGAATAAATGACATGATATTGTATACTTTAATTAAATTTTTGATATTTTTGATTTTTATTCTTCCTTCTCCATGCAAATCCAGATGTTAAAGCTATCATGTTTCTGGATAGTGCTGCCCCTTAATAATCCTCTTCATTCTTATTCCTCTCATTCTCATTTTCTTCATTCATCGGCTTCTCAGGTTTCTCTCTGTCTTCTCACCACCCTCTCTTCACTTGTTAGTTCCTTTATTAACCGAACCTCCCTGAGTCGATCTCTCCCTCCTCTCAGAAGGCTGGTATCTTTCTACTGCCTAACTTAGGTTTTCTTTCTGCTTTGGTTTTTGGATGTCTTGTAGTTTTTTTTTAATTTCATTTACATGTGGGTTATAGGTTAGAACTTTTGTCCTCTTTCTTCTCAATTTTATACTTTATAGGGGAGACCGGGGATAGTTGTAACATTTTTGACATTTCTGTCTGTAATTTGGAGCTCGTTTAAGGTAGTGGATTCAAAATGTAATGCAAAGTATTTACATGTCTCGGCTATTAAATAGTGCAGCTATTTTCTCTGCAGCACAATTCCCCATTGCATGGTATGGTCTCAAACACGAAGAGTGAAATGTTACAATTAACCCCATAGTCTGGGTTAGTTGTAACACATCCTGGGGTGAAATGTAACACAATGAAATAAGGGTACTGACAAAACATTAACGTGTAATCTTTGTTTATTCAACACATGAATGCACTTACATCCATTCATGTAGCTGTGTGTGTGTGTGTGTGACAGAATGCAGAAATCTAGCTTTTGAACATATTCCAACCCCCCAAAAAAGACAAATTATGGAATTTTCTGCAACTGAATATTTCATTAATTTTGGTTGGTCTTCCTTGAGTTTGGCCTCATTGGCTCAGTGGGCATTATAACCTACAACTCTTGCACCAATTTTGAACATAACAATGAAGCTGAAAAAATGTAGTTGTTCACCAGCATCGCAATTCCATTACTTTTTATCATGGCTTACCTTGGTGTGGTTTGCAAAGTGCTTCAGAAAGATGAGGAAATCTGTTTCGTGCACCCATCCTGATTTATTTCCACTACCAGTACTTCCTACTGGTCCATCTATGACACAGTGGTCTGCATAATGTATGTGTGGGAACAAACAGTGGAGGAATTGTGTTGCCAATGGCATTAACCGCATATACAAAAGCGACCAGTGAACCTCTCTCTGCTGATGTCGTTGCCCCAACGTGTTTAATATAAGTTAAAGTAATAGTGTGGTAAGTTTTAACATCTGCATTATTGTTACAACTAACCCAGACTGTTGCTGTTACAACTGACCCAGACTCCTATAGCCACGAACTAGCTAACATTACAGCCAACGGCTAAAACATTAGCACTAAAGACCTACACAGAATATATCCCCACAGACATACAAATAACACAATTTAGGTTTGATGAGTTTAACTGCAAAGCAGATAATGCTATTAGAAATTGAAATAAAGTAGAAAAACTTACTTTTTGGCATACAAATTACTTTTTTTCATGTTAAATTGTCTGTGTTTGACAAAATGTGCTGATTTTTCACATGTGATAGCAGAACTGAGTTGGGCATGCACAGGATGAGTCGCATCATTTGAAACTTAGCCCTGATTGGAGAAATTAGAAGTGTTACAACTGACCCACGTTACAACTATCCCCGGTCTCCCCTACTCAATGTGTGAATCCAGTATCATTCATATATTAATAAAATTACTTTTTTGTGTTTTTATGCATGAATCTACAAGTTTCTGTTTTTCTGCAGGTATTTCTAAAAGCGAACATTAACTTGTAACACTCGGACATTCAGGGTGATGACTCAGAGAAGTGTTACAGCCCGCACCCAAAGCTTCACTGCACTCAAACCTTTGTGCCAGCTGTTGCAGCAAACACCGCAGTGATGGCCGCAACATCCGCCCAGCATATCGTGCCTCACTTGCTCTCTTTCAGCGGGCAACTCGCAGTTGTTTTGCAAAACTTCAAAGAAAGCGAGCGCTGAGAAGTAGTGGATTGTGTGCAATGAATTAAAGAAATGAATAGCGTGACGAAAGTGTGCTTGTAGTCGACCCGCAAGTGAATATGAGGGTAGCACTTCTACACGTATCTACAAAAATGCTGCTTTTTAGGGAACGGATTAGCGGCATTTCAATTTTCTTCAGTTGGGAAAATTAATTTGAAATACGAATAATTTGAGTTATGAGCTCCGTCACGGAACAAATTAAACTCATAAGTCAAGGCACCACAACACAATGCAAACGCTTTGCAGGGATGTTACCCAAGACTGAGACGTCTCCGTCAACTATGAGTTATTTCTTAGCCTCCTTAATCTGTCCCTATAAATACCACCCATATTAAAATAATCAGAAATGCTGAAACTAATAAATATTAAACGAATAATAAATGAAAATAAACTCACCAACTGAAACTAGACTGAAAATAAAACTTCAGTAATAACAAAAATATGCAAAGCTCAATTATGTCCTTGTCCAGTGTGATCTCTCTGTTGACGTTCAGACTTCAACTTATTATGTTTTTAAAGTGAATTACTGACTAAGTTTGATTGACCACAACACGGATAATGCAGATTACTTCTGAAAGTCAGCACTGATACCTTTTATATCTCTTCATTATAAACTCCTGTCTGTCATCAGTATCGTCTTGCATGCGGAAAGTGTCCGTAACTTCCTTATTGCCATTAAAACATTGCCATTAAAACAGGAAGCTGTCAGTAACTTCCTGTTGTATTGTCAGTGTCAGCGATGCCAATGATGAGCACTTCTGGAGAAACGAGCAGACAGTTCACTTGTTAAGTTAAAAGAATTCACAGGAGCCAAACATTTTGTCAGTCTAATAGTTTAACCACTTTGTTGTTAAATTTAGCGCTCGTCTTATTTAGCACCCCAACAACACAAATACTAACACAAACAGGAAATACTCCTGTGCTGTTTTTTCTAGCACTGAATACAAACCTGAGCCGTCATTTGTAAAATACAAAGTATGAACATGTATTTAAGTTGAACTTGTGTTTTAATCCTGCAGCTTCAGCTGCAATCAACCTCCTATGTTGTTCAATTCAGACATTTTAATATATTCAATTATTTTATTTTTTATTTTATTTTTCAATTTACTGGTTATTTTATTAAAGTATTTATTTTAATATTATTTTAATTTGATTATTGGTTACTATTATGCAAGAAAAGTAGTGTAAACTTAATTAGTAAAAACAAATATGCATCCATTTCGTTTTATTTCGATAACAACAACAACCTTAGTTCTCAAACACGAGAAGACTTAATGAGTGTTGTGGGTTTGGACTAATAAAATAAGTGTAGGGAGTTGAAGAGAGTCTGTAACCATAACTCTAGAAAAGTTATTTTGTTTTTGCATATTTAAAATTATATTTTATTTGTAGCCCTGGTTTAGATAATATTTAATGCTGATGTACCGGAAAAATTTTCCAACACTGAATATTCGAATGTAGATTCTGGCTCCTGGTGCATCAGTAAAAACTTGCGAATACTCAGTCAAACACACGTCAGTTAATTAAGACAGCTCAGATGTATAATTATATTCAAGCATTATGCAAGGATGTAAAATTATAAACAGCTTTGGGGAAGTTAAAACAGGCTGTAAAGTGTTTTTAACAGACTGACATTTCACCTTTCCTCAGACAGTCGCAGTGCTCCCGATCAGGCCAGAGTCTCATTGTCTGTTTTCATTTTTATTGGTGTTCGTGACGATCGGCTCCCGGAGTGTCAGACACGCCCTCTGTTTAGGTGTGCTCACGAAACCTGAAGCTATCAGAGAAATTATATCAATTATCAATGAGAGGTTTCTTATTTCAATCCACTGAGCATATATCTTTAGTCTTTTTATTTGTTTATTCATTTTTTTATATAAAAAGTGCATGTGGTGTATATGTTCTCTAGAGGGCGGCCTTGTATCAAGACAGGATTCAGAACTTTTTAAAATCCTCATTCGTTCTCATCATTTACAACAATAAGACTCTGATGTTCTCCAGCAGGTTTATGTTTCACATTTTTAATTTCAAAGAGATTATTATACCTTCAGGCTTGTTAAAAATGAGTCTGGAGGACCAGTAGCGGTTTTAGATACGGGGCGGCATCACGGGCATCGGCAAAAAAAAAAAATTGCTCGTACTCATGCTGCCCCGACATCAGCCAGCGCATATTGGGAATGGCACAAGCACCCATTGGTTTTCTATCGCCCATTTGCTGGGAGTAAGGGCGCCCTCCGTTTGCGAGGTGCGCCTGCTGCTTGCGGCACAGGGAGGAGAGGGCGGGGCGGCGGGGGAGTCTCTGACCGGATGGAGCAGCATCTAATAACCAACTCGCAAAATAAAACAAAATAAAAATAAACCAACAAACACGAAAACACCAGACATCATGATACAGACTTATAATTTGCACCGATGTTTTTCCTCGGTGCGCCTGCGCTGCTGAAGTCAAAGTAAACTTTATTGTCATCTCCGCTACAGTCCAGAGAGACGAGACGACGAGGCTCCAGTTACAGCAGTGCAAGTAAACAAACAATAAATATAAGAAGAGTAAGAAAATAAATTTAGAAAAGTATTGGCTGTGACCGACAAGCTTCTGGCTGTGAGACCAGAACTCACACATGTTTATTCAGACAAAGTGTTTGTCAGAAAGAGCCAATCAGAAGAAAGATGTCTTTAAGCAAACGGCTTAAGGGGGGTGGGGGGTGTCCTGCAGCAACAATAAATGTGTGATATAAGAAATTGAGAGGAAATTGTCAAAGATCATGTGTCTTTGAGTTATTCAGTGTCCTACTCATTTTTTAATGAAAAAAAAGTGTAAAAATATTATAATATCATATAACATCTGTAGGACTCTGCACAGCATGGAGGCTGCATCACATGAAAAACCTGACAGGAACAAATGTTTACAATATAAAAGCAGAAAGGTCAGTGAGAGAGCAGTTACTTACAAAGGTATCACCTGTTAATAGTTTTATTATTTAATTATTGAATTTAATTGAATCTATGCAATAAATATATTGTCTTTATATCACCTAGAGATAGCTTATCTCTCTCTCTCATTTATTTTTTTTAATTTCCGGTAAATGATTCACTCTCACCTGTGTTTTCACACATTTAATCTAATATTGTTATTGTTAGTCCTGGTTTAGGATACAGATGGCACGATACCACTTTTTTATGTCCGATACCGATATCATAAATTTGGATATCTGCCGATACCGATATGAATCCGATATAGTGTTTTTTAATCAATAAAACGTTTTTTTTAATATCTTGCTACATTTTGTATAAGTTTATATTCAAGTTTAAATAAACAACAACACTAAAGCTATTCTGTTATACCTGTATGTAAAAAATACACTGCACCCAAAATATTTCGTAGTTCAGCAATACTGATCAATCTAATAAACTTGAACTTGCTCCATCCTTCCTATTCTGGTATTTTAAAGAGTACTTAGCAGAAATATTAAGCAACCTAACTAATAGGGTTGCAAACTCCCAGCAAAACAAAATAGGGAACCACCCTCCACCTCATGATGCTTAATCGATGTAATCAAATTTAATTTGATGCAGGGGGGGAAATGCACAGAAATAAATTAGTTTTCAAGAATAATTAAATAGATTCAACATCTTTCTTCAACAGAACTGCAGACTGCACAGATGGTATCTTCCCAAAGGAAAAAGTATTATAGCTTACTAGGGTATATTAGACTTAACAGTTACTATATACAGTAATGGACTTCTATACATTTTACATCAGATTAAAACTTTGGGTGTAAGATTCAGATAATTATTTATTAAAAGCTCGACATTTTAAATGAGAATAAGAAAGAAAAGTGTGTCTTTGTGCCCCCTTTTCCCAGTTAATGCCCTATCGGCCCCCCTGGCTAAACTTTGCTAGATCCGCCCCTGCACAGTTACCAGCGTCAGCTATGTAGAAAAAGATCCTGGTGTAGAAAGTAATATTAAATAAATTCTAACAACAGCTTATCAAGCTTAAACGTGCTGCTGTTGTTCAGCCGCTGGTTTCCTCTTTCTGGTGCAAAGTGGGCAAAAAACAAAGAAGATAGACAGACTCACGACACAAAAGCCGATCAGCTGATCATTTAAGCAGTTTCATGATTGAAGTAGCAGCAGGAGAGGGAGGGAGAAGAGGCAGTCGCTCCATATATTGGTTGTTAAGCTTAACATGGGAATGCTTTACAAACATTCAGAGATGAACTTACACACTTGCTTTACTTCTCTCTGGGATCACTTCCTCGGAGATGAAATGCTGGTTTGGTAGCGAGGTTTCAAATGCACACAGCCGCTCTATCATGTAATGCACACTGCTGCAAGTGCTACAGTTATGAGCCGAGTTATGCCGTGTAGCAAGTTTTGTGAGGTGCTTTTTTGATATTTAATGGATTGGATTACATTTTTTATTTCTCGCTGATATCCGATCCAGTAATTTGGGTCAGTATCGGACCGATACCCATACGTAATATCGGATCGGTCCATCTCTAGTTTAGGACTACAGCTGAAAAACTGTGACTACATTTTCGAAGGGATGTTTTGGCGCATCAGTAAAAACATCAGTATGGAAACATCAGGTTTTACAAATCCACGATCAAGACACACGAAGCAGGCGATGTCCGACCTGCTTTTCAGCTTCGCTCCTGACCTGGACAGAGCCACAGTGTCAACTTTCATTTTTACACCGGTGCGTGACAATCAGCGCCCGAAATCTCTCTGAATGTTCGAAAAATGTTCGGCGGGGCCGACCTGTACACGTCACCAGTATCTCACCCTTTTAGTTTAATTCGATTTATTGTTTTTTGCTTTTTGTTTAATAAACTTTCAAATCTCATTTAAATCCATTGTAAACTATTTTGCTTCTAACAAAGGAACATGCTGCTTTCAAAAAGCATAGATTAGAAGTGGGCAGAGATTTATAGTTAAAGAAAGTTTAAGAAAAAATAATGTATAAAAACAAACGCTGAGCTGTCTGACCGCTCCGGTAATTATGTAACAACAAATGCAGTTCCTGCTTTCTTGTTTTTCACTTTTTCCAGGATTTTGATTAAATTAACCTAAATTAATCCAAAATGTCTTGGAAAGCTCAAATAAACTGATGCACACACAGTCTTTCTGAGTTTTATTCTAAACTGTTATTAACTGAATATTTCAGACATTTTCTGGTCCAAATGATTGGACCCAGCACTAATCTCTTTAGAGCCATGAGTTCAGAGAGAGATACTCCCATACAGCTTATGACAAAATTTGATCCGATTTGATTGATGACCCTAATCATGACCTTTTGACCTCCCCCCTCCCCCCCGGAAGTGTGTAATTTGATCCCCTAAGCGTGACGAATTGCATCCGGAGAAGGGAGGGGGGAAACCCCCGGAAGCGCGCCACCTGTTGTTGGAAAAAAAAGAAAAAAGTTTTTAGAGGGAGGGAGGGTCTGCAGCATGGGAGGGGAATAAAAGCAGAGCGGTGATGCAGCAGTTGATTCAGTGATGTATAGAGACAGAGCGGCAGTTAGTTTTCCACAAACTCATAGTTTGAATTCTGTTTCAATATTATGTCAATTTTCTCTGTATTTCTTTTTTTTTTACAATAGATGTAATTTTACTTTCTTAAGCTGCACCGGCGTTTGTAATGGGAATAAAGAGTGACTTCCTATTGCCTGTAGAGAACCGTTTCTTTCAATAGTATTTTATTTTCCTATAATACAGATGCAGTAAAAAACCTTTAAGATGATCAGCCTAGCAACAAATTGCATTTTTAGGCTACACCATAGCTTGTGATGAAAAGAAGAACTTTCTATCCGCTTGTAACCTACAGGCTGCCTACCCCGTATGTGTAAAAAAAAAAATGAATAAATATCCCTTAGTGAATACTTTTCTTTGAATACTACTTTTCCTTTTGAGAGTCCTTTTTACAAGGGACTGAAAAAACAAACCATAATTGCCGTGACAGGCGATCTTGTTTCACACACACACACACACACACACACACACACACACACACACACACACACACACACACACACACACCGCGGGTCAAGGAGGAATGAGACAGCAGATATCAGTTTTTTCTCAATGCTTATAACCTATAACGCGTCCCCCCCCCCCAAAAAAAAAATATTATTATTATTAAAACATCTATATGAGGTAGGTTTTGCGCAGCCTGCTCCTTGGTAGAGTTTTTTTCTTCATTACTTTTACAATGGGTTTTCTCAATAGACAGAAAATGATGACGCTGAGGAGTCAACAGCCAATATTATCATTGCTTGTAACCCGGTAAATAATTTCGTACATCTCCCAATAAAATAAGTCTTAGTGGAAAAAAGCTCATATTCGAATAAGTTTATTAAAGCACCCCCCTCTGTGGGAAAGAGTTTTTTTTCTCAGAGTCAAGTTTAAACCATGAGGCGAGTTTTGTCAACAGGAGACGGGTTTTGTCACTACCAAGAACAACTGTTGCCCATAAGGTAAAACAAATATCCGCCTCTAAGTCGTATTTTACCGTTGCAGAATGTGGAAAACAGACAGCGTTCACAAGAAGGCATTCAAAAAAAGGAAATTGGATACCCCAACTCTCCCGACTGCACACACACACACACACACACACACACACACACACACACACACACACACACACACACACACACACACACACGCTTGCATAGATAAACTCTGAATATAGTAGTGGGACTTCAGCTGTTTATGTAACTTACTATCTTAAGACTTTTGTATCTACAATAATTAGTTTCCTTGGAACCAGATCCCTACCTGTTAATAATTCTCCACTGTACCCATGGTTCAGAAAATTACAGTCAGCCTGCCAGGGACACGTCACTCAGAGAGCTTTTAGAAACATGAGAGGCATCCATACATTTAGAGCACGGGCCTGTTATCAGAAAAAAGTACAAGCCGGAGTTGAATGGTGTTCAGTTTCACCTTCCTTCCTGTTGCTCTATGACGTAGTTTGAAACAGAAACCACAAGTGAGTCAGTCTCGGGTCGAGGTTAGGATTTCCAAAATCAGAGTTCACGCACATGTAGCTCTTGATCATATATGTTCATATGTTAACAGTCTTTTTCTTCCCCTTCTTTATTTCTGTGGGAGTCAGGTGGCAGGAGCTCTGTGGTGGTATTTCATCTCCAAAGGCATTGAGTATCTGGACACTGTGTTTTTCATCCTGAGGAAAAAATTTAACCAGGTCACCTTCCTGCACGTCTACCATCATTGCTCCATGTTCACGCTCTGGTGGATTGGCATCAAGTGGGTGGCAGGAGGACAGTGTGAGTAGCTTACAACACAGCAGACATCAGCTATATGATATATATATGAATTTATCAGCATTGCTGTTGATAAAGCCTTCACCGGCTCTGTAGTTTTGTGGTTTATACTGGGTGAGGGCTGGGAAGAGACACAAATGCCTTGGTGGATGCTTCAGGAAGCTAAACCAAACATGTCGAGCTACTTGTCTATAAACCTTTTATTCACTACTGGTTAATGTATTCATTATTGTTGTTTGTTGAGCTTATTTTTTTTTTATAATATGCATCTGCATATTAACAGCCATGCTAGCAACTCTGTAAAGGTATACCACAGGCAGAGGAGCACTTTGAGCTAAGTGCTAATGCCAACAAGGCAACATGTTGAGAGTAATAGCATTTAATCGCTGAAGTTTACTATTGGGTACAATGTTTATCATGTTCACAGTATGTATTTAGCATGATAACACGCTATCACTTGCTAATTAGTAAACACAGGTGCAGCTATATGTATATTTGCAAGTAGATGATTGTGACTGAGAGTAAACTGAGTCTGAACACTGATGAGGAAGCTAGATGACAAATTTCACTGAAACCCACAAGCATAGTATCGTCATATGTAGCTTGGATAGTTTAATCTGGATTCATGGGCCCCTGGACCTACACTTGTTTGAGAAGTATGGCCTCTACAGCCCTGCGCCACCCTGCGGAGGAGGAGGAAAGTTCTGCGGACGAGGGCACAATATTACCTGACACGTCCGGTTACTATCGCCCCTTGGAAAAGCAGCAGCAAGCGGATGAGCTTGACGGTTGGGCATCTTCTTTGTTCATCGATACCGTGAAAACCGCGGTGTATCATCTTGTCAACCTCGTAATCAACAAGTACCTCACTGACACATGCAACGATTGTATGGCCGATCAACCCCACCAGAAACAGCATGAGTGTTTGCGAGTGTTGGAGGATGACTTTTACGCTGAAAATTATTACAGCATCAGAAAAAGACTCCTCACCCCTCGTTTCATTCCATCCATTCAACGGCTGCTGATTGCTCGCCACATCAAAATGGACGACGTCAAAGTCTGCATGGTGGCGGAAACTCTCTTGCACGAACTGAAATCGGAAAGGAAAGTCTTTGACGCCATAGCCGAGGCATACCACAATCTGGTAGGGTTGGACATGGTGAAAATCAGACAGCTACGGTTGGTCGCAGAGTTTTACAAAGGGGGCTGCTAATTTTTTCTCTGAAAGACTGATTTTTTCATTCTCAGAACGTGTAACCAGCATTTTACCAAACAATGTATTCTACATATAGTGCATTTAAAAAGAAAATGTACCCACGTTGGTACATATTTGGTACTTGGTACCAGGGATACTGAGCAATCGTCTCTGAAGATCCAGCCACGAACCCTACATTTGAAGATTGGAGTGAAGACGCACCGTATTCACCAGTGTCAGAGTGGAGCACACCCCCCTCACCACCACAGCTGTGGACGATGGACACTGACAACGAGGAAGATTTTTTTGTATTTCGGCGACTCTCCCGACATTGATGAGGTAGACTGGACATGGCCACCCTTCCAAGGCCCTGAGAGATTACCGGAACAGCTATGGGATAATGATGAGGACTTACCCTATGTACCCACGTAATCGGTGATGAATTGTGAAGTTACAATTCTTTTCTGAAAAAGCATTTTTATTTTTGTATATAAATAAATGTTGATGTTGTGCTATGGGATTGTATGTTTCAATTTTACTTATAATGTGCCAAATCACTACAACAGGCGGCTCAAGGCGATGCCATCCAGAGTAAGGATCTTGTTAGCCACAGTGTTTCTAAGATTTTTACGCCCCGTTACAATAACCTCAGTTCTATCTGAACTTAGAAGCAGAAAATTAAAGCTCATTATGTGTCTAAGACATCCCGGCAGTTTAACCAATAAAAGCGGGTATCTTATGCATAGCAGTGAAAATGTATGCTATGCTATGCCTTCTAAAGCACGTATGATGTAAACAAAACTGGTCTTTGCACAGAAGCCTGTGGAGCTTCATAATTAACCTCAGTGTGTGAAGAGGACTCTCCATTTAATAATAGCTGTAATAAAATGTTCTGGCCAATGGTGTTAAACGCTGCACTTGGGTCTAGCAGGGAAGATTTCAACTTTTCAATACGAATGAAGGCTGAAAACTGATTAGATTAATGTCTGATGATCTTTTCTGTGCTTCTTCAAGTTTGTAACACCAAACATATTAAAGGATGATATAAGGTTCACAGGAAGAGTTTAATTAGACACACATTTACTATTTTTCTTTATACTCTTTCTTTCTTGACATGTTTAATATGATTACTATCAGAGGAGAAAATGACCCTTGTGTAGTTTAAAAACTTTTTATTTACTCAAACTGTAATGTTGTTGAACTCTGACGGACGTGTCTTTTAATCTTGTCAACAAATCCTTAATCACCTAAATCTGTCATTTATCATCTTGTAAAATGTTCCCTCTGCTTCTGTTGCACATCTCCCCGGACACTCTCTGCTTCACCAGCCCTGTGCAGCTGGTTCAACCCCTGCCTGCCTCCTTAAACTGGGGTGTTTAAATCTCTTTACCTCTGTTGTGAACTTCACACAAAGTTTGTGGTAACAAAATCAAACTGACGAGGATCTCGTTTGAAAAACACACACACTCACGAGACAAAATGAAAACAGACTGCTCAAAGCAAAAGCAGAGCCCTCACAGCTGGTAGTACAAAAACACAGTGACAACATGCGTATTAGATACCCTCAGTGCCAAAAGCATAAATATGAAAAAGGTGGGATCACCAAGAATATCCTAAAAATGGCGTTGAGGTGGGTGTTACAGTGAAAAAAACAAAAAGCAGCCAAATTTTCATCGGAAAATGTTGAATTTTAGTAAAAACAATGCTCTGTAGTTTGATACTGTCGTTACAGGGTATGCAGATGTTTAAAGCCTTTGGACGCTCATTTGAAATGCCCTCATTCTCCTTATCAGCTGGAAACATTAAAGCCGTAAAATGACTTTTTCGAACGGATAAAAACTATTGAACAGCAGCAATGATGAGCCTGTACCAGAATTTGAATGTACATGTGTTGAAGGTGCGGGTCTTGTTGAATTATTAAACATACTTTCTTTAATTTTTCGAGCCACAAAAACAAAAACTTTTAATTTTCTTCTGCTTGAGTCTCGGCCTCGGGTAGCTCTACTTATCATTGCTCAGTCAGTTGTCTGTTTGTGCTACTTTTTCAAGGAGCAGCGGTTTATTGGTAAGGGTGACTTTATGTGTTTAGCTACTTAAGTGGAAGTACTGTGGATAGTTTTACTTTACATACATAGATCTACCAGTACAGCTTCTGAGGTAACTGTTTACAAAATTTTATAATCTATCCACAAGTTCTTTGCAATTTTACATTGATAAACATTATCCTTAACACATTTGGCCCACATAAAGTGCTATGGCCATCACACTGTCATTTAGAATTGTTTAAATAACTCGTGTCTTAAGTCCTTCCATCAAACAGAAAAAAAAAAAAGTCGCATGGTTCACTTTATATTTCTAACATTTTGTGATATAAAGTCGTTCATAACAAACTGAAAGGCTGGGAGTTTAAAATGCAAACCGATGGAAGCAGCAGTAGAAGACTATAATGTCTCAGAGCACACGGTGTCTATTATTGTGTAGACAATTATAAATAAGAGCTTAATAAAGATGCTTAATTTCTTAAGAAATAAACAGGTGGAGTGATCTTTATCAAAAGTGGATGTTGCATCTGTGGCTAAACCCCTGTAACCAAAAACTTTAAAAATCTACTGTGTGTGAGGCTGTGTAAGTAAAGCTTGCCCTTCACACCCGCGTGTAACAAACCATTTGTTGGGGGTTGTGGATTTGACACCTCAGCATTGTGAAAGTGGGGAAACATGTTTCTGGCTGTGCATAAGATTTCTGCTTACAACTTAGAATCTCATTTCTAAATGAAATTCAGATGTTTTTTAAGTATGGCTAATGTATTAATTGACTTCTAAGGCATGCACACACACATGCACACACACACACACACACACACACACACACACACACACACACACACACACACGCACGCACACGAACAACAACAACACCGACACAGAGAAGAAGAAGAGGGGGTCGGCAGACTATGAATAAATCTACATACTCTGATATATGGTATGTATGGTATGTGTTTTATAAAAACCTACTGTACACCAGCTGAGGAAGTAATTAAACACAATGTTTTGCCAAGTTTCCCCTCTGGGAAAAAGTCTGTCTTCATTTATTCAGTTATTGTACTAATGTATGCACATTTCTATGCTATTAAAGGTACTGAAAAGCTTTACTTACACAATACTTTGGGTACTGAGTTGACTTACAACAAAGATTATGCTGAAATGCTGAAATAAATAAATATATATATATATATATATATATATATATATATATAT
>NC_140534.1:36897596-36920472 GCF_057382185.1 Mchenga conophoros | reverse complement strand
TCACAGCTGCTACTTAAAGATTTCTGCTCTCTGTTCTGGTGTTTCTTCTTTTCCTTGTTTTTAAGATTTCAATTTTCACTTGAAACAGAAGGATTAAATAGTCTTAATTGGTTTATACTCAAAGGATTTAGGATTATAATATAGAGTTACGTCATCTTGCCTGAAAGTCAATGTTATTGGTGGTGAAAACAGAGCTTTCTGAGACTGGTGCTTATTGAAAAATATCTTCAAGCACACAGAAACAAAAAGACAGGTTTACCCTGACATATCTGGAGCCTACTTGCTATGAAGAACAATTTTGAGTCGTGATTAAGGTTCAGAATGTGGAACGAAGGCCTTTGGTTCTTCTTTGATAAGATTTTCTCTTGAGGTAGGTGATGCCAGTGCACATCATTCGAGGTTGGAGTCTTAAGATAAGATAAGAGTTGTTGGGCTGTCAGTTTAAGAGCTTTGATAAGCCAGTTATGTTATGTGTGCTACCAAAAGTGACATTGTTGCTCACAGTGTCTAACTTTTCATTTTATAATCTGAGTTTATTCACTTTCTGGCTGAAAGTATGGGAGACTAGAGCACACCAAACTAATGCCTTAGTCATCTAGGCAGTGACCCCCTGGCAACCTCTGGGGGCCGAGGAAAATATGTGCATTCCCATTTCCAACCATTTTTCAAGTGGTTGCTGACCTTGGCGCAGTTGATTTAGACAGTTTCGCTTAGGCTTGGTTGTCAATAGTTTGCATGGTACACACTGATTTGTCTGCAAACACTCACAAGCTACCCACTGTTTCCAGTTTCTGGTTTGGATTGCACTTTTCAGATTCACTCCAGCCTGTTAGCCTTCAAAGTAAAAGCTTTGCCTTATTGTGGTAACTAACCCCTTTCATAAGGTGTAAACTATATAAAGCAAACTTGCAAAAGGAATCAAACCATTCCAAGAGACTTCCTCAAAACTTTCTCAAAAAGATGGAAAAATAAAAGGAACATAAGGAAACAATAAAAAGATGCAAAACAAGAACATGTTACAAAAGAAAATCATGAATCACTGACTATAAAGATGCAATCCAGCCCTGAAGAGATGCAGAACAACCACAAAGATGCAAAACAAAAATAATGAGATACAAAAAGACCTCACTTGAAGACTGACTAGAAAGAGATTAAAAAAAAAAAGACTAAGCGATCATAATTAGAAACAAAATGGCCAATGGAAGAGCGGGGGGTCTTTTACATATCAGTACTCATGGTTCGCTCATATCAGTAGATAGGATTTTGCAGTCCTTTTTTTTTTTTTTTTTTGCAGTACCTTAAAACACTGGAATTAAAGGTGATATTTACCACCGTCCTCTCAGCACTTTACAGCTGGATTCAGAGCACAGTTTCCTGTTGTTATTTCCCTCCATCCCACTCGACATATGCTGAATTTTACTGAGGGGAGAGCAAGAGGGGAAAGTGAGCCGAACTGGAAATCGCATTACACGTTTCCGCAAGGACTTGGAGGGAAAACAACCTGTTGTTGTTGCCAATGCCAGACAGAAAAACCCTCGAGCAAGTGTCAAAGTGGGACACGCTTCTTTTTCATCCTGTGTCAGAAAATATTCCAACTTGTTCACACGTGTAACCCCAACCTGACAGCTTTTTCAGAAGTAAGATTGGCAGGAAGTTATTTATTTATTTATTTTTAATGAAATGTGTATAAATGTTGTGTTGAAAGTAAAAGCATGAAAAGACAAAAACTGGGATGTTTTCCACATTTTCCCAAACCATCAGATATACTTTAATGCCTGTTTACAATATGGATTACTGAGCTGTCATTGGTAAAGGACGCAGTTCATTTCTGACATCTGTCTTTGGACCAATTGCTTGGCAACAGCACATACTCCATCATCCTACGACTTCGCCATCTCAGGCCACTCAATCCTCCTCGAGGCTTTTCATGTAATTCACAACGATGTTCCTGTGTTTCATTGGCATGTTGAACCTTGATTTCATTGAATGGAAACTGGCTATTATGCATTTGCTTTAATGGCGGTTTGACACGATCGCAGCTAATGGGACGGGCGTTACTCTGAAAAGGAAAATAATCCACCATTTAAATACAGCTTACTATAGAGAGGAAACTAATGCATGAAGGTTGAACTTGCTGTTGGATAACACAGGATCTGTGGAGTGCCTCTTAGTAAAGAGTCGGGGACATTACACAGCAGATAATGGCATGTCTGAGTGCTAATAATGAATGTAAAGATGAGTTTCACATTTTCTTATCCGACACCTATGATCTAATATATTTTTCTTATTTTACTGGAAAGATGAGATTTGTGTTTGAAGTTGAGTTTGAAACATGATTTTGTTTTTATTTTAATAATAATTAATGCTAAGCTGTACCCATCCATGATTAAACTTGTTTTAACATTGTGGATTGCTCCCTTTTTCAAAAAAAAGTTTAAATGTCTCTAGATCTTGATCAAGAGTGATTGGATAGCAAATCCATATTCAAACACTCAGCAGTGGTGTTGAGCTTTAGTTAGAGACCAAAACAATAAAGTTTGTGTTTAGTGTGGCTGGGTTCAGCCCAGATTGAGGAGTTTGTGGTCTAGATTTGGTGATCTGGACATCTGAGCATGTCAGGGGGAGGGGACACCAGGGTTGGAACCAGTGATGTTATTAAGCCATAAATAGACATAAGTTATTTTTGGCAGTTCTTCAGCGATCAGAGGCCGATCCCCTCAAACTGTAGGTGTGCCTGACCTGAGATTCTTTAGCAAAATATGAAAGAAGTGGATCATCAGTTCACTCCTCTTTTGAGGCTTTAACCCCTCAACTTATTCAGGCCTCCATAGAGGCAGCTCTTCAATCGGGGCCAGTACTGACAGTTTGTCTTTTGTCCTTTTCTCCTAACAGCGATCCTTTTGGCCCTGATTCATTTGTGATTTGGGCACCACGACTGATCGGAATAAGTTGGAATCCGCTTCTGTCTGGGTGAGTTTGTATTGCCTGTCGAGAGACCCTAAAGACACTAGTTAGACTCTGGTTTGCCTTTTATTTTCTCTGCATTAGGTCATGTCAGACATAAGTTACATACTTGAAATCACTAATTTTATGCTCTGCTCTTTACTATATTTAGTCTTTTGTTTATCTTTCATTCTCTTTTAGAATAAAAGACAGAAGGAACAACATGACAATCCTGCCCCTTTTAGAAATGATAGCTGATGTGTATGAGAGTGAATTTGACATTTCAGACATTGCAAATACAGACTATATTTGACCTGACCATAAAACTTGCTGTCCTACAGAAATTGTGTAGTATTTAGAAGGAAGTGCTGCATTTAATGAGAACAAGCATTAAAGTCAAACTATAGTTCATGAATTAAAGGTTATGGAGAGCATAACATTGCCGTACTTACCGGCTTTAAGAAGCTTGTACCTGTAAGCATTAATTGGTGAACTATGGTTACCTGTAGTTTGTCATGTTTGTCTGTAACATCTCATTAACTACCAGCTGAGTCACTTCCATTCAAGCTACAACTACATTTGCAACAATATGCTAGCAACCAACGCAATCACAGGGAGGCTTTTGAAAACCAGTTTGGGAATATAAATGTTTCTCTTGTGAGTTTTGGTTGCCACAGGATCACGGACTGGTCTGGTGTGGCTCAGTTTTAGCAAACACTCAGAACCAGTCAGGCGAATTTTTCCCCTCACAACCGGTGGCTAACTGCTGGTTGAGGATTAATCTCTGGGCCTTTATTCTCTTCTCACATGACCAAAGGTAATTTCATTTGGTTAGTGGTCACATGTCTGCAAAATACTTTTACCACTATTTTTTTTTTTTTGCCACATATTTCTCCCATAGATTTCAATTTAGTGTCTTTCTCTAATCAGAATCATAAGAAACCTGTCTAAACTCTGCTGGTGTCATTATTCTACCAAATGAAAATTTCCATTTCCTTCATAGTGATAAGGTAAACCTTGTTTATTGCAGCAATTACTGCTGAGTAAAACAAAAAGAAAATATTTGTTTACGTTCTGTGAAATAATTAAGTTGTCACAAAGCATTAAATTACACTGAAATACGCAGAATTAATCCTCAGGCCTTCTTCTGGTTTTCTTATGCGTGTGGGAGTAGACGACGTTTGTTTGGGTTCGCCCATAATTAACGTGTCAAAGCACCAGCGACGATATAGAGGTGTTAATGGTGACAAGGTGACATGTAAAGGTTTGAGGGCAGCTCTAAAAATATGCCGCTGTCACCTCATCAGTTCTCCCACCGCCGGTCGTTTCCCCGACGCCCTCGGAGCGAGTCTTTGACAAAACATCCACGATATGACAACCCGTGTCTCCTAACAACGTGCCACGGTTTCCAAACGCGCTTCAAACTGACTGACAGACTCTTGAAAGCGTTAGCTGGCAGCGCTGCCGTCGATGGATGTGCGAGCCAAGGTGCAGGTTGAAGAGGAGGCGATACGTGTGATGACTGTCTAATCGACTGGTTCTTTTTTTCTTCTTCTTTTTTTTCCCCTGAATGTTTTCCTGCCGAGCTTCTAAAAGACACTCAAGCTTGGAGTTTTTAGAGCTTGTGCTGTGAAAATGCTGCAAATGGACGCACACACACGAACACCTACACCAACACGCACACAAATTCCTGCTGTGCTGCTTCCTGATGTGCGAATGAGCTCATACTGAGGGATCGGGGTCGAGGTGCATTATCTCAGGTACCAGAGAGTCTTATTTACCACTTCCTGTCAGGCTTAAAACCCACAAATCAGGGCAAAAACACACAGAGACAGAGAAAAGCTCTTCTTCATACACCTGTGATTATGGTTTCTGGTTTTTTTTTTTTTTTTTTTTTTTTTGGTTCTCTCAAATGTCTTCTCACAGCCTCACGGCCTGTCCTTAAATGCCATCACCTCACCTGTGAACTCCGTTATTTAATAAGTGAATTGAAGTGTTTCATTCTGCAGCGAGATGTGCTCCATTTGAAGACCTGATGGTACAAAATGATTTCTGCCATGAGAGGAAAAAAGCACATTATGAGCTATGAGTCATCTGGAGACTGCATTAACCTCTGAAAGTTTTTCTTTGTTTTTGAAATATTATTCAAACTTTTTTTTTCTTCCAGGAAACAACATAAAATAATAACAGTGCCATTGTCCCACAGTTGGTAATTTGTGTGATCCTCATTTACATAATTTCTGTAAGAAGATTAGCTTAATTAAAACTGTCAGTGCTGTTTTGAAGTTTAGCCAGAGCTGCTGCGCTTGCCTTTATCTCCAAGCTCCTGGATCTTTATTTGAATCTGCAGATGTAGATCGAGCCTCCGGCTGCTGTAGTCGCAGCGATGAACTTTTTCTGCTTTAAAAATTGCATGTTTTCTCAGGATAGAGATGCCTCTCATCAAAGAGCAGAGAGGAACATTGATTAGTTTTCCAGAGGGAGTTTTTTGGACTTACTGCGACCTCTGTGAAAGTTGAAGGGATGCATCATGCTGTAGTCATAGGCAGTTTAAAGGATGGATGAAGCTTCATGGGCTGAAACGTGAAGCCAATCCTGAAAGCGACTTAAACTGGGCTTCTTTTTAATGGCCGGCAGCAGTTGTGTCCTCTGCTCAATCGATCTTTTATTTCACTAAAAAGATTTTTGAGGCTTTTACAAGGTCAGTGTGCAAGTTTATAGTCTCATACATTAAAACGTGATGTACATATTGTGTTGTTGTAGTCAGAAAAGTTAATAAACCAGGGAAAGCATCCAGTTTCATGTTGTTGACTGCAAAGATTGTCAACTCAAGTCTTCATAACCAGTCTGTGGCTTCAGTAGAAGTGTGCTTTCTGGTCTTATATTTATTGGAGAAAGCGATACATTTAAAGTTTCAGTTTTAAGTTTATAAGGTTGAATTATCCATCTGTAATATAATGGACTCTGTAAGTCACTGTAAATCATCCTGGGATGAATTGTTGTTATGCTTTATAATTAAACTACAGTTGAAACTGAAATGCAGCTGACATTAGTTTTGTCTAAATTCTCACTGGCTTTTATAGCTGATTTTAAGTTCAGACTTTGTTTTTGTACCTGGAGAGAGGTACTGGATGAAGTCAGTTCTCACCAGGTAACCTCCCAGCATTGCGGGAGTTGATGTGACGGACAGTGCTGCACAGGCAGACCTGTGCTGGTGGAGGGAATCCATCCAGCAGTTCTGCCAGCTCTGACTCTCTCTGGCTTCTCAAGCTGGAAATTGCCATAATGTATCCTGCAGTGGTCGGCTGCACAGGCCTCTTTCAGACGCTCCGTCTGCTCTGCTGACACACATATACACAGTGCAACACTATCACATTATATGTGATGCACAGAAAGAAACGCGCAGATACAACAGTGTCAGCTAATGTGTGCACGTAATATATGCTTAAATACGCAGAGAAAAACGGTACGATTACTAATGTGGACTCAGGTTTGGTTAAGCTGCTGTTGTAAAGAAGCATTAGGGAAGCAGTAGTTTGCACTTTGATCACAGCGAGAAGCTTAGAAACAAACTCAGCTTGGAGTCGTTCTTCCCAATTCTGGGGTAGAAATTCTTCTGTCTTCAGTAACTCGTTATCTTTGGCTCACCTTACCCTTTCTGAGTCAAGCACACAGCCTCTCTACTTTCTTTTACTGTATCTGTCTTTACTGTTTAAAGCAGCACAGTAACCCAGCAGCTAGCTGGCATTACCCATCATGCCTTGTGACAGTGTGTGTGTCATTGTGTTTGGTCTGTTCAACAGGCTTAGCTGCAGATTTTTAATTCTTCTTTTGCATGAATGTTTATGATTTATATCATTTAGTGTAACAAGGAAAAAAAAATGTTCTTTTCGGTGCTACTAGTGACCAATAATAAAATGTGCCCGTGACATTTTAAAAGCCACAGTTTATCTTTTCTGTTCACCAGTACTCCAAAACCTAAAATCCCACAAGTACTGATTCCAATTTTCAAGAGTAAGGGTGATGCAGAGCTGTAGCTACTGCAGAGCAATAAAGCTGATGAGCCATGCCATGAAGCTATGGGAAAGAGTTGTTGAAGCCAAGTTAAGGGGAGAGGTGATGATCAGCGAGCAGCACTACTGATGCAATGTTTCCTTTGAGGTTGTCGATGGAGAAGTGTAGAGAGGTCAGAAGGAGTTTCATGGTGTTATTGTGGCTTTAGAGAAAGCATATGATAAACTACCAAGAGAGGAACTGTGGTACACCATAACGAAGCCAGGAGAGGCAGAGAGGTAAGCGAGGGTGGTGCAGGACGTGCATGAGGACAGCGAGACAGTTGTGATGTTTGTGATAGGAGTGACAGATGGGCTCAAGGTGGGGGTGGGATTACATCACAGATCTGAGCACTTTTTTGTTTGCAGTGGTGGTGGACAGACTGCTAGATGAGGCTGGCTGGGAGTCTCCGTGGACTATGATGTTTACAGATAATATTGATCTGTAGTAAGGGTGGGGAGCAGGTGGAAGAGAGCCTGGAGAGGTGGAGGTATGTTGTAGAAAAAAAAGGATTGAGTGTCAGTAGAAGCTTGAAAGAATACATGTGTATGAATGAGAGGGAGATGGGTATAAGAAGCAAATAGAGTAAAGTGGATAAAATTTGCATACAAGAAACAGTGGAGAAGAGAGGCAAAGAACAGAGTGCCGGCAGGGTGGAGTGGGTGGAGATGAAAGAATGAGAGAATGAAAGGGAACATTTACAAGATAATACCAGGACTTACTTGCAGGACTTATCTAAGATTCGGAGACTGTAGCATGGACAAGACAGGAGGCCAAACTGAAGATGATAAGATTTTTATTGTGATTTCCATTGAGTGGAATGGACAGGATAAACAAGAAGCACATCAGCTCAGGTTAAGCAGGTTAGAGAGGAAAGAGTTTGGACAAGTGCACAAGAGGGATAGTGGATGCATTGAACAAAGGATGTTGAAAATAGAGGTTCCTGGCAGGAGTAAAAGTGAAAGACCACAGAAAAGGTTTATGGATGTAGTGAAGGAGGACATGCAGACAGTTGTTAGGACAGGTGAGATGGAGGCAGATGTGGTGACCGCTAAAAAGAATAGCCAAAAGAAGATGAATGAAATTATACCACACAGGACTGTACAGAACATCACAACTTTTCAGGTGTGTCCCCCTTAACACTTGAACCTCTGCACTGTGCCCATTATGCACAGTGGGCCTCCATGCCCACTAAAATCAAAAACTGGTCCTCATTCTGTACTCTACTCTTGAGCCCACAGTCACATATGTACTGTAAAATGTAACGTCTCAAGGACAGCCTGTTCTTTGCCCTTCTCGCCTGTGCAGTTAACATGAAATGTGTATGAAAAATGGGCTGCAGTTTAACGAAATTGATGAGTTTTGGATTAAAACACACGCACATACGCGCGCACACACAGCTGCTTGAGCCTTAACCCCAGCAGCTCCTGCTTGACCACTTCACCTTCAGTTAAATGTACTCTGGAGGAGAAGTGTTGAGACCCATCCAGACTCGTGATGTGTGGGAGAGAAAATCGACACAGCAGCTTTATGCAAACGCTGCCTCAGCACAATGCCTGCAGTCCTGACACACAGCAGAGGAGAGCACGTTTGATTTGGCATGTTTATTCGCACTATAACATTTATGTTGTTGCAAAGAGCCTGCAGCTGAAAACATGAATGTTGATGGAAAGATTAAAAAAATTGGAATACATTAGTGATGATTAGCTGCAGTAAAACCAACACTTCATCCCCATTTGTCTGTCATGTCACGGAATACATTAAAGCGGTGATGTTGGCACTCTGCAGCTATGCTGGTCAGTTTATTTGACACTGAAGGCGACACAGGTGAAAAAAGCAAAGTGGGGTGGAGGTGAGCGATGAGTTCCAGCAGTGAGCTACATCAGCGTCTGTCTGTGTGTTTATTAAAAGCAAATCTGGATGCAGTTGTGGATGAATAAGTGGGTTAACTGGATGAAACTGGTTTTTCACAGGTTGAATTGATCATTTTTTAACAATGGTAGCAGGGCCACAGCACAGATTTCCACACCAATTTTCACACTAATCAGTAGTAACCTATTGCAGTGACCCTGGAGGCAACACTGCCATTTCATAGATGTTTGCCGGGGAGAACGCAGGTGCTTCAGCTCTTTGATGTTGGTTTGAGTTGTTTGTTCATGATGGTGGATCAGAAGCAAATTTATTGTTAGGAAGCTGCTGCAGAAATACGTTTTCAGGGTTTTCCAGATTGTTCTGACTAAACTGACGAGTTACATTCACTGGCAACTCCTCATTGATGCAAATATGTGATTGGCAGCAATTTAGCATGCAGATGTGGTTGAGAAGTACTGGTGTGAGTATTTCAGCAACTGTTGATCTGCTGGGATTTTCTCACACAACTAAGGTTTAACCCACAAAAGAGAAAATATCCAGTGAGTGTTGTTTCTCTGGGTGAAAATGTGTTGATGTCAGAGGTCAGCAGAGAATGGCCAGACTGCTTTGAGCGGATAGGAAGGCAACAGTAGCTCAAACAACCATTTATTACATCCAATGTATCCAGAAGAACATCAATGAATGCACAACAAACCAAAGCTTGAAGCTACAGCAGCAGAAAACCACACTGGATGGCACTCCTGTCAGCTAAGAACAGCAAACTGAGTCTATAATTCAAACAGGCTCACCCACACGGGACAGCAGAGGATTAAAGACATGCTGTCTGGTCTGTTGAGTCTCTGCTGCAACACAGTGGTAACATGGTGGTAGGCTCAGAATGTGGCTTAAGTAACATGGAAGCATGAATCCATCCTGCCTTGTTTCAACAGTTCAGGCTGCTGCTGGTGATGGTGGTGTAATGGTGTGGAGGATATTTTCAGATTGTTTAAATTCTGGCCTCTTGGAAGCAGTGACATGTGAGAAAATCACAAGTCATGATCAGCTGTTCTCATAAAGATTATGACGGCCAAATGCAACAATTTATTGGACACCGTTGTGTTCAATATGACATTAACAAGTCGTAATTTTCATTACGACTTGTACTGGGTGAGTGCTTTAATTTTCTCATTTTTAGACTTTTAGATACATGAACCCGTGTCCAGTCCTCCTGACAGTAATGTTTGTGGTTTTATTTGTTCTCAACTTCAAAGTAAAAAGAAAAATTAAAAATAGATCAGTTCCTGATTGCGGTCTAATTTTTCCCAACCTCAATCTGGGCAAATCTGGTTGAAATCTGACAAAAACATTGAGCTGACAGCATTGATTTAATTTTTTTTTTTTTTTTTTTTTTTTTTAAATGTCATTTTGTTAGTGTAGAAGAACACTTCAGTTCCTAAGAGATCTGGTTAGCAGTGACATAGGATCCTTTAGACACATGAACACTAAGTTTGTGTGTCAGTTTGTTAGTTGAAGCATCTTGTTGGCTCTTGTGGGTCGAGGTGTTGCTTTTGTTTTGACCTCACCTGAGTTTTTTTGTCTGTAGTATTTTAAAAAAACCAAATATGCCAAAACAAACTATCAACCCTTTCAGGAATTTCCTTTGTCTTCTGCTCTTTTGTCTCCCTCGAGCTCACACTGTACATCATCAGCTCACTGACATTTCACGGGTGCAAACCGCCGGATTAGCAAAGCTCTCCCCAATGCTGCTTCCAGCTTCTTTATTATGTCGGCCATGTGGAGCTGTGGCTGTTGTGGTTATTTTTAACTCCTGTCTGCGAGAAGGAACACTTTTTCTGTCCTCCTCCTCGTTTGTGTGCGGAGGCCCCGTGGGGAGGGGTTGTTTTCTGTTGGTCACTCCCAGAAGACCACAGGCGCGATGGGCCTACGGAGGCTGCTGCTCGGTCACTCTGCATCGTTACTAAATCGGACCTCATTCCCTCCTCCCACGCTGTAAACTTTCCTTCAAACAAACCGTCTCCAGGTGCGCTTCAGTCTCAGGTTGCTGTTGTTCAACGCTGCTCCTGTTGGACCTTTTGTGGATATTTCGTTGTTGCATATCCACAGTATGTAGGTGTGACAGTAAGTGGGTCAGCCAGGTTGTCCTGGTTACAGCTCAGTTGAATCGATAAATCATATTGTTAAGTCGCAGCCACGTTTGGTCCTCCAGCTCCTTGCTGTTATTTCATGGCCTCACAACGCTCCTTGAGAGCAGACAAGGACTTTTTTTTTTTTTTCTTACAGGCTGAGAAAACGATACCGTGTGGCTGATTTTCTATTATCATCCCTCCCCATTTTCAGGGAACAACAACAAAAAAACTAAAACCCAGACATGACAGATTGTGACGATGATGGTGACAGATTTTGGAAAATGGTGGCGATGGATTTTGAAAAATTAATCCAAAACATAAATAATCTGTGCTAATTATAGACACTGACTTTATTTAATCCCACACTGGGGAAATTCACTCATTACCGCAAGGGACAGAATAAAATTAGAGATGTATTAGAAAAATAAAAAGATAAAAAAATATAAATAAGAAAACTAGTGTAGTGTACGCAAAATATTATACTATGTGCAGACAGTTATAATTTACAGAGAAATACCCCGTGGTGGTGGTTGTTGTGTACATAAAGTGCATTGGGAATGATAATGATACACGTGTACTTTTATCCCGTGTGGGTATTGTAAATCTTTTTCTGTTTCCCAGAACTGCAACCAATTCTCTTCTATCATGTTAAAACTAAAAAAATACTTTAATTACTTTCTTTATTCACACAAATGTTAAAAAAAAATTACAAATAATACATAAAAATGATGCTGCAGGCAGTGTAAAAGATAGACAAAGCTTTCAGGTCTGCAAAGTTAAGCTAACAAAGTATGTTAAACCTGCACTCTGTTAAAGACCACTAGGGGGCAATACTTGTGGTTGCAAAAAGGTCTGTGGGAAAAGAGCCTTCTGCTGACCTCTGTGAACACTTTAAAGAGGAGTTTGTGGGCTCTGTCACAAACAGAGGTTGCTCTGTACTGTATCCAATCCAGAGTGTCCCCTTCTGCCCACTCCCCGGTTGGACTATGCCCACACGCCGATGAACGATCCGAGCGTGAGCACACATCAGTTCGTCTCTGCTTTTTCCATGGAAACACTCACTCTTGCAGTTACAATTGCAATTTCGTTTAAAGCTTTAAAGCTAGCTACACAATCTGAAGAACGACATTTTTATCACTAAAGAGAACAAAGAGAAGGGCTAAATCGCACATCCTGACTGGGCTAGACCAACAGACTGAGTCGTTTGGTACCGGGCCGCGAGAGTTGAGGCTCGGGTGTGAAATTGATGGTTTTCAGGGTTTTTATCGGTTTTTAGCTTTATTATTATTATTATTATTTTTTTTTTAATCATTTTTATAGTCAATTCAGTTTCCCTGTGTCTTTTCCTGTGTGTTATAAATAAATCTTTTTTTGGTACCGGTACTGGTTTTATTTTGTTGTATCTGCGATACCTTAAAAGATGGTCTGTGAAAATATTGTCAGGCATAAACCAATCCGTGGCGCAAAAAAGGTTGGGGACCGCTGGGCTAGACCCAAAACCTTCAGGGTAGATGCCAACTGCAGTCACCCCTTAGCCCAAGTGGGGCCAATGTCCTTCTAAGTCTTCTAGTTGTTGCAACCAGATGCACTTAACAGTGTTTGTACTTATGTATTAAAATTACATTTTTTTTTTTTTAGCCCTTCCCAGGCTTCATGTCTTACACAGCTACAGAAAGAATGCTTTAATTAACATTTGAACTGCACTCTGAACACGAACACACCAGAAGTCGATAATTACTACAGCAGTTCATGGCGGTCTGTTACTGTCTAACCCTTAAAAGACACAAACATTGTTTATATGTGGATCTGTAATGTGGCTTCAAGGTCTAAACACAGTATAACAACACAAGGAAATTAATGAAGCGTGGGAGTGTGTGGAAGTTTCTATAGTCAGAATATGTTTTTATTCTTATATTTATTATTATGTTATTAAATTAAACAAGTGTGTGAGCAAAAAGTAAAAGGCACCAGGGAAAAGTAGTAAAGTTTAGTGTAAATGCAATAAATAAGGCTCATTGTTTGCATTAATAGATCTAATGATTTATTGTAGATCGTATAAATGACTGCAGGAACCACCAACCACTGACCTTTCACACACACTGTGGTTGGCCAGAACTGGACTCAAAAACCACAATAGTTACAGGTTGTGTCGATGCAACATTTCCTGAGAGTTAAATTTCCAGGGGGAGTGATGTCAGGTTACGTCGCAGGGTTTTGGAGTGGGTTTGTGGTTATGACTTACTCAACTGTACAGCACAGGCTATTCATTCAAACCTGCTATCGTATTAGTCTTTTTGACAATTTTATTAAACTAAAACAAAGTGCACTTTTCTTATTTTACAAGTCTATGCTGTATTTTTATATCATGTGGCTTTATTTTCATCAATGGCGTTGACAAAATGCATAGAAAGGAAAAGGCCAAAGGGAGGAGAGCAAAAAAGTCACTTGGAAAGTGAAAATCCTGAACTGATGTAAAGCAGAGGAGGAAAGCATTTGCATTCAGGAGGGAAGAAAAGAGGGAGAGCGACTGGGTGTATGGGAATATTGAGCCACAAAGCATTTATGTCAGATCAAAGCTAATCCTTATCTTTGGGAGAAGGATTCAGTAATACCCTGGGCTGTCTTTCCCCCCCTCAAGGGCGGGTTTCTGTCTCCGTCTCTCTCTGCTCTTCTTGCTCACTTTTCCATGGAACTAGGGGAAATTTTCTGCACCTTTTCCCAGCTTTGACTCAGTGTGGAGAAACTGGGTCAGCTGGGGAGTGCAGAGTGAGGAGGAGGAGGAATTGAGGGTCTAGCCTCCAGACTCAGCTGGAGAGGGAGTTTTGCCTCAGGGGGTGCTGGTGCTGAAGGCAGGGGAGGGAGGCGGGGCGGCCGAGTGGAGGATGCTGACTACAGACACTAGAGATGCTCCACGACAGGACTCTCTTAAGATCTCATCATAACTTTCTGAAGGAAAGTGCAACATTGTACCAACATACTTGAACTTGCCTAATAAAGCTGCGATATTACTATTTAGTCAAATGATCATTAATACATCACCTTCTGGGTTTTAGCCTCTGAAATGCCCAGCCTGATGCTTTCACGAACTCTGCAATTAAAACATTACATGTAATATATATCACATGTTCATGTGTTAGAGTTATTGTTCTTTTTCCAGCTTGCTTTGTATCCCTTTTTCTTAGTTTTGCTTTGGTTTCACTTTCTCGCTTTACAGACCAATATGTGACCCCATGGTAACCTCCACATGCTAGGATATCAAATGCAATCCTTGACTGGTTGGTGAATGGTTGCTTGCTGCAATTAGGTGAAATCAGTAGTAAAGAGTGTGCAGCAAAAACGTCGCTAACAGATTGCTGCAGTCACCTGTTGTTTGCATGTAAAGCTTGCCGACTAGTTGCTGAGTGGTAGTGAAACTGAAAAAGTGCAAAACATTCACCTTCAAAATATCTGCGCATGGAATTCACCATCTTCTATCAAATTGCTATACTGGCGAATGACTAAAATTAAAGCTAAATAGAATCAGCATTCAGAAAAAGAGGTTAACGGTCTTGCAAATCAGGGAAGGGTTTTGTGGCTTCTTTATTCTGGAAAGCGTTCGTTTAGGTGGCTCAGCCTCTGATCAGGATTCCTCTTGCATGCGTCCCTAAGGAGGTGTTCTGGTTAGGGCAATTTGGAGGGAAACCCCAGGGCGAACCTTGAATACACTGAGGGATTAGGCTTCCCATCTGGCTATGCAGGATCCCCAGGAAGAGCTGCAGGATGTGATTATGCCTGAGGGTGCTTAGGCTACGCTTTTCTTACAGCATATATTGATGACTCAGTCAGTGAAATTATTTCAAACAGACCAGCCTGTCCTTTTTTTTGTTGTGGTTGTTTAATGCCACTCAAGGTCGAATGTGATCATCTGTTTTCACTCAAGTGAACAAACTAAAAGAAGACTGAATATAGCGCTCCAAGCATGCTTAGTGTGAACTCATTCTTATCTGTCACTGCTACATCAATGTCCCCACAGGGCCAGAGGATGAGTTTAATTGCCTAAGATCTTGTTTTTGATAACAGTGTAAGATGCGCAGTGTTGCAGGGCATCAGTGGTCACCTTTTTCCCCATTTCTGTCAACACTTTATTTTGCCGACCCCCACCCACCCACCCTTTTCGTCCTCGACGTCGGCCCACAGTCATGCCCGGACGGACGCCGACGGCGCCGAGATGGCAGCGTAGAGAAAGATAGATGTACCCTTCCCTCCTCAGCAATTTTCACACTTGACAATTTCAGCGAGAAAATAAAATATAAAGTCGGCAGGCCCTGTTTGGTATTCATTGTTTCCTTGGTGCTATTTTGACAGGATTTAATCATCTGCAAAAGCAAACTATCACAGCTTCCGCATGGATTAACACGGTAGAGACGTGATTATGCAGGAGGAGGAGGAAGAAACTGTTTATGGAGTTTGTGCCTGAAGGAGAAAAGAATTAGCCGTGGTTAACAAAGATACCGACGACGAGTCTTGTGAACTCGCCTCTTCTGCAGTCCACTGCCGGCTGATGTGTAGAGTGTCTGTTGCATATCACGACTCCTCATCCTTCATGATGCATTGTTGTATTTTGACCACTATGCTTGTACCTTCCCTTCTTCTAGGCCTCTTATCTGTGCATAAGTCACATCCGTTCCTCTTGCTGACTCATGTTGCATTTAGTGATTTGACATGACTCTTACAGCATCTTTGCAAGTTCTGAAAGCTCCTCTTATACAAAGCAGCAGACGCACAGTTTGAAGGTCCAATAAGAGCAGCAAACGATGGCATTTGGTTAATTCTCCCTGTGATTTTGTTTTTGCTGCAGTAGCAAGCAGATTGCACAAAACCAATTTGTTTTGTCAACATGAATGCAAAATCCAGAACAGGAGGTACTCATTAGCTGAACCACAATGCATGCATGGTTTACAGACAATTATGAGATAGGAGGGTTGTTAATTTTTAACGGCACGTGGCGCTGTCAAACCTCCTCAAAATTAGATCCAGCAGATTAATACTTTTAAATAGATTAAACAGACATTGAACATTTAGGAAGAAGTTGGATGTTGCTTCGATATCTGAAATCATCGGCGCAATCATATTTAAACATATTTTTAATTAATGGGACAGGAAGTTGTAAACAAGAAAAGTAAAAAGTCCAGTACAGTTCTGCAATACTTTGACCGAGAAACTGAAGAGTAAGCTGATATATAACCACTTATTGGAGCAACGCATAATCACATTCAGCACAGGCATGTGGACGTTAAACCACCATGAAAGATGGCTCTTATCATTAGCAACACTAATCACATATAAAAGCAATATTTTAACTTCATCCGTGAGATTATAATAAGTTTTGAGTGTCAAAAAGTCTGATTTTTGCAAAACTGCGATTTCAAACCTATAGTCCCTAGGAAGGTCACATAAAACCATTCAATACAGGTGCACAACAAAGCACTCATTATAAAATACATATTACTGTATTTAATACACATTAAATCAATACATTTTAAATGCTAACATTTAGGTCATAACATGACATGATATAACTGTTTAGAAAAAAGGCCTCTTGCCTTTGCTGTTATTATATCAGGGAAAGGTTCTTGTTTTCCCTGGTAACCAGTAGTTGTTGGGGAAAAAAGTCATTCTGGACATTGCTGGGGGAAATTTGCAAAGAAAGTATTGCATCAAAACCTCAGTGTTTGCTGTGGCTAATTGCCATGGTCGTTTGCAGTCTTTCATGTTTCTCTGAAAATACTAATTAAGCAAATACAATTTTTAAGTGTGTGTTTCACTAGTGCTTAGAGTAGCTGAATAGTGTTTGTAGCCAAAAACGTGACTCAATCTTCGTCTGCAGCCACACGCTAGAAATCAAAGCAATCAGAACGAGGTTTTCTTTTGCCAGCCAGTTGGGAAATACATATTTTTCCTTGGTGACAGGCTGCATGGATATGGTTGTGTCTAGTCTCCAGTTCTTGGGCCTTATTCACTTGTTCTACATTATCACGTCACACATCCCAAATTACAGACAAATCATGTGGTTAGTGGTCACATGTCTGCAAATCCTCAATATGGTGCTACATTGGAAACCTCATCGCAGTTGCATTGGTCTCTATCAGATTGCCAGTCAGTCACTGACCAGTCTGTAGGCCTGTGTGACTCTGGGACTGGTCTCTAAATTTGATGTTTAACAGGATCTGTTTTTTCTAGTGTTGCACTTTGCAGACAGTCTCTGAACAAATTTTTTTGCCACTTTTGCAACAACTTAACTTTTATAAATACTGGTCTCATGTGTTTATGCTCTCAGTTATTAGTTTTAAAGTAGATGATAAAGCACTACATGCTTGACTGACAAGTTTCTAGAATATGAGTCTGCTGCACTCTCGCAGTCAGATCCACTCCTAACTTGTCATTAAAAAAACACTTGATGTCGAACTCCAAAATGCCAAACCTTCAAACCAATAGACACTATCAAGGTGACATGTCCATTTTTATATACAGCCTATGTTACCATCACTGGTAACCACTTTCTAACTTCTGTACAGGTAAAAATAGCCAGCCTGCACACTCATATTTTACAACAATGAATTGATGTTTTATAAAAAAAAGATGGTCAAGCTGTAGAGGTGTCTGATGGAAATTTAACCTACTTCCTGTGCTGATTAAAGCTTGGGAACAAGTGAGTCAGTTGACCTTTTAGTTGCTGTTTCAAAAGGTCAAACACACACCGCTCAGCTCAGCAGCACGGTTTCTAAAAGCCGCAATAACTGCAGGCAAAAGCACCGGTGCAGTCATGAAAGCTTGGGTTTGGGCACAAAAAACAAGACTTTTCTGCATCAGAGAAATGGTAAATATTGGAGCCGATGTTTGAGTATTCAATGATGAGCAAGCTACCGAGAGATGAGTTTTTGGTGAAAAGACTTTAAGCAAACAGCAGCTGCACTGTGTCCTTTTTCTCTCCAGAGTCAGAAGTGTTGTAGTTCCTGCTGATGCTGCAGACTCTTGATATCAAATGATGAAGATCAAAAAGAAGAGATCCTCAGTAGATAGTTCTGCAATGTGCGTACAAAACCTTGAATTCTTATTGATGTTGTTTTTTTTCCTTTTTTTCTTTCTGTTGCAGATGAAGGGCCATGTTGCCCCCAAAGGGCCGTAATATCACTGTGAAGTCGTGAACGAAACCAGCTCTGCCTCCCCCCCTGCATTTCTTCTAGAGCCAATTAAATTGTGTTTTCCCTCTTGTGAAAATACCTTTTTTCCTGGAAATGGAGACTCTTTCCCAGGATTCGATGCTCGAGTGTCAGATCTGCTTTAACTACTACAGCCCCCGACGGCGACCCAAACTCCTGGATTGCCGACACACATGCTGTTCGGTGTGTTTGACCCAAATGCGTAGCAGCCAGAAAGAGATCCGCTGCCCATGGTGTCGTGGCGTCACCAAGCTCCCCCCGGGCCTGTCCGTGTCTCACCTCCCGGATGACCCAGACATCATCACCGTCATCGCCATCCCTCACACCTCTGAGCACACGCCTGTCTTTATTCGCCTCCCCAGCAATGGCTGCTACATGCTTCCCATCGCTAAAGACCGGGCACTGGGCCTGCCAGGGGAGCTGGGATGTCGCTTCTTGCCCGGCAGCCAGCAGAAGGGGGTGACAGTGGTGACTGTGCCCGAGGAGCAGCCACTGGGTCTGGCTATGGGTCTAGACGGTGTAGGTTTGGAGGGAAGTGAGGGAGAGAGGAGGGTTACTGGTCCAGTGGGAGGAGCAGGAAAGGGCTCCACATGGTCTGGAGTGTGCACAGTGATCCTGGTGGCGTGTGTGCTGCTCTTCCTCCTGGGCATCGTGCTGCACAACATGTCCTGCATCTCCAAACGCTTCACTGTTATTTCCTGCGGCTGAGGGAGGCCGCTGCGGACCCCTCAGGATTCCCTCCCACCAGCCCTGCCTCTCCTCAGGGTGGGACTCTGTTAAGGAGAGGGAACTAAACTCACATCGAGGGCATTAAGGAAACTACAGTGCAGTGTAGAGAGACAGTGATGATGATGATAAAGAAGAAGAGGGCAGGAAGGAGAGCCACAAACTGGTCTAATGTTGTGGAGTTTTTTTTAATCCTTGAAATGGAAATATGCATTTAAATCTTCACTCTCCTCTCATTGGACAGCACTCTGCTGGCGTTGAAACACCCACCTTTCTCCATTCCTTCCATTTTTCCTGAAAGAACGCTTTGGGAATCCCTCCAGATACGTTTCTGGCCCGCCGATTTGTTTTTGGCTGGAAGCTGTGCTGACACTCACACTCGCTGTGGTTGGATTGCCCGTTTAGTCTGTGGTTTGTAGAAATGCATCATCATAGAGTTGTTTAGATGAATGCCCGCTCCGAGTGCGATGTCTCCAGCTGGTGCTGCAGTACAGGGAGTCCGGACTTGGCCGCTCACCGTTCCCTGATGTTGCAGGAATTAACTGTGCAGGATTTTCTTCTGCCTCCTCAGCCTGAATATTCTGAGGAGCTAAATCAATTTTCTTTTTTCTTCTTTTTTTTTGTCAAAAACACAACCTGTGCAGAACAAACTGTTGCTGTGATGATAGTTCCACATAGTTAGTAAAGGCTGCGTTGTCAAAAATATGGATTGTAATGTTCATACATACCAGCTGAAATACAAACACAGGTAGTACAGAGTCGTGTTATTAGGGCTTTAAGAAATAAACAATGTTAAATGAATTGATTGTCATTGGTTCCAGCCTCTCATATATCAGGTTTTTCTGTCTTATATAACTGTACGATAAATACTCTTGTACTTTGGCCTGTTGTTTGCACACAAAAACAATCTAAAGCTGTCACTTAGGATTGCCAATTAACTCATAATTGACAGAGAATTGGTATAAGCAATTTAATGAAGAAATTAAGACCTTGAATTGGTATTAATTTAAATGAAAATGATGAGCATTTGGAAGAATAATTTAGCTTCGCTTCAGGCAATTGGATGAGAAGTTCAGCATCACCTTCTTATCTGTCTTGAAGCTATAGAGAAGGGATATCTTTGCAAGAAAAACACGTTGCACTAGCTTTAGAGCATCAGAACTTCACTTTGAAGTTAGCTAGGCTAACGCTTTCCTCTTGTGTCCGTGTAACTAGCTAGCAGGTTAGCTTTCAAAATGAAGCTCTAAAAAATAAAACATTTGAACATCAAGACGTACCAATATAGAGCTTACCTGTTAGGGCATATTTATTAACTTTAAAGTTAACTTAATTTTAATAGTTAATGAATATTCAAAAATTTTACTTTTTTTTTTCCCCCCTCAAATTAGCTGATTGGCTAGCTTTCTACATCTCTGCCTGTTTAAAAATAAATAAATCACAGCTTGATATTTTCTATTGATATTTTTTCTTCTTTTTTTTCATTTGTTCTTCTTCAAAAAAATAATCAGAAAATATTTTTCTGTAATTCGAGAACTTTGGATATATTAAAAAAGAAATCACATTTTTTAACTTTAAAGCAACCAAGGCTAGATGGTTTCCCCGTTTGAGCTGAGCTCCAGCTGAGAATGGACAGATACAGTGATGCTGATCCTCTCATCAAATTCTCTGCAAGGAAGCCAACAAGCTCATAAAATTTGAGTTTTCAAAATTGCAGCATTCTTCTGTTTTATTATTTTCAGTTTTTATGTTTTTGATGTTTATTCATGTGATTGAATTTGTTCATTTGCTTTTTCATCCTGACCCGCCTCATACTGACTTCATCCTCTAAAGCCAGATCCTCCAGGCCTTCGCCAGCAGCCCACATGCCATCTTCCTCCACCTTCTCATCTTCCCCTTAATTCTGAAACTGCTTTGTATATGGGCTGAACTGTAAAACAACGAGTTTATGTAGTATGTGAGTAACAAGTCAAGAGTGGGAGGCCGCTGTAAGGTTACTGTTAATGAGGGCTGTATTGATTTATCTGCTTTTGAATATTTTACTGCAGGAGGTGGATATTTCTGGACTCATTTTATTCCCACTTTTGTATGTTGAGGCAAGCATTTTGTCTGCTTACTGTAAATCAGTAGATGTACAGTACACATAAACAGGGTAAACGCTTTTGTACAGCAGTCTCATCATGTACAGAATGATTGTAATTGTCATTTTTGATCATTTCCTTTTTCTTTGACATATTTTAGCCTTTTTTGTGTGTTTGAGCTTAAATAAACATGAGTTATTCAGGGCGCGCAGATTTGTTTCACCACACCAATGATAAACATGAGAAAAATAATGTTTAATATAATACTCTAGGTTTATTTCAGACACCTAAACTATAAAATGACTTTTACCCTGAAAAACAAACTAGAAGAAATATTATTTGATTTATACTCAATATTTATTGGGTTGGATTCATATCAGCATGATTTTATCGACTGCCGCCAAAGTAAGAATTCCAAACTGTTCAAAGTAAATAAATTTAGAGATTAAATCAAACGTGCTTCAGATATTTTGCCTTTCAGCTCTGCGACACTCTCCTGAAAAGGCGTTCAGGGTGCAGAGGGGGCAGCTGTTTTGTTCTGCAGATGCAGGGATAGATGGAGTTAAGTTCAGCTGAAATGGTTTGTGTCGTGCTGGTTGCTACGAAACAGCGCTGAAGGTCCTTTTGAAGTTGCTCAAAGTTGAAATATTTCCAGCTCCTAGCACTCTGTGTTCTATATGCTCTAAAGAACTTTCTAATTTCTCAACACTTGGGGTTTAAGTGGTGTTTTGGAGAGATAGCTTTCTCCAAGATTAAAAAAAGTTGGATTTTATTTATGCCTGTTAGTTGGAGATAATTGCTTAATAAACATTAATAAATTGTTATTCATTTCTTAAAATGTCATCATTGCCTTTAAATCATCAAAAAGATCCTCTAATGGACCTTGCAACCCAAAGCTCTTATTACTGTTAACATTAAAAACACCCATATCTCGATGCCTAATGTAGAATCACAGCATTTCTACTGGGAACTTGAGTCAAAATGTCAGTTTAAAGCATTACAAGTATGTCATGCACAGTTTTATTACCATAATGTGGCATGACTGCTACTTTTAATCCACAAGAGCAATGCTGAAGGGGACAAGTGAAGGATGTGCTCTTAAAGACCAGCTTAACCCATATGGGTTTATTCAGCCATGCTTCATAAGGTCAAATATATCTGCTAAAGTTTTTTTTGTATCTATGTCTCAGATATCTGTGGAATCTTTGGGCTTAAAAGAGACAAAAACAAAAAAATATCCAACTGCCAACCTGTTGTCAAGTACTACACACTTAGTCCACACTTAGAATAGTGTTAGTTAGATAGTATTTTTGTAGCTGAAAGTTTTTGCCAAACAACTTATCTTTGGCTGATGTTCCCACACAGCACAGCCATCCATTTAAATGGCAGGTTTAATACCAATATCCACCCTAAGCCCTACAAGGACTGACCTCTCACAGTGTTCACCTGTCTGAGGAGTCCTTGAAAACTAAGGTTATTTTTAATTTCTTTAGAGCCAAGAACTTAAAGGACCAACTCTCTCACTGGAACATCTTATAGGCTTTTGTCTTAAAGAGTGAACAAAGGGAAAACATGGTTGCTTCTCCCATACTTGCTGTTTTTCAGTAACCTTATAGTTAACGTCATTGCACTTTGAACTGTGGGTAAATTTAAGCAAGACATATGTGCATTTTTTTCTGGTGCAGTTGGTGTAGGAACAACAACCAGTCTTCACAAGGCAAGCTAACAGAGGACTGTTACCAACTTTTATGATGAACTTTACATCAAAGTGCACAAAATGCCATGTTGCTCTTTCAGCGATGTTGTTTGGTTGACACTGTTGATGCCAGGGATGTGTGTAATGCCCCTCAATATCCATGAATCTGTGATGTGGACATTT
>NC_140534.1:36856784-36897496 GCF_057382185.1 Mchenga conophoros | reverse complement strand
AAGAAAATGTTATGGTTTGTTTGCATATGAATTGAGGAATTTGGTTTTGATTTCAATCTCATCTTCTTGGGAGCGTCATTAGATGGTGTTAGGAGCATGTTATGGGGAGTAATTGCACTTTGGCAAGCAGGTTAGCAGGGAGAAGTAAAGCAGGTTAGCAGGGAGAAGTAAATATTTGCTGTCCTAGACTGCAATATCTGGAAATTCATCCTTATCACCTGTGTAACTAAACTACATATGGCCAGGCTGAGGTGCCTCATTTCCTTCTTCAGCCCTGGAAAAGTAAAGATAAGCACAAAGGTAACTTAGAGCTGCGTGTAAGGAGAAAACATGCTCAACTTTATTTGTCATATTTGAAACAAGATGAAGATAAAATGTGAAATAAAAATAAGAAACAAGGCTGTTGGTTCTTTTTTTGCAGCACTCTCACAAATACCACCAACTTCATCGTTTTCCTTTGTTTTCCTTTGATATCAAGATTTTTTTAAATGTTTTTTTATTAGTTTTTCTGTTTTCACAAATAGTACATAATTACATAACATAATAAAGTGTACAATTCAGAAACAAAAATAAATAAATAAAAAACAAAAACAAACAAAAAACAAACAAACAAACAGACTGATAACTAAGCACAAAACACCAGCTCAGGTCCATCTAAAAAAATAAATAAATAAAGAGAGAATACAATACAGTACAATACCTGTGGTCCCAGTACTACGTTGCAGTTTGAACACTCAAGAGAATCCTTGTAACATAATATTAGAGACGTCAGGTTCCACATAATTCAAGTATGGTTCCCACACCTTAAAGAATTGGTCTGTTTTTGAGTGCAGTACACATGTAAGATATTCCAATGGCACTAGATCCAACGCTACTCTGTGCCAACCTTTAATAGTTGGTGCTTTTTCGGCTGGGGAGGCCCAGTATGAGAGACAGAGGGTCCATCTCCAATTCACAACCGAAAATCTTCTCCATTTCAGATAACACATTGGACCAATATTCTTGCAATTTCAAACATGAAGCTGTGAGTTAGGGTACCAATTTCTATCTTACATTTGAGGCACATGGGTGAAAGGGTAGGATTATACTGATGTCTGCGAAATATAGATATATGCATTCTGTGTATGATTTTTAACTGCATTGCTTTGGTAAGATTACAAACTGAGATTGATTTGGCATAACTCCAGAGATCTTTCCACTCTTCATCATCAATTGCTATACCTAACTCCTTTTCCCATGTGCCTTTAAGCCTCTGTGACATCACTGAAGGTACAGAATATAAAGCCTTATAAAATATCTTCACAGGTACCTCTTTATCTGTTAGAAATAATAATTTTTCAACAGGAGAAACTTCATGACTCTCACTAAAGTTAGTACCATGCAAGATATAATGCCTTATCTGTAAGTAACGGAAAAAATTCTTATTATTAAATTATTAAAATGACAACTGACAACTAAAATAATTGTAAAATAATTTAAAACTAAACTATGCAGTTTCTGGGGCAATTGTGGTGGGATTGTTGTTATTTCTTGGTCTGCAGCCTGCTGCTAAAAAGTTTAGGGTAAAAAAACAAGCAGCTATAGCATCAAATATCTCCTGACAGAGAGCGAACCACTCAAATCAGCCAATCAGATTGTCAGTTGCTTTCACCTGTGATGTGGCAGCAAGTTACCAACTAGCAAAATGACTCGTAGACATTGGTTTATAAAATCCAAACCATAACTCATATCCACCTGGTTTAAAAACCTTGAGTGCCCTAACAGGGCGCTCTCCAGAGCTGCGGTCGTTATTTGTGTTTGTTTCTACTTTTAAAAATGTGGTTAAAGGAGGAGGAGAGAGGTAGATTTTGTGTTTCTCCAAAAATCCTTGATCAAAGTGCAGCTGATCCCTGTGAGGCTGTTAAATGGCACTCAGATGCCCACAGATCAATAAGTGCAAGTCTGTCAGCTTTGGCGGTTAGCACTGTTGCCTCACAGCAAAGAGGTCCTGAGTTCGACTCCACCATCTGCGTGGAGTTTGCATGTTCGCTATACAGTGGTGCTTTTGCTTTGCAACAATCCCATAAGTAATTCTCCGAGCTCACGTTAAGAACATTTAATATGTTTTGGCCTTTAATGATCCTTGAGGTTGATACGTTCTTTAGACCAGTGTGAAAACAATGGCCCAACATCTCCATCCAGCTTATTCAGTGATTTTCTGAAGCATAACATTAATTATTGAGATGTGTTTTCGAGAAACTAATAGCACTCTATTTCTCAGACAGATGTCGATATGGAGGATAGAGAAAATAGATGTTGCACTATAAAACTGTCAAACAACTCTTCAGGGGATGTAATTGCTTCTTCCTGCACCCTGGTCTTGTCATTCCCGCCCTGAGTGTAGACACATTGAAAGCTTCCTCATTTCCCCCCAAAATCCACCAACTTACCGAACTCCTCTAGACTATCCTGAGACACTCATTTTCCCTCACAGCATTACACATGATTGAAAAGCATCTGCTAAATGATAAAAGGCACCGTCATTGCCAAATTAGCACCACATTCAAAACTTCTGAAAGGCTGCTGAATGTCAACAATGGAGGCTGAGCAGCAAAAGCTTAATTATCCTAAATGTGTGTGTGGGTGTGCAGTTGCATACAGCATACACGTGTGTGTGTGTGTGTGTGTGTGTGTGTGTGTGTGTGTGTACTCTCTACCCAGGTTTAGTACCGATGATGTAATATCACATATCTGTGTCTCTGGATGAGCATTACATCACTGATGCTGCTGGCTGGCAGAAATAGAGAGGTGCTCAGGCTGCACTGGCTCTGGAGGCATCACTGTAGATGAAACAGTGAGGGCAGCCACTGAGTCAGCCAGTCTGCTGCTTGCACAGAGAGCAGCGGATGCCAACATGAGGTTCAGGATCCTTCGGTGGCCCTACAGATGGTTTTAGAGGGCCAAAAATCATTTGCTTAATGTCTTATGTCACTTAAATGTAAATAGTCAACTTCTTGTGTAGCAGAGTGTGGTGCTCATATTTATGTAAGTTTAACTTGATTTTGATCTTGATAATATTCATCACCTCTAACATGTAAAAGTGTTCTTTTTTTACCTGCGATGTTTGCTTTGTATATTGCTTTTATATGTTTTCTGTCTTCTGTGGAGGCACGGAGCTTGTGGGAAATATTATTTATTCCACTGACAGATCTTAGAACTCTGCTCGCTATTTTTCTAATGCTTTTTATGACTGTTGTAATTTTTTGGTGTATACATGGTGGTTGCTTTGACTGAATAATTGATTTTGATTGTTGTGATCTTGTCCAACTATATTAGTAAATGCTAGGATTTAACTTACTTATATACAATGTGACTATAACAGTATTCATCCATGCTTACCCAGTTCAGGCTCACAGTTGGGCTGAAGACTATCCCAGCGGTTAGAGGCAGGGTACACGCTGGAAAGTAAACCAGTCTATCGCAGGGCTAACTCACAGAGACAGACAACCATTTGCACTCACATCCACACCAAGTCTAGAATCACCACGTAATCGAATATACTTGGACTGTGAGAGGAAGTTTGAGTACTCAGAGAGAATCCACACAGACACTGGCAGAACTTGCAAACTCCACACAGTGGATTCAAACCCAGGAACCTGCCTGCTGAGAGGCGGTGATGCAAACCACCACACCGTATAACTCGTAAAAGAAGAAAAAAACAGTTTGGATGCCACAGTTTAGTTTTCTCATTTAACTCTGAATTGAAACTATCAAACAACTTGCCCTTTAGGGGTTTGTAGGAAGAGATGCATGTGGACTGTATTCATAAAGTGCTTCTAGTGTTTGCCGTGAAAGACATCGAATGCAACCAGACAGAAACGTCCTATGGACAATAACATAACTCCACTCTTCTGTTAGTCATCTTGCATGAAATGAAAAAAGCAGCGGGCAAGAAATATGTCTATACGTCAGACGAAAACTGTATTTTTTTTAAAAAAGAACAAATGCCCAGTCTCACTGAGAGGCTCAGTATCCTGCAAAAACTGCTTTGTCATTTCTTCCTTCTGCAGTTTATAATCTTCTGTATGCTATCCACTTTGGAAATGCAGAGCAATGGGTTCAACCAAGGCACTTCTAAATTACCAGATGAGCAGAAACTGTTTTAGAAGTTGGCTCGGATTAAGTTTGCTTTGATTACCTCATTACACAATTTAAGTAATTTACAATAGTGCAGCCAGGAGTATAATATTACATTGTATTGATTTTTCATTTTTGCAGGTCGGTAGGTTTCTATTGAGTCATTTGACAGACTGCGGATGAAAATGGCTGTGCCCTGATTTAATTACTTGCATTGGAAACACATCCTGTGTTCAAAGGTAGAAGCAGAGAACATTTTAAAAAAGAAAAGAAATCATACATAATTATTTATGTAAAACTTCACAGTAGCCCTTCATCTTCGACAACAGCCAGCTCTACTTAGTAGGCCACAAGAAAGTGTGGCTGAGAGTTTGTAGGTACCTGTCTGTAATTCTTACTGATACCTGTGCATTAACCTGCCTCACCTTCATGGAAGAAAACATCAAAAGCAAATGAGAATTTAAACTAAAATCAAGGTGATCCAATGCACAGTTACCTCTCCAGATGATAAAGCTCTATCCGGAAATTTGAAACAAAAGTGAGACCTGAAAATTACTGTAATGGAAATGTATGAAACCATACTGCATAATGGTTTTTCCCAGAGTTCTGCAGCTGCCATGACTGATGCAATGTGGACAACCACAAAATATCGAGTGACCGTATTATCACAATGTAGATAACACCGCTAATATAGGATTCAGCGATGGCGTGTGTCTGCAGTGCAGTGCAAGTCACCCAAATCAAAAAAGATCAGAGAGAAAGAGGCGGGGCGGTCAGCAATAAACATGTTTGTGTGGTGGAGTAAATTGATCACAGTGTGGATGTCAAATAGCTTGTGTTATCCCCTTTTTGGAGCCACAGAGGGTCATTGTTTTATTTTGAATACATGAATGCAAATGTATGGCTTTCTTCAGGATTCACTTTAGACCCTGAATACATCAGTGCAGACCGTAAGCATGCCCAGTCCCGCATCTGAGCTCAAACACAGACGAACTATGAAGGGCAAAACTTAAAATGTGGTACCCCCAGACACCACTCAACCACACAGCCATAATTAATACTTTATTCCCCAGCAGTTGCCTTCATGAGGCGCAGATGCAGGGAAGATGACCTGAGATTGGGAAACCACATGTGAGGAGGCAGCATGGAAGCCAGGTATCGTGTTTACTTTCATAAATATGGCAACCCCCCCCCCTCCCCCCTCCAATCCCCCCACCCTCCCTATAGCCATTCTGTACCTAGCAATTAAATCCAGTTAGAGATTACGCTCTGCTGCATCCCTGTCTTCACAGGAGTCTCAGCCTCCAGCCTGGACTGATAATAACTATGGTCGGCACTGTTTCAGCCATTCATTTGATAAAGTGCTTTTTCACCTTGCAGCTTTCATTACCCACACACCAGAAAGTGTGTGCATGTGCGTTCAAGTTTATTTGCTTGGCTCAGAGTGAGCTGATTAAACAAGTGTCATGTGATTATTCTGTAATCAATTTTTCAATTACGATTCAGGCCCTATAACGCTGTAATGGAAGGTGAACTCGGATCTATACCAGAGCAGCGAGGTGATTAGACTCTGCTGGAAGCAATCCAGAGAAGACGAAGAAGAGAGAAAAAAGAGAAAAAAACAGGGCGATGGGTTTTTTTCCCATTTTTTTTTCCTGAGTTAGATCGATCCTGTTGACTGAAATGGTCTTGGTTCATAACAGACCGTGTCTGCTAGCAACAGCTTAGCTGGTCCACTGAAGTGTCTGTCTGCACATCTTTTGGAAGGTTCTTTAAAGAGGGTGAGTAAAGAAGTCTCTCTGAGAAAAAAGGAGAAAAGATGTTTATTGTGATGACCCACCTTGACACTGCGAGGCTGCTTCCATAGCACAAAAAACATGCTACTCCAGGGCTAGGCTTTCAGGCAGTCTGCAAGCAAAGATCTTTAAAGCACGGAGCCGACTCAAACAGAAAAAAGGGTTCACTTTAGGTTTTCCAGGCAGATTCTTCCTTCCATTTCCACTCAAAGAAAGAATTTTAAAACGCCTTCTCATATGATTCTGATTCAATTACAAATTAATCAAAATCAATAAGGTGCTTTTTAAGGTCTCAGCTAACCTTTTTGTTTGTATTTGAATGATGAGTTTGACTCATCAAAATAAACTACAGTATGTTGGTATGTCTTTAACAGTTTTTTTTTTTTTTAATCTTGTTTTTATAATGCAAATGGACAGAGACGACATTTATAGATTTCATAGCTAAAAGCGCAGTTGTGGTTATATAAAAGAAACATGCTAGTTTCAGCAAACAAACATGCAACATAAATGTAAGATTTAAAACATTAGATTTTGTTTTAGAGATCAGATCATTTTTTAACATATGCATGTTTGAAAAATAAAGTTAGAGTGAGTACTCAGTTGCCTAAACACCAGAACAGGTTAGCATCAGTGGTTTTCCTCTCGCTACACTTACTGATGTTACAGTCACAAGTTTGCTAGCTAGCTCTGTCTTCATCATGCAAATACATCTTGTCTTCTTTGAATGATGAGCTGAATATACAAGAAGAGCCATACTGACCATCTGTGCAGCACCAGGAAGTCTCATAAGGACTTGGAGTAAGCTAGGACAACCCACTGTTGTCTGCTAATAGCATGTATCATTGGTAGCTAAGTCTACAGCAGCTCTTTGTTGTGTGCATCAGTTTAGCTTTGGCAAGCGATTATTATATGTAAACTGTGATTTTAAGTTAAAATTAGCACCCACCTTTTTGTGTGTGTTTTGGTGTGTAACATTATAATTAGCAAACCTTACAGCCACTATGTTGGGTAGTTTTTTAAAAAATCTTTTAAAGAATTACATGCAAAGTCTTAAAAATTTTTTAGTTTCTCTTGTAATATCTAATTATGTTCATCTCAAGTTGGTTTAAAAGAAAAAAAAAATAATTCACCCTATTTGGTAGAGTGTTAATAATATGTTGCTCAGCAGGGTTTCTGCTTTACACTGACTTTAAAGAAAGGTTTTATTGCAAATGTTTCAACCACCTAGCAGAGTTTTATGAAAACGGCACAATTTTATATAATTCTTTTGTTTAAATTGTATTAGCACTTAAAAATTACACATGATGAGAATTTCTGCTCATTAGCCATAAGGCTAATACAGAGGTCTGGGTACAAATCAGTCCACAGGCCATTTACCCTGGTCTTCCTCCAAGCTTTACTGTCTTCTGTACACTGTCCTAGTGAATAAAGGCTCGAAAACGAAATATATATTTAATATAATTAAGATGGGTACTGTTTAGTCTTATTGAGTATTGGCTCTATATTTTCTCCCCTTTCCCCTTTAAGTAGAAAATGTCCAGATATCATAACAGTCAGTAAAAACTAGAGGTCATAAACCAGTGGGTTACATCACAGTTTTCATAAGTTCTATAGTATTCACACTAATTAGTGTGATAAACATCCAAAGGCACTTTTAAATGAGTTGAACATGGCATTACTAAAAATAAGAGTATAAATGGCCTACAAACGTGCTTTAAAATGATTACTCTAATAACCACGGCTTCATGGTTAAACATTTACTTTCCATTCTTCTTAAACTCATGACCTGCACATTTACACGGGCGCACATCTGTACACAGCTGTCCAGCACGAACGCATAAAAAAGTCACGTAAAGATCTGAGCGATTGATTTACAATTTACAGCCAAATGGAGACAAACTACCAAAACATACTGAAAAAACAAGACAGCAAAGATGGATTTTTTCCAATACTGTAATTTGAGGTTTTAAAGTAATCTCAATTATTATTTATGACCAGGAAGTAGACAGCAGCAAGCAGATGTCAGCAGAGTCAAATAACTAACTGCACATCATTTATAACGCTATTATCCCCCCCTACACCCTCCACAGAAACACATATTCACCTCACACGTAACATGCTCCTCCTGAGGAATATTGCTCACTGTACTGGCATGAGTTAGCAAATAATTGCTAGTCAGGGGAGGAGGTGGCTTATAATATGCATTGGGAATTTTAATCTTGACTTTTAATAAGCTTTTGACCTTCTTGCGTCTGCAGCCTATAATTAGAAATTCTGGCTGGGCCGGATTGACAGAATGCTGTGTCTTAGGGGAGGTAAAACCTTGAGTGACTGCGGTCAGCAGACCTTCTAAATCATTTGGCTGCATGGGAAATATTTAATCTAACAAATTGGTTTCTGTTTCCTCTCTCTTTTTTTTCATTCTTTCATGCAGTAGGTATTCTGAATATGAGGGTGATGTCATCGTCTCATCCTCTTAAGAGTGACTGTGGACCATATATTCTGTGGGGGAGACAGAGAATCAGGACCTAATGGTCTCTCCTCCTCCAGCCAAATCTAATTGTGCCCTTATCTTCTCCATGTTTAACTGCCCCATTGAGCTGTGTGGACTTTTAACTGTTGACTTGCCCGTGTGTGTTTTTGCATATGTGAGGTGATATTTCAAACTGAGCTGCAGCAAATCTTGCCGTTTCTTACGCTGACGGCGTGCCGGTAACCTGGTTTTAACCTCATCACACCAAAAAAAAAGAACAGTTGGGGTTTTCTTGTATCTGAGTAAAAAGAGATGAACTCTCTTCTTGTTTTGGGCCTGTGCATCTATCAGGTGGCACTAAATTTAGTGGCTGGCATTTATTTACCTTATGTCCTTGCTGGTGTGTCCTTGCTAAATGAAGGCGAACGGGACTGTCACCGTGCAGAGGACACCAATGCCCAGCCCCTTGGGAGTTGATGGATAACACGGTGTGCGTGAATACAAACAAGAATACACGTGTATGCATGCAGACACGCTTGCACGCGGACCAAAAACAAAAACCTACAGACTGTAATCCACTCAGATCTCAGGGTACAGGAAGCTGGGCGCATGATCAGCCATCACAACGGGCCTCTGTGCCTCCAGTCATACAGGTATTTGAGTTTGCACCCTGTGAAGGTATTCCGTGTGGCATAGTGGTATTTGCACCTCTGCTGTTTCAGTGTGTTAGTGTTGAGCGTTACACAGTCGTATGGATCAGTGCCTCTGTATGGATCCCCTGGAGCAGCCTCTTGTTCCTTTAACATTCCAGGTACATCCACACCAGCTCCTTCCTGTCGCTCCCCTTGTGTGGCGCTGATTGACAAGCGTCCGCTTCTCTCAGGCGCATAATCAATCTGCTAATTGGTGTCGGAGGGTCGGTTGCTGTTGAAGCGTCCCCTGCTCTTTCTTTAGCTAATTTATCTTTGTCACCACCAGACTAGCAAGGTACATTAGTTGGGGAAGTTCAGTCTCTGCAGAGCCTCGTCTCCCTCTCTCTCTTGCACGCAGTATTCTCCTGCACCTTTTCTCTCTCTCTCTCTCTCTTTTTTTTTTACTGCAATACATCACACAAAAGAGTGAGGGTAAATGTTAGCCTTGTACTGTTTCCATTGGTAACCACGGCTCAGGCGGTAGAAAGGGAGAGCAGGTCAGTCTCTCTATCCAAGGTAATTGCCGAAAACAATGTGCTTTATCATAATTCGCTACATCAAATAAATCACTGAGGTGGAAAGAGTTGGAAAGAGTTGTAATTAGCGAAGGTGCTTTTCAAAGATTCTGAATACAGCCTGATCATCTTCTTTAAGAAAAAAAAATGCTACAACTGCATATTGGGTGGGGGGATGAGCAGCATTAAACGCATGCGATTACTGATAGGAGCACAACAGAAGCTTGTATACTTGCAGAGAGCTGACTGAGCCCTTGAAGCAGCACTTCACAGCTGATTGATTTACAGGCCGTCTCTACCCAGGGTGCCAATCAAGCCCTGATTAGACACCAGTGACTCGTTGATGACAGTTCAGACGGCTGCAGCCGTGTCCGTGGTCTCACCGAGCACGAAAGATTGATTGCACGAGGCCGCCTTAACCCACATTAATGTCTGCAAATGAGATAACGCACATTAAGTTTGATTCTTTTCTTGCTTTACCAGTTTAAAGTCACTGCAGCGTGACAGTGGGGAGAGCAAAATGAAAGGCATATCCTCACTCCCAAAGTTGTGGATTAGGCCCCCAGTGCCCCCTATTGGCCCCCAAATCATCTGTTGATCCTCTCCCGCACTGATCCTCCAAAAGACTTTATTTTGAAAAAATCTGAATTAAATGCAAAAAAACCCTAAAATACACACATACTTACACATATATGTATCACTCTATCTATATAGATATGTGTAGAGATAGATGTATGGCAAAATGAAACAATCTAAGTGTATTCTTAGTTTCTTTCCCTCCTTTAGTGTCTCTTTTGCTTGCTTCCTCTTCTTTGTCCTTTTTTTCTGACGTGGTGATTTATAGGAACAGAAGTGAAGTAAGGTGCTCTGATGGGAGGAAATTATGGCGAGCAGCAGGGGAGAAGTCTATATTCTAGCCCTGCCAGCTACCTTCCTTGCTCTCAATACAAGAGCAGCGGCTGCACACTGATCATACCCTCATTAAAGTTGTTCACTTTCTCCTTTTTCACTCTTTTATTTTTTCTTTGATGCACTCACTGCTCTTTAAGTGCTTTGAACGCTGCGGCTGTCGCCTCAGTAAAAGTCTGTTAACTACCACCTTTTCAATAATGGCAGGACTATCAGAAGATGATTTTATGCAAACTTCTCCAGAGATCGATCCACCTCCATTACCTCCACTTTTATTCACTTGCTATTGTTATATTAGCACCTTAAGTGTCTTTTCAATGCAAAATAAGGCTCTTAACACAGCTCAGGGATCAGAACAGAGCTGATCTTGACATTATTATTATTCACAGCAGCGAAAGTCTTTGGACTACACTTTTTTGTCCATTTGTGGTTTAATTTAGTCATTTTTTGACTTTCGTTACTCAAGTCAAATGAATTTTAAACTTTTGAAAAAATAAAATCGCTCCCAATCATCCAGTCATTAACACTAAATTCTTGGACTCCACGTGACTGTGATTATATACATTGATGCAATAAGATGCTATTTTTTGATTTATGGTTTTTTACAGCCAAAGCTTAAGGTGGAGGACGATCTGGTGCGTCTTGTTTCACGTGAGCTGACATATACTCGAGGTTGCTGTCAGTGTTGTGGGGCCGAATAACTTCAAGACACCTCTGCTCTACCTATCTGCAGCCTGGCTGCCGTGCGTCACACTGAACATTGTTTCAAGCCTGACCCAGACAGAGCCAGACAAACAGACTGACAGGGATCCGTGGACACAGATCTGCTTTTCTTGAGGTTTCTGGATATTCTCGACCCTCTGCAGAATCAAATATAGATTGTGACCTAAAAAAATTGCTTTAAACGTCGCTCTGAGCGCCTACTGCCGGCCCGTTTGGACTAAAAGCGTTCCTCTCCGTCTTTCTGTATTTAAAGAAAAAGCATTTAGGCTGTGAATTCAACACATTTTTGAGTGCTGAGCCCAGTCTGGTTGGCAACTTACTTGACAATGTAGCAAGTGGGTGAGTTTTTGCACAGTGTCCTGTCAGTTTTCAGGGAACTACGCAAGCAGGGGAAGTGGTGAAGTCTCACACTGTCCCCGACCTTCCCGAAAACTCCAGCGGTGGAATCCGGCCTCTGATAGTTTGGTGAGATTATAGTGGAACAGAAGAGGGTCTAGCCTTAACAGAAACATTTGGAAAGTGTCATAACAGCAATGAATCCATGTAGCTACTGAGACACACAAAAATCCTGTAATATTGTAGTAATGTGGAATTTCCTTATAAGAAATGGTGTGAGCTGGGGTTATTTGAGTAACAAAAGGTGGGAAAACACCTTTCCTGCAAGAACAAAGCATAAACATTCATTTGAGCAGCGCTAAACAATAATCAATTTGTGCTACTATTAACTAATAAGAGCCTTGAGCAAGATAATCTCTGTGAGATTGGCTGTACTGCATAGTGCAGCCGTCACCTCCAGTGCGAGCAAGTCCGTTTCCTGTTCTTTTGATCTGCAGGGAGAACACGTCTTCACAAAGCTGAAAGACGGCGTACGATATGATATTATGTTCATATGTACACGGCACTACAGCAGCCTTCAGTACACCCCTCAAACACCTGCGCTGTCTGCTCTGTGATCCTCTCACCTGTGATCTAAGCCTTTTATAAACCTCTCCACCCTGCAGAAGCTGAAAGAACCATCAACCAGTAAACTCCTCCCTCTGCTCCTGACGGGGCAGCCATTCTCTGAGGCAATAAAGATAAAGGATGAGGAGTTTCCCACCTGCAGATAGGAAGTGGGGATAGCTTCGCTAACTGCCAAATATAAATATTTCTCGCACCTTGTTTCTCCCAGTTTGGAGTATAAACCAACATCCAGGGCAACTCCTGGCCTACAAACATGATCTGACCCCATGTGATAGCACAAAGAAATATGGTGTTTGAGTCTTGTTCAGACATGCCCATGCAGCCCCTTCTTCTGCATATAAGCCACCTGAAGTAATGTCGTTTGTCATTTGTACTTTTGAAATATGTTTAGTCCTTAGAGTTTTATTTGTTTTGGGAGGACATTATTAGGCCAAGCCTTTATACTAAGCTTAGCGCAAAAAGTAAGGAATTGTACTGAAGGGTAAAGAACCTACAATAATACAGAGAAAACAAAGACACCCCCAAGAATCATATCACCCCCTATGAACAAGCACTTTGGCGACAGTGGGAAGGAAAAAATCCCTTTTGACAGGAAAAAACCTCTGGAAGAAAGAGGTTAAGAAATGTGGGGGCATCTGCCACAACCGGTGAGGGGAAGAAGACAGGACAAAGACACACTAGAAACGTTGTTTATAAACACATAGTGAGCGAAAAAGGTGACTGAAGAAGAAGCAATGCATCATGGGATGCTGGCAGCAGCCTAGACCTATCTCAACATTACTAAGGGTTCAGGGTCACCTGATTCACCCCTAACTATATGCTTTGATTTCTAATTAGCGTGTACAAGTTTACACACTTTTGGACCTTGCCCCAAGTGGCCATTCTATGAACTGCACTTCATTTTTTGGCCTGATTTTACAGCCCCAGAGGTCGCCTCTTACTAAAAAGGGGAATATCACTTTAGAGCCTATTCATCTGTGATTTATGTGTTTTATTTTATTGTCAGTCAGTTAAATCTGTCTGTTACTGATCAGACATCAAAGGAGATTTAATGCAGGGCATGCCCCACATTTTCCCTCGGAGGACACAAACAGAAGCTTCTGCCTTCAAAGACAATTAACCCAGAGCTCCGACAAACACACCGGCTAAACAAATCATAAACATAGGTATGAGAGCTCAGTGACTGGTTGTTTGGCAGCATTTTATAAACGAGCCATAAAGGGATTTGGTCTTTCCTTCATTTATTGTACGTTTCTTGTAGATTTTCTGCTTGTAAAAAAAAAAAAAACAGTGAATATGTTTGAAGGTGGAATTTGTTATTCAAGGGGTGAAAACGTGAGTGGCAGCGGTCATCGCCAAGGTGTAAGCAAGCGGCGCAGCGCAGTCCGTATGCTAATCAGACTCCGCAGTCATTTTCCCATCAACGCTGATGCCCTGCTTGCTCTCTCTACTCACCTGAGTTCCCTTAGACCTTAAACTCCCAACCTGCCTCTCTTCCATACTGCGTTGACACAGGCGGGCTGCTCCGTCACTCACTCGCCTCATTAACTCCTGCAGGGATGTTATTCCCGCTGCTACAGCCGTGCATGCATGTGCCCATATGCACTCTTGCATACATTCACTGAGGCAAACTATCCCATTTGGAGGCAGTCGACTGTTTGCCGGTGTGCACATTTTGACATGTTTTGGTATTTTGCTGCTTGTCTAAATTACAACAGCTGCAGGAGTTACCGTTACCCTCTGATCAGATCTATTGATTCTGGAGTGTGGTGACAGGATAGGTGCGTACATTCATCATTGACTGTTTGTATTAGATCTTGATAGAAACATCAGATTATTTTAAAAAACAAAAAACAAAAGCAGTATTCTGTGCAGTCGTGTGAATCAATCCACTCCATGACTCAATAGCTTATAGAACCACCAAATACCTGTTTTTGCTATGACTCCATTAGTCACTCAGGACTAAGGACTTGACACAGCATTTCAGTCAGTTTAAGGTCTGGTCTTTGGCTGGACCATTGCAACACCTGTATTTATTCATTTACTTATTTTCAGCCATTCTGGTGTAGATTAGCTGTTGTGCTTGAGATGACTGTCCACGTGAATGACACAGTATTGGCCAAGCATTAGCTGTTGGCCACATGGCCTCAGATTTGACTCTAGATTACTTTGGTATGCACATGAGGTCCTGTGGCTGCAAAACAAGCCCAATCATAACCTCTACGCCACTGTGCTTAATATCTGTTATGAGGTGTTCGTGCTGTTTGTCCCAGCAACCCTTCCAAACAAGCCATACTTGTTCATTTCTTTTTTTCTAATCATACGTTCATGAGCTTTAACATGCTAACTGGGGCCTATAGAGTCTGACATGTAGGCTCTTTTGCACTTTCTTCGAGGGTTGCACAGGGGGTTGAACCTTGGGGTGAATTTCCTGGGACCTCCACTCCAGGGAAGACTGTTGCACACAATGTTAACACACACCTGAATGCGCCAGACCAACAAAATGCCCCAAACTTCTGCTTTTATAGAGCTGTTCACAGTTGCTGATGATCAGTTAAGCACTTACGTTTGATTATCTGGCTGCTACTAATCCTCTTAATTCCCATGAAAGCAGTAATAGTATACTAGGTTTTTCACAGTGCTGCACAGAGTCTTATAAATACTTAGTCCTTCACATGACTTGAGGTACTGAAATATTTTGGTTTGATAAAAAATAATATTTAAATATTGATCACAATCTTAACAGTGAGTACCATGCCACTTAGCTACAGCTACGCCTACCAACCCTTGAGGTTAGTTTAGCTAATACTAGCTTAACCAAAATTGTTAGCATAAATTGTATACGGCAAATCGAAAATACCCACGGTGACATCGGCCGTGGGATTGTAGAATTTAGGCCATTGCCTTCTTGGTTTTGTGGACCCAGAAGTGACCATATTGAGATGAGAGGAGTGCTAAATTAGCAGGGTCCATTCACAGACTGAGATTGTTAAGTTAGCTTACAAATACAAAATAAGAATTTCAGACACCCAAACTGGCACAGACAAGAAGACAACAAGAAAAAATGGGGGAAAGTACAAAAGCAAAAGCAAAATGAGAATGAACCGTGGACAAGCACTGTCCACAGTAAACAGTTGTTTTAAAATGGAAAGTGATCAGGCCTTTGCAAAAGTAGTCGCCTGCATCCACTTTCAGAGTCCGTCAGGTTTCTAGGAGCAAAGCACTTAAGTGGCAGAACACTTCTTAAGTATAAATTGCTTTTGTATTTGATATTAATTAGCCAAATCAACCATATTTGAGCGGTAAATCAATAGACACAATATGTATGCCACAGAAAAAAAGAGGGTTTTCATTGCATCACTTCTGCCACCCACAAAAAAGCATTGATCATTACAGGAACTGCTGTAACTGACTCAGAATTTATTGCCCTTTTCACTTTGAATTCCCATCAGATATCCACCTGACAGAGATCTGCATCCATCCAAAGACACAATCCATAATAAGCTATGAGGCAATGTCACTTAAGTTCAGCTTCCTTGTTCCTTCCAGGCAATAACTTTGATGAGTGGCAGCAATTTCCTGGATTAGTAAAGTCTGAACGAACACACAAAGCGGGAAGGATATGGGCTACTTTAGGACGGATTTTGAGAAATCAAACTGGAACGCAAACTGTGTGCGGGCCAGCACCATTTCTATTTTAACAAAGCTACATATATTTGCAGCAAATGAACTTTAAAATGATTTAAAGGTAAAACTAAAATTGCAAGAATGCAGAAAGTGATGTTTAGAATTGAAAAAAATAAATACGGATTTCATATTTAACCAGGCAACAGAACAAATAAACATCGGGGCATGAGCGCGATGACACATTGTTTTGCAGATATCATCAAGGCAAATGAGAAAGAGCTGATTGAGGAGCAGCATATTTGCATAAGCAACTATCAGACGCAGGTGGTTAATGTGGTTGGCATGGGTAGTGTAGTAGCCTGCTAACTGGGCGTGACCGAAGCTTTGCTGCTGTTTGTTGTGCTCTTATTCTTTATTTTAGGCAGTGGAGAGTTATTAACACTTCTTTCTGGGGGGGTTTATTAGCCCGAGGTGTGATGGCACACACTTGAAGCGTTTAGGACTCATTAGAGAGATAAAATCAGTGTCCTCTCTTTAATGAAAGCAAATCCTGAAGCGTTCGTGTTGAAGCAGATTGCTCATCTCTAAGAAGTATATCTGTACCGCTGATACTCTCACATCAGTGTGATTAACTCTGGTGTTTCAGATGGTTACACGCAGTTTCACAACTTTATGTCCCCTGAGTCATTGAGTTTGTTTCGATTGAACTCGTTTCCTGCAGTCTTGTGGATGAACATATTGTGACTGATGTAAAATATTAACGCCGTGTATGAACTCACATGTTGCCGCTGATTCTTCCAGATTTGCGTTATAATTTAGTTGCTTTCACAGGTTTTGCAGAATGTAATTAATGTTTTTGTTTTTTTTAACATCTTAAAACTGAAAAAGATTTTAAAAAAAATGACCCTACTGGCATCATTTTTTCCAGCTTCTTTTAAAAAGGCACCTATAAATTTCAGTTCACTTGTCATCAAACTGCTACCTAATCTATGACGACAGTAACGTTTTTGACTTTCTACAGTAAAAGAAGAAAGGCCATCGGAGTTATCAACTTGGTTTAGGGTTTGTTTGTTTTTTAAACTTTGAGCCTAAACACTGACTAAAAAGCAGGCAGACAGGCAAGCGGTGAGAACACAAGATGCTACAGAGTTGCAGTATGGGAAGGTCTGTATGCAGTGTGTTTTTGGAGTGTGACTCATGCTAAGAAAGATCACAATATTTCAACTTCTGCAGAAAAAAAGGTTGCCGGTTCCAACTTAATGTGCAGATACCAGTGTTTTCAGCCTCAGCTTGTTGATGTGTACCTTTTATTTCTGCTCATTTTTATTGAAACATTTATTACAAAGAAGTTAAATCAACTATTCACTCTGAAGAAGATAAATCTTTATTGTGTATTTTCTATATCTAAATTTCTCTATAATAACAACAAATCCAGCATTCTCAGAAATTCTGCATCTCTCAATCTGTAGGTGGTACACAAAGGTTTGGCTGCTCCCATGTCACAAGGAATCACCACATGATTAATTTGGTAAAGCTTTACAGCGGATGTCCTTAATGATGCAGTACCAAAGGGGAATTTGTGTCTCAGAATATGAACCCAGAGGTGGTTAGCTTAGCTTAGCCTAACTGGAACCGCTTTGTCTATGACAAATAAATAAAATATATTTAACTTTGCAGTTTTATTCATGTCATTTCTTCTGCAGCTGAGAGTTTTCCTCTGAATCAATACTAAGCAGACTCAGAGGCTGAGATGGAGGAACAAAGCAGTGACACATTCATCCAGACTGCTGAAGTTCCTGTATGAGGTGATCAACTCTGAAATTCCAGGGAAAAAGGTTTGGCTTATTTTCACAAAAGCCCAAATATAATCTGACTGAACATGCAGACTGGAGGCTGCAGTCAGGGTTTTCTCACACTGGTACATAGAGAGAGGTATCAAGAACACACCCGCGCATACAGCCTCTCACTTCATCCAACTTCTTGTATCATGCAGTATTCTCGTCTTTTTATTGTCTAATTTGCTGTGATTTAGGGTCTGTGTCCGCAGGCAGAGGTTTTTGCACAGGAAGTGACCAGCCTCACATCTATTTGTCACAAAATAGCCCAAACCTTTCTCCCCTGAGGAGAAACGCTGTCATCCCTGAGCTTCGCTGAGGTTTTTTATAAAACATAGATACAAAAACCCCACAGACTCTTATTCACTTAGATAATATTTGAAATTTTAAAAGTCTTTTTCAGAACAAAACTGGAGTTTTGCACATTGTTTGCTCCTCATCGTCTTTTGAAAAGCAAGTAGATGCTCTTTCATCTATGCGTTTGCCACATCCCATTAAATGCTGCTGGTGTCTCAGTTGTGCACAAGGTGTCCTTTGGTGTCAGTACCTTGGCATACAGCTTGAGTGAAACTGGACATAATACAGATGTAACACAGACACATAAGTACTCTTTGAAAGCAAATATTTATCTTTAGATCTATTGAATTTTATTTATATAGCCCCAGTTATTGGTCAATAACATTTGTCTCGAGGCACTTTATATAAGAGGTAGCGACCTTACAATATTAATGTAGGACACAGGTTCATTGGACTCACTGGTGAAGTGAACGCAGGTCAGTTTCTGGAAACACACTGAGCCACTTGAATGTTTGTATATGAACTCATTTAAGTGAGGAAGAACTGATTTCAGGAAAATAGAGATGTTCAGATCGTAAACATTGTGAGGCTTTTGTTCATGTATTAGCTGTTTAGATGTTTTATCACACAAAAAACATTTACATTAGTCTAGAGATGAATGTCGTCATTATATTTTAGTAAATATATTCAGAGGTGAAGAAAATAAACTGCAGTGGTTAGCACATTTGCATTAGCCGGTTCGATTCCAATCAGAGACACAAATCTCCTTCGGAGGTTGCTGCAGCTGAAACTAGCTTTCCATGAGTCTGCTTGGTTTCCCCTCTTTTATTCTTTTTACAACATTTGTACCCCTTAAAGTGTAAACTCAGATATTTTCTGTAGAATGGAAGAAATCGGCCGCCTGTGCCGTCATGACATTGAAACCGGTTTGGAGAAGAAGTGAAGTAATATCGGCCGTGTATCACTTTTCTTTAGGACGTTAAAGACACGGCTAAGATTCCACAAAAACAGCAGCTTGTTTCGATGTAAATTCTTCACAACGCCTCATCAGAAACTCTCAGTACGGTTATGCATTAAAGTAAACAGACACATGTCAGTCCCTCTGAGCCGTTCCCTCTGTTATCACCGTTGCTTAAGACCGAGATGGTGTTGCAGCGCACGGTGGCCAGCGCTGACTCACCTGGTGGAATAACACACAAACACCAGCCCCCCGTTCTCCACTCACTCAACTCCTTCCCCTCCCACTGAGTTCACCCTGCCCTGCAGTTCAAAGAGGTTCTGCCTGTCTAGCCTTGGCGTTTAATGTTTAAGTATTGGGAGCGGCAGGAGAGTGCAAATAAAATGCCTTTACAGACTCCGGGGCACGCTGAGGGTTGTGATTCTAGATACTGTATTGTGAAATTTCCATTGTACTTGACAGATTAGCTCCAAGTCACCTGATTCTGTTCAGCCGAATTCTGACTCTTTACCTCTGCTTAATGCTTGATGCGTGCGGCTTAGATAAACCATTTAGAGGAAGATTATTCAAACTTTGTGGCTCTAACAAAAGAGTACACATGCTCATAGGATAGATGGCAACGTGTCCGTGCTATAAACTGTTTGCCAAAAGTTCAAAACAGGATAAAGGGTTGAATGCGGACTCCACCTGCGAGGAGAAACCACAAAGAGTTGCGGTCTTTCTGTTGGCCTGGGAGAAAGGAAACCCTATTTGCAGCAACGGAAAACAAGACAGAAAGCCTGACACTGCTTATATGTTTGTGCGTGATTATTCTCTAGTCCTAATCCGTCTAACAATGTTACAAAACATTCAGACAGGAGGAGGCTTTAAAGCAGTAATTGGGGGGACTTACACTGGTTAAACTCCACTCAACCACTTCTAGTTGCATCTCGCTTGTGCTTGATCGAGACGGTGGCAGATGAAATCAAATGTGGGTGTGGATTTAGTCTGATTCTAAGCACATCTTTTTGATTCCTTTGAATGTCAGACACAAGAGGGAGCCTTCTAAAGAAAGGCAGCGCAACGCAGCAGATGAGGACGATGCGATGGACCAGGTAGAGGGTTCCATAAGTGCGTTTGCACATTTTGGACGGTAAAGTGTTAGATGGGACACACAACGAACCAGAAACTGATGACTCATCGGCCGTTTTTCACGCCTCATACTGGATTAGCCATCACATGCAACAGGCTTCTTAATAATTGTGTAATGCCCTCAATCCCTCCAGAATTATTTCAGAGAGCTGGCCTTTGCTTTTCTGCATCACCCTCATATGCAAATCCACTGTAAATAAAAGAGTAACATAATGTGACATAATGGCACAAATCTGGGATCTTAGAAGGTGTTTGTTTTAAGACGTCTGATCAAGGCAAATGCTCAAATAAAAGTTCACACGCCAAATAGATGCAGATACTTTAATTGTCTAAACTGTGTGCAGTGATTTACTTTGCCTTTAGTTGCAAACTCCACCCATCTGGCACCGAATTAGGCCAAAACCAAACAATGAAGTGTAATGTTTGCAAATACTATTTGCCCCAGGTCTGACTGAGAGATGCTTGGTTTCCTCTGCGGTAGAAACTCAAGTTCAATCCCAACAGCAAACCTTGGTTTTTAGAAAGCACAATTCATTTTCATTCAACATCTTTTTTTTCTTTTGTTAGTTTATAGGTTGTTGCTTTAATAATTGTGTTAGTGTGAGCATTAATATAAGTATTATTACTCTTTTTCAGGAGGACTGAGACCTCTGAGGACTCTTTCTACCTCTGCTTCACCTCCCTGTGGGTTTGAGGCATTTGTGTGGCATGCCAGGTTTTATCCCAGAGCTGTGACACCTGACCTGGGGCTAAACAGTGCCTCTGGTGTCCCTCAGGGCACCACAAGTGCTGTCAGCTTTGTGTTTGAATACATCTGCAGACGTCGGCGCTGAAATGTGACTAAGGAAGACATCTTAAGAATCTCAATCTATGCAGCAAAAACTGAGTAGTGGTAGTGATTTGCAGACTGAAAGCTGGTAGTGGAGTATCTTACTCTGGGTTATACAGCAGTGTGCCAACCATCTTTTGGCTAAGAGCTGATGATCGTGGTCTCAGTGACCAGCAGTTGGTCTCACCTGCCCAAGCTGCTTTGCCACAAGCCTGGCACTGACTAAACAACACCAGACTGGAGGTCAGCCAGAGCGAGGTCTAATGAGAGAGAAGCCACACCAAAGACTGGCATATCTGTCCTCACTTCAGAGCACCTGTGCCACAGTGTCTGTGTGATGAGAGCCAAAGTTGCCTCAGAACAGCCCGTCTTCCTCTAATTACTCGTTGTTATCACACAAATAATTGTCCTTCCTGAATTATTTTAGATGTCTGTTTTGTCTGGACCTTGAATTTGAATACAGTGGTGTCTCATGGTACAATACAGCCTTAATCAACAACAGTAAAATATTTCTTCATTGGCCTTTAATTATAGGAATGAGACTATGAGAATGTTGAGTTGGTGATTGAAATAAAATCTATTTTAATACTCGAGAAAAGTCATAATTTCTTTCCTTTCGGAAAGTTAGTTTTTCAAAACTATGAATCTGTGAGTAAAGTAGGTTTTGACTGTGTAGGAGAGAATATTGTTGCTACCCACTATCAGTATATTTTACGCACTAAATAGGTTCTTCCCCATAAAAAGTGGCTTTTTAAAACTTTTTTTTAACGCTTTCTAAAGCCTCGTCTACTATTGTGCTGTAAGTCTGTCCCGCTCCCATCCTCATTTTTAAGGACTCTGCTTCATTTTCTGAATCTGAGTTCCAGAAACCTGCGTGAAAATAAGATGAATGTGTTGAAAAATAGTCACATGGAATGATATTTTGGAGAATAAAATGCATTTTTACGCATAAACTAAAGTAGGAAACAAGAGCGCGCAGAGGGCACTGATGTTACTCCAACTTTTGCTTTTTAGATCTGATGAAATCTCCATAATATTAGTCCAAAAAGTACATTACAGCACCATGTTTTGTCAGATTTATTGTGCCTTTGAACCATCAATAAGTTAAGAAGTGACCTTAGAGCAAATTTCGTGCGTACATTCGCGTTGGCACGCTGTTGTTGTTGAAAGGGACGCGAAGTTAGAGGCAAATTTCAATCTAATCTAATCTAATGAAATCTCTTATCTCACTGCACTGTAAGCAAACTATTCCATACTATTCGTGCGTTTATTCTGGTGGATATGGGGTGTCACAGCCAACTCATGCAGCCTTTGCGCACTGCACGTCCATGAGCAGTTTTATTCTCCTGGGAAACGCATTCTGCGCTCAAAGTTGTCCCACACAAATCAATTCACCAAACTACACTGCTTCAGATTTGAGAACCACTGTTCAAGTTCCCCTGTCTGTGCTTCACTTACTGTGAAACACTGGAAAACGGGAGGGTGGAAAAAAAAGACAGTTTATAATTGATGTTTTCCCATGGAGCAGCCCCTCCTCCTCGAAACAGAGGCTAACCCTCAGGTGGAAGAAATCTTTTAAGATTTTTGTGGGATAACATCAGGAGGGGTAGTCGACGCCAATGAAGTCCCTCCCCTATAGATCGGTGCTATAATACAAAGCAGTAAAAGCGGTAGGCACACACACAAGCGGCAGCAGCTCGACTAGAGATCCCGTGGCTTTTAATTCCCTCACTACTTTTTTTTAAACCCTCCTTCGATTTGCCCCGTTATTACCATTTATCCGAGGCGTTCATTTCCGCACCTGCCACACAGAGACCAAGCTAAGGCGAAGTAGAAGAGGAGACAAGGACACTGCGAGAGCCGGGAGAGGCAGACTGTAGAGATAGCAGCGGTGACCCGTTTGAGATCTTAAAGGACAAAAAAAAAAAAAAAAAAAAAAAAATGCTGCTCTGGACCAAAATCGCGTTGGTCGGTCTCATCTGCTTGTCCTTGGTATCCTCTGGGATGGGATGCGGACCGGGCAGGGGCTACGGCAGGAGAAGACATCCGAAGAAGCTGACACCTCTTGCGTACAAGCAGTTCATCCCCAACGTCGCGGAGAAGACCCTCGGGGCAAGCGGTAAATACGAAGGCAAGATCACAAGAAACTCCGAGCGATTTAAAGAACTGACTCCCAATTATAACACAGACATCATATTCAAGGATGAGGAGAACACCGGTGCTGACAGGCTAATGACTCAGGTAAGGAGACGGAATAACCTTTTATTTTAATTTTATTGTGATTTTTATTTTTTTGCCCCCACTGTCCATTTCCTAACGCACCATCACTGCGTACTGCAACAACTCCCTTGTCAGACTGATTGCGCACCTTAAGTGAAGTCTGTTTTACCCGCTGCTGAACTCTTCACACTGAGCCTTTTAACTTCACTGCAAAGGCAGATGCGCTTTATACACCAGCATGGGAGTTTCCAAAGGCTGCAGGCTTGAAGCGAATATAGAAATCCAGCTGGATAAGTGATGTGCAGGCGGACAGTCAGGACACTCGGCTTTCATGATTGTGACAGTGTATTTAAAATATTAATGTGCCCCTCTCCTCATATCTATATTTGTATCTATGGGAGGCTCGTTTTGTTGCCTTACAGGGGCACGTCCATGTTAGATTTCATGCAGACTTTCTGTGTTTGCTGCCTATTTCGGCTTTACGTTGCAGCTTGTTTAAGCGCCTTTTCTTTACCCCAGCCCTGGGGATGCGCATCGCTTTAACAGTCGGGCTTACTGAGGCATGGCGTAGCTCATTCAGACGTTTCCTTGCACAGCCTTCTGTAATTTAGCCTTTCGCGTGGCGTGCATCTGTGCATGAAAACTGACATTTCTTTGAGAGTGTCCAGGCCTTGGTAAATGGGTGGGACTCGGCCAATTACACGAGCAAGGCGCACAGGAGTGCTGGTGTGTTTTACAATACACCTGCACGAAGGATGGCGTCTGTTTTAAATATCTCATCCTCTTGCAGCCAGTCAGTTTAAAACCTTATACCCGGTTCAGTGCAGCTAAGAAGAGGCTCACATACATCGGAGACATGCCTTGATTTCTCTCCAGGCTGCAGGATGTCGCGTCTCTTCGGCATGACTTTTAGCACTTAGATGCTGGTGAATTATTAAAAAGCTCTTGGGTGATATTGGCTCAGTAATAATAAAATGAAGGTGGTGATGATGGTGCTGCTGGTGGTGATGAAGCAAGGCGCGCGCCGGTGTCCCTGAACCCGTGCCTAGCACCACGCATGAGGGCGAGCTCCAATAAAATATTCACAGTGCGTGCGTCGCTCAGCCCTCCCCACATCTCCTCTGCTATACACCTATAGGTTCTCATACGCAGGGATCGTGAAATTACAGTAGTGTGAGGATGTGATTACCAAGGCGAGGGGTTAGAGACCTAAACGGATTCTCCGTGGGGGTTTCCAGGTCTCTAGCAGGAACATAGTTTAATTTAACCATTATTTCGAGAATCTTTGAACTAAAGAAGCACCTGTCTTAATCCAAGCTTTTACTCTGAGTAAAAAGACCCGCATGCCTATAAGGATTTGCTTTTGCAGGTCAGCATCAAAACGAACAACGGTGGGAGGTGGAAGAGCTGATAAATTGTGATTACATGTGGCACCATACGCTTGTGCAGCGTGGCCTGTTGGGGGTTTCTTTTTGTTTGTTGGATTTATTTGGGTTTGTTCGTGATCCATTTCCCACTTGACTGTTTACAGAAAACACGGCGACCGACTCTAAGTGTGAAAATGTACACGAAAGAACTTTTAGGCGCCCCTCGCCGGGGCTTGAAACACAGTTTGAACTTAGAACCTTTGGTCAGCGGGAGGCCACAGTAAGTTAAAACAGGTGTGATTATCCTTTTTATATATGACACTGTAAAGCCACCAGATTGAAGCATGTGCACCCAAAGGAGAGTAAGTGTAGCTGCAAGCAACATAAGCATTATCACATGAGGATTTACGCCGTGCCAAGGCTTTATGCATGAATCCAGAGGGTTTTTACGCACGGAGTTTTACGCATGAATGCCTTGAACTTCTTTCGTTATCTCGCGGTTTAGAAAATAGGTGTTGTATTCATAAATGAAACAAGGCACGTGTCTAGAGTAGCCCCGTTAGATATGTGCAATAAATGAATTAATCAGTCAATCAGTTTAGTGAGGTCTTGCCAAGATTATATACTCGAAGAAGCGCTTGAACAAGCACTCCTAACTAGTTTGACACAGCGCACTCCCAGAGAGCTGCCAACAAATACGCTTTAGAGACATTTACGAATAGATACACGAAGTGACGGGTCCTGACTTGATTAGGACCATCACCCGTTATTCCACGGCTTTTAGACTTATGCTCACCTGTCGCTGACCCTCGTGAATTCAACTTGTGTTAAGTGACATTCTACGCAGAAAAGTGGGACAAAATAAGACTCAAAAGGGATTTTTAAGGCAATAAAATGACTTAAAATTAAACAACAACAACTTTGATTTGCCCTCTTTAAACAAGTAAAACTGTAAGCCACATGTCAGGGGTTACTTTTTTTTACATTAGACCCAGTGCCAGACTTTTCATCTATTCTTCTCCCCCTCCAAGCGTAACAGTGTTAAGAGCCTGCAGTGCAAACGAGTTGGAAACGAGATGAGCTGGCGGCTTGTTTGCACTGACAGGTAGCTGATAAGTGTTTCCTCTAACCAAATCATTTGTGAAAAGATTAAGAGGCAGGCTGTTGAACAACTTTACCCCGAGCACAAAGCGCCGGTCCAAGGCGCCCTGCTGGGCTTCATGGTGGTTGAGCAGAATTTGGCTTGATTTGCGGCACACGACCTAATGAATTAATAAATAGGTTAAGCTTTACGGCTCTTGACTCCGACAGTCTCTCTCAGTATGCAGAAGGGTTTTTTAAGGAGGGTTTTTTTTTTTTTAATTCAACACATTCTACAAGTGTGATATGCTCATAAAACAGCGACTGATATATATGACTTTGTTTTCTGTTATGCGAGCGGGTAGATTTGTGTGAACAATCCCCGATTGAAGACCTCAGACTGTCCCAACCGTGGCGTGGGGGTGGGAGGGCAGTGGGCTCTTCTTTGCCCCCAGTGCAATCCTGGGATATTTCACAAGTCTGTTAGTCAGCAGCCAAAACACCTCGACTTAAGAAGGCATGTCACGTTTCCAAGACTTTGCAGGAGAAGAGTAATGAAAGTTTCCCTCCGCCGCTGGACTGAAAAGACTCTTTGTGATGTTTTATTTGACATATTGGTTCGGCGTCCAGAATAGTTGTCTTGGAGAAGGCCAGGCATCTTCATTTAGAGCGCGGAGAGCTTAGGGTTCAACCAACTCCAGATATTTTAAGGAGGCAGCTGCTCTTGAAGATCATCTTCATATCATCTGGACATCAATTATTAATTTAAAGAAAACAAGCAACTGACAAACGACTCCCTCATTCATCGCCTAATGCAGACTCGTGAATTCATACTGTATTAATGTTGTCTTTAATGCAACACTTCTGGATAGAAAAGGGTCACTGCTCGCACCTCTCCAAGACCAAAGACCCATATGTTATAGGCCAGTGAAGCGAATGCAGTGCCTTATCAATATTTCATCAGCAGCTTTCTTGCCCGAGATGTGCCCTCTGACGCTGCTGCTAACACTGAGAAATGCAAGCTCAGGATCAGAGACGCAGTTCAGCTCCAGTGTTTCACCTCAGCTGGGAGGAAACAGGGGAGTCAGGTGGGTGGGGGGATGGAGTTGTGCGAGAGGCCTCAGTTGGTCCAGTTTTAATCTTTAATTGATATTAACCCTTGTGTGGTGTTCATGCTTTTGTTACTCGGGCAACATTGGCGGATCTGGTTTAACAGATGTTTACTTTTCTCTGTTCTAAGCAATAAAATCCACACATATGGTCAATATGTGGAATTTGCCTCCGTCAGAGCGTGTTTATGAACTAAAGCGCTGCTCGTTTTTGTGAGAAAATATAATAAATATCTAAATATTAAAAAGTTGTTAATCATATGAGCCTATGTAACTCAACCTCGTTAAACAAACAGCCTGTTTGCATCAGCTTCTACACAACACATGGGGGGCACTTTTGCTGTGTGTGCACATGTGTTTCTTGCCCACAAACATTTCACCTCTTCTTTTTGTTGCTACTGGATCTAGAATAGATCGGGGAATGTCTCCTGATCGGTAATGAAAAGTCCAGCCAGTGTGTTGGTCCTGGCTGGACCACGTTGCCACATTGCCACGTGGGATGCTTCATTCCTTGGACGAGAAGGCCATTTAGTTTCACTTTTTCTCCACCTTGCTGTCTGCTGATGAGCTTCTCTTCACCCTCCTGTCTGCACTGTCCTCCCAATAAAGGCAAAAGTCCTCATGTACTAAAATCTCATCGTGTTCCAAATCCTCTCTTTCTCGACTAAAATCATAGATATAGATCGATAAGGAGCCTCCCTAGCAAAGCTGCTTATTAGTTGTGCTCCTCTGCGATTTGTAGTTGGGACAAAGGGTATAATGTGCGGGGATGAGGGAGCAGACAGGTGCAGGTTTAACAAAGTTGGAACTTTGTGCGGAAATAGCAAGAGCAGACAGAAAGAAAGAAAGAAAAAACAAGCGCGCATAGCAACAGCAGGTCATGCAGGACGAGGAGGAGAGAGTGAAGTGACACCAGCACGACCCCACTTCTATGACCACATGAGTGTGGGGGCTACAGTGTGATGCTTTATATGTTCTTCGCAGAAAATGAACCGGAATCTGAGGTGGAAATGATGATAAAGCACACAGTTCTTCTGGCACAAAGGGTAATTGCTGAAATGTAATAAATCTGTCGGAAGGCTGATTAGGTGATCTAATATTTTATTTCTCTGACCGCTTATCAGCCCTTATTTCTCTCGTCAGCTAAGCTGTGTCAGTGCAACGCGTGATTTGAGTGATTTTCACTTCATAAAAGCTGATATTTGCGCACTGTGGTGGTGTTTCGGGCAGTTCCGGTGATGCATGGATTCATTTCTTGTTCCCACAGAGATGTAAAGACAAACTGAACTCGCTAGCCATCTCCGTGATGAACCAGTGGCCCGGAGTGAAGCTGCGGGTCACCGAGGGCTGGGACGAGGACGGACACCATTTAGAAGACTCTCTTCACTACGAGGGCAGAGCCGTGGACATCACCACTTCAGACAGAGACAAGAGCAAATACGGCACTCTGTCCAGGCTGGCGGTGGAAGCTGGATTTGACTGGGTCTACTATGAATCTAAGGCCCACATCCACTGCTCCGTGAAAGCAGGTATGGCTCCAAAGTAAAAAGAAAAACAGAACTGCGCTGATAATCTGCCATGCGCACCACTGGCTGTAGGACAACGGCGCGCATTTCCCATCAGGCGTGATTGCAATCGTTTGTAACAACAGGTGCAGCTCAGGGAAGCAGCAGTCCTGTTTTATCTTCTGGAAAAGTTTCACCCAAGACTAGATTGTATCAGCTGATTGTGATGGGAAAGTAAAATAGAGTCACAATAACACTTATCATGGGCTTACTGATCTGATGGTTATTGTAGACAAGTGTGACCACTGATCAATTCAATGATTTCAGTGATTAATCACAGAATCCTAGTGTTTGAGGGGTCATTTAAGTGCAGAGGTCAGATGTTTCAGATCTTTTCATTTGTTTTAACTGGATAGTTTTTATGAAACTGTAAATAGTCATTTCTCTGAGTGATGTATAGGCATTTCCCGGTTAAAGGCGTTATAAGCGTTTCTCGTTGCAGCTTATTTCTTGATCTTACACCGCCCCACACTGTCTCCTGGTGGGAACCGCTACCATAGTCTAACGAGGGTGCTCGGCGTGACCTAGAAATAGCACATTTTTCTCGCTCTCTGATAAAAATAAGTGCTGCAAGGTGAATTTGGTAATCGTTTTTAATTATATGTGAGAAAATCATAAAAATTTTCATTTCCGTTTGTTTGTTTGGTTTTTTGGGGTTTATCGAGGCTCATAATCGACCTAGGTCGTCACTACTGGACACCTATGACGCCCAGAAAATATTTCCTCACTTTGACTGATGAACCATGGTGCTTTTTCCTTCTTCTTTTTTTTTTTTAAATTGATAAATCCCTTACTTATCATTCAGCACACACGTTTTGAGATCACAGTATGAGCTAGGCCGACGTGTCATTGGAGGTCATGCGACTTTACCAAAAGGATTTGGCTGAACAATGTTGAATTGGTTTGGGGTAAATCTGGTTTTCAGTTGTCACCTTATTTCATGCTCGGGAATCTTAAAAGAAGATTAAAAGCCCCAAATTCTGAGTAGGAAACCCTTTTTTCTCCCTCTGTGCAGGACAGTGTGATCCTAGAGACTGGTATGTGAAGAGTTCCACCAAGGCCAAAATTATTGTCATCAAGACTGACAACAAAGCAGGGAGAGGTGGTAGACAGGGAGAGGGGGGACATTGATGTTGCACAACAGAAAGCATTTAAGAGTCCGGGCCCTCATTTAAATTCAAATCTACAACTCGAGAGGCTTGGAAAAGTGGCTCCACTGGGTAAATAGTAGTTGTGAGTCGCCTATTTGTGTGAATTGTCACATAGAGGTTTCTGCACCTGAGTAAATATGGGAAGAGTAGCTGGGAAAGGCGTAAGTGTTCTTTACGGAGAGTAGCTCGATCCACAAGTTGATTTAGAATAACAATGCCTGCTCTTCATTGGGGTTTTAATTAAGAATAGATGAGCCAGGGCTTTCAGTTTTCCCGTCTCAGACAACGTGGGCTAAGCTAATACGCATCTGGCATCAAGGAGCCGACATCATTATGCAAAATGCATATGGCCCACCGTGTTGTGTAGAGGCAGAAAAAATACAGATAAAGGTGGATTTTTCAGTCAATTTGAATTATTATGAATGGGCCTTTGAATGAGTTCTGGGCTGGAAATGTTCAAAGCGCATGTGATGTTTGTTTGCACGCGTTAAAAATTATTAATAAAAGTCTCGCAGTGAGAAAAACGACTTAATGTTTTTCTTGTTTCTTCTAACAGAAAATTCAGTGGCAGCAAAGTCAGGCGGCTGCTTCCCCGGATCCTCCACGGTCACTCTTCAGGATGGCACCAAGAAAGCAGTCAAAGATCTCAAAAGCGGCGACAGGGTCATGACAGCAGATGACGACGGAAATGTAATTTACACCGACTTCGTCATGTTTATAGACCGAGATTCGATGCTGAGGAGGATCTTCTATGTGATCGAAACCGACTCAGGCCAGAAAATAACCCTCACCGCCGCGCATCTCGTCTTCGTCAGCCGCAACAGCTCCAGCGAGGCGGAGAAGCGGATGTCTGCGATTTTCGCCAGTCAAGTCAGCCTGGACAGAAAGTGTTCGTCTTTGACGCAGAGCGAAGTCGACTCGAGTCTGTGACCGTCAAACGGATTTACACGCAAAGTCACGAGGGTTCCTTTGCGCCCGTGACCTCACAGGGGACCATCGTGGTGGACCAGGTCCTTGCGTCCTGTTACGCAGTGATCGAAGACCACGACTTGGCACACTGGGCCCTGGCACCCGTCAGGCTCGCCCACTGGGTGTCCTCGTTCCTATTTAGCTCCCAGCCTCCAAGCAGTGTACAAAACGAAGGAGTGCACTGGTACTCCAAAATCCTTTATCAATTAGGGACATGGCTCTTGGACAGCCACTCGATCCATCCACTTGGAATGTCGGTATACCCAAGTTGAAACAGCTGCGACAGGAGCAGAACGAGACTTTAAATGTAGGACACACGAACTATACAGTAGATTAAAAATAATAATAATAATAATAATTAAAAAAGAGAAAGAGAGAAAGAAAAAAAGCGAACTGACAGACAGACGTGACATGACAAGGGCCCCAGCGGAGTTGGGATATTTATTTCAGTGACTTTTCCATGATGTGTCCCCCTTTCAAAGAATGAATGGAGCCTTAAAAAGTTTCTCTTTGAATAATTTATTCTCATGTGAACTCTGCTGCTGTCACATAAATGGATTCTGAAACTGTGTGAGCAGCAAATTGTGCATAATCTATTTTTGTAAATATCAAATGCAAAAAAAAGAAAAATGAAGAAAAAAATTGAAAAATGGGAAAAAAAAAAAATCGGAAACAGAAAGAAGATCATGTAAAACGGAGCTGACTTTGACAGGCTGTAAGTTTCATATATATGTATATATGTATGTATGTATATATATATATATATATATATATATATATATATATATATATATGTATATATACATACATACATATATACATATATATGAAACTTACAGCCTGTCAAAGTATAATAATCAGCTGTATAACAATCAGCTGACTGTTATATTTTGGGGAGAGAGGAAAAAAAAACCCTCGCGGGGTTCCATAAATTATATTTTTATACACAGAATTGTAAATTAGATTTTGACAGATCGCTACCGAATCACATTTCGTTATTTGAAATAGTGTAAGATATGAAAATATATTTTAATTTAAATACAGTAGCTGGGAAAGTGTTGGAAAATCTTGTACTGCTTGGTTTATTAAGAATTTTATTATTTTGTAAACTGTTCGTTTCAGTTGTTGGAGAGGGACAGATATTCTGCCCCATGTCTGCATTCTCTGCTTTTTTATGTGTATGTGTTTCTTTTCTGTTTTCTTTTGAGAAAAAATAATATCAAATGCAGATTCTGACAATTCAGTAACAGTTAAAGTAGTACTGAAACCGTTTCGTTAAATAAATTAATAAGTAACTCCTGTAAATGTACTAAAATCTTATTTTTCTTTTCATATTTTGTAATAGGGAAATAGTTTTATAGAAATGAACTGCAGGCTGATGCACAGTTTGAATAGACTATATATAGGCAGACCTACCAGTTAACTTTCATAACAGGGCGATGTGTCAAAAAATGTCTAGAATTTATTATTTATATGTTTATTATAAAATGAGATAAAGAACATTTTCAAACTTGGAGTTGTTATATGTCTTTTTCAAAAAACAGTGCCAGAGGAACCACACAGTAGTGGGAAGGACGGGGGCTTTTTGGCCATATTATTTGGACATTTACAACCAAATTATAATCTGGACTCAGTCAAGAGATATATCAATTGGCTTGGTTCACGCCCGCCCCTCGCCAAAAGAATCCCCACAGCCTATTGGATGTCTTACGCACAAAAAACCGGGGAGAATATTGCGCTTTGATCTACCTTTTGCATGCTTGCGAAATGTTGAAAGCCTATGTCAAATTTAACGAGGTCTGCCCTCCGCAAATAACTTCCAACGCGCAGACAAATTAAACAGAAGCGTCTTTGTTGGCCACAGGTCTGCCTCTCGGCGTCTGCTGGTTCAGGTCAGATCGCTCCATCCGACAGTAACTGACAGTCGGGGCTCATTATAAAGAAACGCTGCAGTCCCACTAGTCCACATTACAGCTTTGTTAGTCTTAACAAATCACTATAATCCTGCAGTATTTTCATAGACTTATAGTGCGCATGCAGCACTTAATAGTGAGCTCTCAGAGATGCGTTTTTGTCCTCTAGTGGAGCGCTTTGGCATCGGGCGGCACATCTTCTCAAATCGATTACAGCATTAGCTTTTTTGGAGATATCATCTTCAGTGATAGGGCGACACCTTGTGGTTAAATTAGACAATTGGACGTAATATTCTGCAGCTGGGTGTAAATACTTAACGTAAAACCTGAATGAAGTTCTGGAAAAGGGATTTTTATATAACCAACTCTAGTCAAAGTGTTTGTAAAGCTGAAAGCAAAATCAGACAGTCAAGCAGAAGAACAAAAGCAGTTCTGAAAATGTGAGACTATAAATTCAAATTTTAAAAAAAGAAGAAAAGCCCATGCACACAAAAAAAGATAAATGTTGGTGAATCACTCAGACCCATCAAAGGTAAAAGGGGCCTCTGAACCTGGGTTTCTGAACACTGTTGCAACATGAGCAGGAATTCCATTTTCGTCTCCCGCATTGTGTTGTGCTGTTGATATTGTGAGGTGGAAACTTCAGGGAGGGACAAAGCGGCCCATCTCTCCCGGCACTGTGACCTTGGGTCCCTGTCAGATACAAAAGCGTCGGTGCAGGGCAGCATTCCTCAGAGCAGGTAAACAGAGCCTCCTCTAATCCCTCTGGGGGCCCTCAGTCTGCTGGAGCTCAACGACGGCTTTTACAAATGTTGACATTTGCAAACATGAACAGTCTGGCATTCTGCAAAAACAAAACTCCCCCGTTTCTAAGAGAGTTCTGCAAACGACAGAGCTCGTCCTCTCTGCAGGCAGCTTTTGCTTCGCAGTAGCAGCCTGCAGAGTGCTCAATGTGGAAGTGGCAAGTTAGAGGGAAGCAGAAATCCACAAGGCCTTAATTGAGAGATGTCCCTTTATTCCTACTAACGTAGTATTAATAGAGGGCCCCAGCGGAGGGGTAATCCAGGCAGGCCCCCCTGCTCCTGCTTGGTACAGAAGTCTTAAGTTCAGAGAACAGATGAGATATGTTCGAATGCACGTACAGCAAGTTGGAACAACAGCAATGACTGGAAAAGCAGAATATTCTCTGGAAGAGAAGGCTGTGGCTCAGGAGGTAGAGCGGGTCGTCCACCAATCAAAAGGTCGGCTAATAGATTCTTCTGCTACTCCAGTCTGCACTCTGTCCCCTAGATGGCTCTTAAAGCATAAATAGCTCTGTGACTTCTTCAAATGTAATAAAACACAGATATTACATGCATTACGTGAGAAGCCTTTAAACCAAGATTATCAACCTCATTTTACGTTGTGGGCCACATGCAACCCACTTTGATCTTAAGTGGGCCGGACAGGTGAAACCCCTTTTTGTCAGTGTAAAGTTTTCCTACACATCTCAAAATGCAGAGATAGCTTAATTTTTTTTTTAAATTAGTGTAGTATGTCCCAGTTTTTCTACATGATCAAAAAATTCAGTTAAAATAAAGTTAAAAGTCCAAACTCTACTCCCTACTTCATCTTTTCTAAAAACCATCCGGTCGGCCGGATTGGTCGTCCTGGCTGATTTTGGACACTGGGCCTTATGTTTGACACCCCTGATTTCTACGTGTTTAAACTTGTGGTTGTAAAGTCAAAGTATGACAAGTTAGTGGCTCTCAGAGTGACTGGAACTGTCTTAATAAGACTATAACTGAAAAGAAAATCAGTCAAGTTGTCAGACAAGAGAGGTTAGAAATCTTTGAAACAAACCGGAACAATCAGAGGTCAAAGCAGACTCACAAATGCTGCACGGACTGTTAGATAGGTTAACTGTATGTCCGACGAGGGAAGAGGGAATCTAGAGTCAAAGGGCGGGACCAGATGGTTTTCCTGTTGATCTGCATTAAAACATCTTTGATATTTAAATTATCAAATGAAATAAATTGTTTCTAAATGCTTTTTAAAATGAGAGCCTTCCATATTTCATGAGTGTTGCCCTGTTTTTAACCAGGCAAAAATCTGAGGCCAACAAATTTCCAATTTGTTCCAAATTTGTTAAATTCATCTTCGTCCACTTTTCCACTTCGGGGTCGGTCAGCTGTCGTAAGGCAAAAGGCAGCGTACACACTGGACAGGTCGCCACTATCACAGAGCTAACACACACAGTGAGCCGAACACCCTCTCGTCCAGTTTAGAATTCCCAATTAAAGTATAAACCCATGAGAGAAAAAGTCTGTAGAAATAACTACAGTGATTTTGGTTGCTTTATTTTTTTCTCCCTGAAGGCCAAAATATGCCGGTCCTAACTCAACGGTCTCATTTATCTAGGACAAGGATTACACTAGCTCGTGACACTGGTTACCAAATTTGAGATACAGGACTTCAACCTTTAGGCCAGGGGAAGTCCTGCAGTGGCAAAAAGCTCAGAACTGAACTGGGTGGAGGTTAGGAATGATGAAATGTTAGGCACTGGACAAGAAAAAAGATGTCCAGAAAGGTCAAAGATGGAATTCTATGCTGTGAAACATGAATGAACTAAGGAAAATAGCTTTTTAAGTATCTTTGTATTTTAGCTCTAATTAAGAAAATTTGTTCTGTTAAAGTAAAAATTACAAAAAAAAAGAAGCTGAACTGGAAATAAAACATGTAATTGCTTATATAGAAACTTTTTGCAGCAAACATTTCAATGTTTTACGTCACCAGGTAAGGTTGAGGAAAGCTTCAGATGATTACATCAGCTACTTTTAGTACATAAACTTCCCAACTTGCATTTGTTTGACATATGACGAACAATGAGTCAAATTAATAAAAATAATGTAATAATTAAAAAAAAAACAAAAAAAACAATGGTGCCTATAAATAACATTTATTATGAAGATGAATGACTCTCCAATCTTCAAAGTTCAGAAGAATAAAGAAAAGATATATAATATTGAAAACATTAAAATTTATTTTGTCTTGATTAGCTTCGATTCACTTCTAGCTACAGAAACCTTTATTCATTTTGATTGAAGTTTTGAGCAAAAAAAAAAGCCAAAACAATAAAAACACAGAAATATTAAAGTGCATCAAAAACTTTTATTTTTCATGAGTTTGAGGTATAAAGAATAGAAACTTAAATGTACTTAAAAAATGAAGTATCTTTAAAAGTCTTCATGTCATAGTAGAAAAATCCAGTTTTTACAGCATCAGAACAAATTGCACAATCATTTCAGAATAATTCAAACACAACATGATTCCTTCTTATGACACAAGTGTGAAAAACACAGATGTCTTCAAAGTTTGCTTTTTGTTTTGGTCAGAACCCAACGGGCTGGGTTTACAGTCATTTGGTGCACCATACAGTTCGAGATGACGAAACCAGTGCAGTGTCTTTGTGTTAAAACTCCAACCAAACAGTGAGTGTCAAGAAGCTGGAATGACCTTTGGTGCAGTGAAAGCCATGAAGCAGCTTGCTTTAGAGGTTTATGTGTCTGCTCAGTGAACCCGGCTGTCGTCACACAGATGGAAACCTCCATCCACTGGGCTAACAAACAATGGTAATCCGGGCAGGCCACCCTGCTTGATACAGAAGTTTTAAGTTCATTGAAGAACAGCAGCGGGAAGGAAAAGACAAGATATGGTCAAGTTGAAAGAACAGTGACAGCAGGAAAAGCGGTTAGGAAAAAGGCGACAGGCTCGATAACCTGAACGCACCAACAACTGTCGAGTGAGGGAAATGAAATCTTCATCTCGGGGCCGGAGATGGCGAGGCTGTGAAAGAACGTGAAGTGTTAAGCGAATGAGTTAAGGCAGTATCATGGTTTAAGCTGGTCAATGGCTCCTCTTACTGGCACGCTGTTAAAATAAAGTAAAAGTATGCGTTAGTTACAGATGTCTCTCTGTTGTACTCACACCTGAGATGGCTAACGGTCACGTCAGGTGAATCAAATCTCAACTGCACCATCGTGCCACCAAGTGTGATCAAACAAAGAGCACCACAAGAGCAAGTGTGGGACCACACCAGAGGTGTTTCATGCTTTTACTCAACCTCTTAGTTAATGACTGAATCAGTCACAGGTCATTTAACACTTTTTTAGTTTTCCTGTTAAAAGGCAGTTTTTGCCCTCCACTGTCACCAAGTGCTCGCTCATAGGGGGTCGTCTGATTGTTGGGCTTTTCTCTGCATCGCTGTAGGGTCTTTACCTTAGAATATAAAGCGCCTTAAGCAAACTGTTGTAGTGAATTGGAAGTCTACAAATAAAACTGAACTGAAATTAACTGTAAAAAATAAAAAAGATCCTTGAAGAATTCCCTGCTCAGAAAACAGGTTGATTATTTTTCTAGCAGAACAACAAAGGCTTTGAGAAACTGGGTGAGGTTATATGATGTTAAATGACCTGATAGGTTTCTGGGAAAAGGCCTCAGATGATTACATTAGCAATATAAACAGGGGATACTTTTAGCAGATTAATATAAACAGCCTGCTTAATTTCAGGTCACTCGCAAATGCACTTTGTTGATTGACTAAAACATGTTAAACCTTTGGTATGGCCTCTTAAATGTGCTTTTAAAAAAATGGATTTGTCACTCTGCTCCATGGTAGAGGATTTGATCTGAAGAAAAAGACAGAATTCAGTGAGTAATTCAGCGACTCTGCACCTTAAATGTACCTGTTAAAAAAAAGTTACAAGTTAGTGCTGTGCAAAACTCAACCTTTGACCCAAATATGCGAAATATTCTCCCTATAATCATCAGCAGCCTTTATGGAGGTTTCTTATGCAAGCATAAGAAAGCTGCATTCACAACTGACAGGCAAGCCCTTCTATGTTAAATACCTACTACAACCATATGAGGTGGCATGTTTGGAAAAACATGCTGTAACTTAAATAAGCCTTTTTTCCCCCCAATTAAAATTAATCACTTTTAAAAATTCACAGTACACGTCTGTATGAAATTCTTCACATTAAGGTACAGATAAGATTCAATATGAATCTGTTCTGGTATTAAAAGACCTGACGTCTTATAACAATATCACTACGACCTGGCATTGCCGTTACTCTTTCAAATCCACAGGATTTAGCGTAGCACTAAAACTCGAGCGAGTAACCCACAACATGAAAGACAATAAATACATAACCGTCAATACACAGAAAAAGCTAAAAAATGTCAAACAAAAAAAGAATAAAACATAAATAAACCAGATTTCTGCAACATACAAAAAAATAAATAAAACAATAAATAATTTTTAAAAAAACGCCACAACTTCACTGTTTATATGAAGAAGAGGAAATTTGTGGGATCGAATACTTTGGGTACTTGCTGAGAATGTACTGGTGGCTTATTTTAAACCTTTATGGATTATTAGTAACTTCAAGTAACATAAGGGAAATACCACTAAATTTGTGATGTGATTCAACACATGCAGACAGGACAGAGAAGCCAATTAGTACACATTTCTCAAACCACAAAATCAGGGAGGTTAATCTGTAGCGCCACCTAGAGGCACAGCTGGGAACAGACTTTCAGACAGATTAAAAGAATAAAATAAAAGTGGTGACCTTTTTTTTTTGGCATAAAACTCGTACCTTTTCCCTACCAGCCGAGTAGCAATGCTTCTCATTTTATGGAGCTGCACATTCAGATGACCTCAATGCTAAATTTTCAGGCCAAAATTTCTCATTTAAGGAAATAAATTCAGTGATATTCCCCTTCAACTTTGAGGTAGTATCTCTTGCCATAATACTGCTCATTTTTTGTTTTGTTTTTTTTTTGCGTCTATAAACCTACAAAAATCAAAAATTACTTAAAAAAGTGGTTCATCCCAAGAAAATACGCAAGTTTCCAAACGCATTTACGTCATATGTTGCATAGTTAAAACCCCCAAACTTACAGAATACGTTAAAAAGTACAAACGAGTAGAAAGTGTGGCACAGAAGATGAAAACTACGTTATCATAAAGGCACATAACACATGGACATCACACACAACCACACGTCTTTGGGCTAAAGTTCAAGTGGCTTCACATACCTGCATGTTCACGGTATATTGGCCATATTTTTATTTACACTTTTGTTTTTGGTTATTTGTTCGTTTTTTTCTTTTCACCTTAAACTTTTTGTCAAATGTATTGTTTAACACAAATGTGGTCCAGTCATTCCTCGTTTGAAAATACAAACAAAATACTTGTAAAAATGACATATCTGGACACGTCAGCATATCCTTTACATATAAAAGTTGTTTCTCCTGATACAACGTGAGTGAACTCAAAAAAATTTAACGAGTTAAATATCGAGTGAAAGCCTGACTTATGCACATGATCACTACGCGGGTAATGGTTGCCCCCTCTCGTTGTTCTGTCTCGTCCCTTTGAATAATGTATATAAAACAATTTCAGTCTTCGATGTGAAAAAACGTCTGCATTTAAACTTTTAACACATTTTTACAACTACAATACACAAACAGTTTTGTGATGAGGAGAAAAAAATCTGAATAACAAAAAAAATTTAAAATGTGACGAGCTAGTAAGTGATGCCTTGGAAAAAAATGTGTAAAACTGTCAAAAGAGAAATTAGTGTATTTAGAAAATGTATCTCTCTACAGTCTCCAGGGCAAATTATTAAGGTGAATTTTGTTTATATTTCCTCCTCTTTTATCCAATCTGACCGCTCTGCGTGAAGGAAAAACAGTCTGCTGTGCAGCTTACTGATCAATAAGCTGATAGTCACTCAAATTTGGGTAAATATTTCCAAACTTATTCCAATTCCAGAGGAGAGTAAGGAATGTATCCTCGAGGAACTTCACAGAAATGTCTGTTTATCCTGCAGAGAACTGGAAACAGTTCTTTTCCATCTACCAACAATGTCAAATACCCTGCCAAGCTCATTAAAAAGAAAGAAAGAAAACTCAAAAAACATGTCTACATACTCACAGCCCCAAAGCACACTCGGCACAACCTAAATCTAACTACTACATAATCAGACATCCAACTAAAATGCAGGTCAAACAAGGCATGAAAGGTTCATCCACAATGTTTTCTAGTTAACAGTTAAAAGCTGAGTAATAACCAACTAACTTAAACGAGAGAGAGAGAGAGAGAGATAGAAAGGACTTAGTAAGCAACAATAAAACTGAAAAACAGGAGAAATCAACTCATCAGTGCCCACATTTACAATTCTTTAAACCACAGGGAATTTAGCAAAAAAAATAATCACAGCCTATCCCAGCTGGGTTTTGGTCACTGCTATGACATCTTGAATCATCACAACCAGGACACCTCTCCGCCTATATGCAGGAACCCCACTAGGTAGTGCCATAGACCAAAAAACAGACTTCACAGCTACCCGAATGCAGGGCTACGAGAGAAAGACTGAAACACCAATAGTGATAAAATACTGCCATCTACAGACAGGGGAGACCCACTACATGAACAGGCTGACCGCATCCCACCACAACAAGTCCCCCTATATGAGCACCACACCACTAATAACATAAAAAATTCTATTAAGTGGTCACGTTAGAATCACAGCGTTCAAGTGTCATTTGTCACGAAGGATTTCACTAAAGAGGGGAGCAACCATTATCCCATGATGAGCTCTACTTATAGTGTCCATGTCAGATGCAAAATAAACATTAATCACAAACTACATTGAAATAGCAGAAGGTATCCAGTATCTCTCCAGTGCCATTTTCACAACTGCAGACACTTGGTAGAAAAAGTCAAACACAGGCATGCTCTCAGCTAAATGTCTTTGTGTTCACTGTCCCAGCTCGATGGGAGACGACTTGATGAATGATGTGCAGAGGCGTTGAATGTTAGTGACCCCCAAAAGAAATGGAGAAGTATCTGTAGACCAGGTTGGAGCTGTGCAGGAGACCCTCCGGCGTTGGGAGAGAGCGACTTCTTGCAAAAGGACCCGCTGGCTTTATAACGCTCCTCATCCGTCAATCAGCGACACATCAATGTGGGACAAATCAATCATGTGCCTGTGTGATAATTGTGATAACAATGTTTGAGCCACTGTGGATGGAGATACCTATGACACTGTACAGCAGCTAAACTGGAAAATATAAAAAGGTCTACTGGAGTATGTCTGACATGTTTACAAAGATAAAAGGAAGGAGCTGTGTTCAGTACCTGTGGAAGCTCATTTGGAAACTTGCTGCATGTTGGGGACTGGAAAATGTAGCAAATGCTTTCCTCTGCTGGGGCACCATTTTGAAAGTCTGCAAGTGGATAAAAATGGGGGGGAAAGGCCCAACTAAATAGAAGTGCATACTCCTTTCCTCCGCAAGGGGGAGCGGGGGTGGTAACAAGAAAGGGAATAATCAATTGGATCTTCAAAGCTAACCTACTGAATCGCTACAACAGAGGGCGCTGTGGGGTTGCAGATAAGAAACGCCATTGCTGTCACTGGTGGGTG
>NC_140534.1:36824698-36856684 GCF_057382185.1 Mchenga conophoros | reverse complement strand
ACGTGGAGTGATGGTGTTTTTGCATAATAAAAGTGACTTTACTTAACATGACAGTGAAATTTCCATGTATCCAACTGTTCTTGCATGCAGAATTTAAGATGTCACCACACTAAAAGTGTGATCATTTTACTGGAATATGTTGTTCATTGAGTTTAAATGCAAATTAAACCATTACACAAAGAAGATTTTGTGAATATGTCACTGCTTTCTTTGTTGTTTTCTTCCTGTAGCGCTCCAATCCACATGCTGCCTACCAGAACCCTGGACCAAGCACATCACTGCCCCAGAGCAGCATGGGATATTCCTCTACCTCCCAACAGCCGCCCCAGTACTCCCACCAGACCCACCGCTACTGAAACATCCCTCCCACACACACATACACACGTTAATAGACACATGTACACACACAGCCCTCACCACGCCCACCTGAACGAATGTACCGAGGGATGTGGGGGGCGTCCAAGGCAACAAAACCCACCCTGCCTCACCCCACTTCACCTCACAGAGGGCACCATCTCTACAGCAGTACGTTAGGCCTGAAAGAAATGGTCTTCACTTTGTTCCAGATAAAGATAACACACCGCAGTATTAGAAACACAGTTATAGAGAAAACGTGATAGGTGAGACACAAAGTGGGAGGAAGGTTTTAAAAAAATAATAATAATAATAAAAAAGGAAAAAAAAAAAAAAGGAAATTTTGATTGAATCAAATCTTTTTCTGTTACTCGGATCTCGGATGTAAGAGAAGATGGCGTGGTTTAAAGGAAATGTTAATCTGTTCCGTCATATCCTCCCCCTTTCTTCTTAACCTGTCTCCTTTACCTACAGCCTACCCCGGCCGGTTTACCCTTTTCCTGTCGAAGCTCGGACGAAACTGAAAGCTGCTATGTGACTGCCAGCGTTGACAGATTTCCTGTCCTCCTGTCTGTCTGTTTATTTTGTGCAAGCGGCCCTACGAGGGCCTCAGCTGAGGACTTTACTGAGCTGCTGTGAAACATGCTGGGAGGATGTGGAGCCACTCGCAGCTGTGGCTTTGAGGGGTTTTTGTTCAGAGAGGACAAAAAAAAAAAAAAAAAGATTTTAGTAGTTTCTAATTTAATCTGTTTTCATGGTTCTGTTTTCATGGCGAGAGCGGCAAAGCAGCTTGCAATAGCTGACTGCTCATGTGCTGTGGTTAAGCCTTACAACATGATGACAAAACCAACCAATCGCATGGAGGATGGCAGGCGGAACATGCATTGTACTGTAATGTATTGAAATATTTTACATGAAGCAAGTATCCCGACAATAAAAGTGGAAACATCAACATTGTCACTCTTATTTGTGAAGCAATTTTAAGTAACATCTTTCATCCTATTTATTCTTTTTCTGGGAACACCTGACATCTGCCCCTAATGTGAGCTTCACAAAATTCAGTTTGGGAAAGAAGAGAAGACGAGTTTTGCTGATGATATTTGATGCATCGTGGTAGCACGAGGCATTCACAAAGTACTGCTGTTTGAAAACGGACAGAAAAAAAAACCTTAACCACCCAGATGTTAATATGTGCACTTGACATTACCACAGTGAGAGAAAATCAAATCAGTCCTGAATTTTATTTATTTAATAAGGCCTATATGAAATCTTGCTCAATAATGGGTTATTATAGTAGAGATCTAGCTGAATCATGTTTAAAAAGGCCGTCAACTAACCACTGTTTTCATTGTTAAATTCTCAGATTATTAAATTTTTAAATTAATGTACAAAATGTATAAAAAGAAAATAGGACCCATTAAAAGTCAACCAACTGCAATTTTGTGGCCCCAAAAATTCAGATATTTAAATCACAGATGTGCAGCTAAATTCATGTTAAATTGTTTGATGCTTTGATGTGAAGTGGGTGTGACACCAATGAAACATGATAAACATGTAATGTTCAAGAAAATGTTCTAGTAGATCGTTGCTCCTGTAATTATCATTTTAGAGTATAGAGTTTTCATTCATTCACAGAAAGTGCCCTCGTACTTTGGTGTGGTATGGATGGCCATGGGCGGTGGTCTTAATCAGTAGGGAAAGCTCTAACACTTGTAAAATCACATCAAGTGGGTTGGAGTGTAGTCTTCTACAGACCACAATCCCTTGGCCCCGGGCCTAATGTTTTGCACCCTTGATTTAAATGATAATATACACTCTTAGGACATTTCATTAATTACACTTTGCCATGTGACTAAGGTCGGTCTGAGTTGGACTCACTTTTACCTTTAGAACTATCTTAATTCTTGTGTGGTCCATGTTGATATGATAGCCTCACACAGTTACTAAACATTCAAATTAAATAAGAGTTCTTTTGCCTCAGAGGTCCATATGAACTAGCATAAATTCCCATATTTGGTCACATATTTGTCTAAATTATGTGTTTATTACAAAGTAGCAGCTGCTTAATAAATGTAGGCTTTATCCAGGAATAGAAGTGCAGTTTATATACTGAAACTCCCCTTTTTAGTTTACCAAATCCTGTCTACAGAAAAGAGACAGTTCTCTGCATCCTTGTTTTTCTTTTGCTTTGATGGCTGTTTTTCTCCACAAACATACCTGAGAGACTGAACCACTGATCTAAGTATAGCCAGTCCTCACTGAACCGCTTCCTGCAGGATGCTGGCCTAGCTATTTTGTTCTGTTATACAATACTCTCCATCCTCAGCATCAATCTGAGAATCTCACTAACCCCGAAAAGGATGCTTTATCTCGTTGTTGTTTTTTTAAATACATTTTTTAAAAAGTTTTTAGTTTTTAGGTGTTATTTTAGGTTATTTACATGTCTACACATCACCGAGAGAGTCGAAGATAAATTACAGCACCTCTAATTTTGACAAGTATCAGACCCGGATAGGTGAAAGGGAGGAAAAAATGCTCGTTAAGCTGTTTAGCAACGCCCAACCTTAGCCCCGCCCTCTTCCAGCTCAACACGGCTATCTAGCGGGGAGTCTCCCTGTCACTCATTATATATCAAAGAAGCCATTGGTTGGCTTTAACGTCTATCAAACGCTAAATCTTATTCTTGGACATCTGATTGGTGAATATGGTCCGTGGGCGTGCCCCCGTCCTCAAAGGATTTTCCCCGGAGTGGCCAGACGGGCTGGGGGACACAGGATGGCAGAGCTAATAGGAGTATCTAACGGGACATGCGGACGGGCTGATTTCTTCTAATATTTCAAGTGCTGGTGAGGGCCTTATGATACTTTTTACAGCGAATAATAACACCCTTTATCATAATGGTGAAATCTGTGCGGGTATTTCTGCTTATTTTTGTCTCATTAGTCCAAACTAAGAAGTCGACCACTGGACATGAGCTAGCTAAGTGGTCAGTTGGAGCGGACCCCGATTTGAGGATAATAAACGGACTTAAAGCCTCAAACACTGAATATTATAAAACAATTACAGGGTAACTTTAATGTTTTTTTTAAGCATATGACTGATGCTGGCGGTACACCGGCGTTTTGTTCAGTGTATTAAGCGCCTGGACAAAAAAACAGCTATTTAAATTTCATATTAGAACCGGTGCAAAAACTCACAGGGACGGAGGTAGATGAACAGATGTGGGTCAGCCCATCGGTAACGGGAAGCGATGGTGCGGAACACTGATTGATCGCGGTTGCCATCAGTTTACGCCTGCGCGCGTGTGAGCGTGTGTGAATGTGCGCTTATCCGTCTGTGGAGAAAAGGAGTGTGTGTGTGTGTGTGTGTGTGTGTGTGTGGGTGGATTTTAATCCATAAATCATCAAAATAGCGCATTTAATCCAGTCCAGCGTGACATCCACGTGATTATTTCAATCTGTAATCCAAATAAAGTGTTAGAGATGAAATAATGAATGACATGATGACAGTTTGGTTTTCTGTGACCCGATCTATAAAACACTCTGAAATCAAAGTGAGAAATGCTTAGTTAATATTAGAGATGGCACGATACCACTTTTTTATGTCCGATACCGATACCGATATCATAAATTTGGATATCTGCCGATACCGATATGAATCCGATATAGTGTTTTTTAATCAACAAAACTGTTTTTTAAAATATCTTGCTGCATTTTGCAAGTCTGCAAGTTCATACTCAAGTTTAAAACAACAACTACACTAAAGCTATTCTGTTATACCTGTATACAAAAAAAATATTTCATAGTTCAGCAATACTGATCAATCTAATAAACTTAGACCTACACCATCCTCCCTATTCTGGTATTTTAAAGAGTACTTAGCGTAAATATTAAGCAACCTAACTAATAGGGTTCCAACTCCCAGCAACAACAAAATTAAATAAATAAAAAATAGGGAACCACCCCTCACGCGCCACCTCATGATGCTTAATCGACGTAATCAACCTTAATTTGATGCAGTGTGAAAAAAAATGCACAGAAATCAATTATTTTTCAAGAAATATTAAATAGATTCAACATCTTTCTTCAACAAAATTGCAGACTGCACAGATGGTACCTTCCCAAAGTAAAAAGTACTATAGCTTACTAGGGTATATATATTAGACTTAATAGTCACTATGTACAGTAATTGACTTCTATTCATTTTACATCAAATTAAAACTTTGGGTGTCAGATAATTATTTATTAAAAGCTAGACATTTTAAATGAGAATAAGAAAGAAAAGTATGTCTTTGTGCCCCCTTTTCCCTGTTAATGCCCTATCGGCCCCCCTGGCTAAACTTTGCTAGATCCGCCCCTGCACAGTTACCAGCCGTCAGCTACGTAGAAAAAGATCCTGGTGTAGAAAGTAATATTAAATAAATTCTAACAACAGCTTATCAAGCTTAAACGTGCTGCTGTTGTTCAGCCGCTGGTTTCCTCTTTCTGGCGCAAAGTGGACCAAAAACAAACGAGAGACAGACTCGCGACAGAAAAGCCGATCAGCTGATTTAAGCAGTTTCACGATTGAAGTAGCAGCCGGAGAGCGAGAGGCAGTCGCTTGTTAAGCTTAACGTGGGAATGCTTTACAAACATTCAGAGATGGACTTACACACTTGCTTTACTTCTCTCGGGGATAACTTTGTCGGAGATGAAATGCCAGGTTGCTAGCGAAGCTCCACATGCTATCCAGACCACCGACAGGTCCTGCATGCCACAGCTGCTCTATCACGTGATGCATACGTTCTGAGGTGAGTTACGGCGTGTTGCAAGTTTTGTGAGGTGCTTTCGTGATATTTAATGGATCGGATTACATTTTTTATTTTTCTCCGATATCCGATCCAGTAATTTAGGTCAGTATCGGACCGATACCGATACGTAATATCGGATCGGTCCATCTCTAGTTAATATAAAGTGCTAACCCACAGCCTCTAAAAGCCATTAAATCTTGCATAATGAAGTAGTCCTCACAGATTTCCGTATATTCCTGATAAAATCTAAATTGTTTAATTGACAAATAAGTTAGCCTCTTTGCTCATTGGGTTATTATCCCTTTGGCTTATACTGACTTGCGTTCAAGTAAGAAGTAAGAAGAAGTAAGAAGTAAGTAAGAATGATCCCGTGGGTGGTTAAGCTGAAGTATTGAGAATCACATGTGAATTATTAAGTAAAAAAAATATGTACAAAACAAACACTCTCAAGGGTTAAATGGGCCTCTGAGGGTTGATTCTCTTGCCATGGATCTGTGTTTTCCTGTTATGTCTGGTCATTTAATTACAGGAGAAATGTATTTCATATGTGAGTAAATGAAATCCCACTTTAAATAAAATAATACTGCTTCAAAATATATTTTTTAATCACAGTACTGATGGTTTTTCTTTGATGGGTGCCAGCATGTTTCGTATGCTGGGAAAACTTTTAATATTTCAGTAACATGTCAAAATTAATTTAGACAACTCTATGTGATGTCATCAGATTATATTAAACAGTAAATGAATGAAAAATGAAAGAAAGCCTTATGTTCTGGCCTTTTATTCACCCAGTAGGATTCACTGTATCCAAGGCACGGCACCACCAATGTTTCACCATGAGTGCCTCTGAGAAATACTAAAACAGGAATATATATATATTTTTATATATATATTTATTCATATTTAGGGCAGTGTGACCTGACGTAATCCAAGTTGCATTATTCAGAACAGCCTCCAACACAAGAAGCTACTCGGTTCATAAATTGGTAATGACTCTCCCTTTCAGCTCTTAATGGAGTTCGCAGGTCTGTAGTAAAGTCCTCTGGAAGCTCTGTGTGTACAGTTGTGGGTATGTCGCAGGAGGAAAGTGTGCCGGATCAAGGGATCAGAGGCATTTTTACAGCTGATGGGACTGTTTACATGCAGCTAATGGGACATTTGAGAGCCTACCTGGTGCGTTTGTACCCATTTGTGTGACTGACTTACTGTGCATGGGGTTTTGTAATAATTTAAGAAGATGCAGACACTGGATGTGGGAGTGAGATGTGTTCTTCTCTGCAGCTGTGAGCAGGCTTTACTCTCCATTTCTCACTCCTATCTTCCTCCCTGAGTGAGAGGAAGATGAAGGAGGAGCGCTCGCTTGCTACTCTTTCATCACATGAGCACAGGGGCCCTTAAAGAACGTTGAAGAGGAGGAGGAGGTGGAAGGGGGAGGATGCATGGGAGAGCTAGTGCTGTTGCCCTGTGAACGGAGCTCTATTGTCCCGGGAACCTTTCAACAGCTTCCCCGAGGTCCCTGTTCCTTCCCCTCCCCCTACTCGATACACTCTTTCTCCCTCAAAAACACAAACACATAAACACACACACACACTTTTTGTCTGCCTCTGCTGTGTCACATCTCTCTCTTTTACACTTAGTCTCATTCACTCGATCTTTTCGGTCACACTCTTGTCCCGCTCGGTGTCTCTCTCATGTCTCTCTCATGCTTTTGCTTCTGCCCCCCCCCCCCCCCATTTCCCACAAGCAGCACAAGGCCTCATCCCTCCTCCTGTCCCCTCCACCCTCCTCCCTCCCGGTCCCTCATTATTTCGCTTCATCAGTGTGATTGTCATGCCGGTCAGACAGTAAAAGCAAAAACATGCAATCTTCTAATTTGCATCACCTCATTTTTAAGCAGCAGACAGCGCCGCTTTTCCAAAATGTTTATGCACAAAGCTAAACCTAAGCTGGGCCTTTCTGTGCCAAACCAGCCCTTGCTGACTATTCAGGGTCCTTTTGTGGGAACACATGATGGTGTAATTTTACCCTTTTGTTTTCTCTTGTTGGCGCGAGGCTGTCAGGGGTTTGCAGGGGGTCGCTGGCTAAAAAAACAGGGGCAAATGAGCGGTCTGCTGATGGGAATTGGCCTTGATGAACACAAGTGGTCCTTGTCTTTGTGAACAGCTGTAATTACACAATCTGCAATTACAGTAGTCTCCTGCTGGGACACTGATAGCACTCCTGCTCGTATTTTTGGCAATTTATTGTATTAAAGGTATGAGGAGTGCAAGCAAAGCAGTGACATAAGTATTGACAAAGAATAGGATGTCTATGTTTTATAGTTTTAATGGTTTAATGAGTTTTTGAAAATCTACTTTCCAGTATGCTGTCTTTATTAAATTTTAGTGGGGTTCCCTTTATCTTTTGCTATTATTAGTCTTCTGACTGGCCTCCTGTGTCTTTTCAACCTGCTTTTTTTGGCATATCTGCAAAGTAAAAACTCTGGAATCAAAATTAATAATTTGTTTCCTTTTTTTTTTTTTTTTGCAAATCTGAAACAAAAATATTTCATTGGAAACAAGTGTTTGTGCACGTTTCCATCCGTCTCCCCTGTTTGTCCTCCTTGAAGCTTCTTCCCATAGCTACATTGTTCTAGCCAAGTGTTTGGACAGGATGGAGAGATGTGACACAGGGAGGAGGACCAGGAAACAGGAGCCAGGCTCAGACCTCAAAAACAGGAAGCAGGAGGAGACAACGATAAGATGGCTGCTCTGGGATTTCTCCTCTTTTGAACTACAGAGGGCTCGGAGTGTCTGATCAGAGGCAATCAGGGTTCAATTAAAGTTCAGAGTAGCGGTGGGTGTAAGCAAAATGAGAAAGCAGTGTATCTGGAGAAAGATATGCGGGTGTGTTTGTTTGCTGCAGGTTTTGTGTTAGGATTTGTTGTTTTTGGTCTTGACCACATCCACGAATCTCTGGTTGTGTCAGATTTCCAGCTGGGCCGGTGACAAGCTGGCGCTGGGATTAGCTGGCAGGTCGTATCTTCCTATCCCTAATGCTTTAATCTCCGTGCTGGTCGACAGAAGTCTCCTGGCTTTGGCACACTCTTGGTCATCGCTCTGTGGTCAACAGCCCACCCACACTTTGTTTGTTTTTGATCTCAAAATGCTGCGTTTTTAGAGCAAGAATAGGAAAAACAGGGACAGTTTACAATAAAATACAATCTCTTACTGCCACGCATGCGTAAAAATTATACCCTGAATTTAAGGTTCGTTGCAGGCTTATGGCTCTATTCTAACTTCTGATATTTTTAGACCAAAGTAGTAATCAATAAAGTGATCAGCATTTTATTTGATGTCCTCACTTGGGACACTTCACCTGCGTTTGTGTCTAAAGCCGTTCTGTTTCTCTTGCAGTCTGTGTGCCGGCGTGAAGCCTCACCATGCCGCTGGTGAAGAGAAACATCGAGCCGCGCCACCTCTGCCGAGGGGCGCTCCCCGAGGGCATCGGCAGCGAGCTGGACTGTGTGATGAACAACACGCTTTCCGCCATCATCCGTCAGCTCAGCAGCCTGAGTAAGACACACATTCACAGACACATTCACCAACACTAGCACGCCCGTCCTGGTAAACAAAAGGCTGCTAAAAGGGTCTAGTAGAAAAAAGCATACAAGTATTTTTTTTGGGAACATGAAAAGCATCCTCAGGCTGTAACCCCGTTAATTTCAGCGTGACGATGGTACACACTGTGTGTAGCCTCTTTGTATACGGGCCAAGATCACATGCTTTCATCGTTAATCCCGAAGCTGTGATTGATTTGGCCGTTGTCATGGTTATAGAGCCTGAGGTCACTGGGCTCACAGCGGCCTTGCAGCAGCCTCACATTGGAACACGGAGGGTCGAAATGTAATCCTTTTAGACAGGCACGCAAAAAATGAACTTATCTATAGCTGTGGACATGTGACTGTAAGTGTGTGTGTGTGTGTGTGTGTATAGAAGTGTTTCATATCGATTATATGCTGGCTTTCTATTGCATTACATTATAACAGCACAAAGGGCAGCTATTTTCCCATTTGCCCCCGTTATCCACAGTTGCCTTCTGCTTTCATGGCAATTGTGTTTAAGGTTTGTTTTGAAACTCAGCAGCATAAATTTAAACTGTCCTTTCTGACGTTAACCCCTCATCTCTTTGACCTCAAATCCATTCTCTGTCTCTTATTGTGTCAAGTTCCTGCACAGGGAGTGGGTATTTCAACAGCAGCTGTGCGGGTTAAATATAAATGCTCTAACAGGCCTGGTGGGGGGATATCTGCAGACACTGCGTGTGTGTTTGTGAGCACATGTGTATAAGTGTCCATAGGAATCCCCTGAAGGGGTCAGAGTTGACCGGGGCTCTACATGCCAGATCTGCGATTCTTCCTTCCTTTAAATGTTTTTCTTACAGCCCATCCTGTCAGCGGGAAGGACAGAAATAGCCCTCAGTATGTGTTTGTCATACCACACATTGTATGTTACAAAGTGTTTATGTTTAAATATTTTTATTGGAATTGTACCGGAGGTGCTCTGTTTTGTTTTGTGCTGTAATATGTTTCTGTTTCACTACTGCCCAGATCCACAGTCTTGTAGTGAAGGGCCTTTTGCAGCCATTAGTTCTGTGCTAAGATTAGGCAGTTTTCCATCAGGCGGTTTGTGGGTGTGTCCCGTACCTTTATGTGCATTCCCACAGTGAGAACCTCCCCTGTCAGACTTCTTCAGGGCCATATATGTGGCAGGAGGAAGTATCTGCTCTGGGGTAAGACCTTGAGAGCGACCCTGGAAACTCATGGGTGGGGCTCAAGTTGAACAACACAACCAGAACAAGTGCCTTTAAAAGAAACTCAGAAATTGATCAATTATAGGTGATGCAGGCTTTTTTATTATTGTTGCTAAGTGAACTAGATTAAACTCCCTGAATAAAGTCAGGGAGTGAAAACAAAGCAGGGAACCCGAGAAATGACCTCTGTTTTCTGGGCCTGTTCCTCTGCACATCCTTGATGGAAGGTGGTGCTCATAGCTGAAAAGCTGATGGTTGGTCATTTTTGCTCAAAATCCATCCTCAAAATCACACTGTCAAAAAATTAAAGTCGGCATTAAGAGATGATGAGCAGTTCCTGATGTTTCTAAACAAGAAAAGGAAGATATTAAGATTTTGAGTTCATCCACTTCTCAGGAGAAGGCTCAGTAGGGGCACTTTTATGGTTTGATCCAGGAGATGAAGCTGTATCACTGCCGCTTTTGTACATATTTCAGGATGTCGCTGGCACAGTTTGAGTTCTTGTTGGCAGAGTTGGGACCACATCTAAGAAGGCGGAGAAATAATTTCAGAGTGCTGATTAACCTCAAGCGACGTCTAGCTGCATGTTGGTGCCAAAACCGTATTATCCTACTATTCATTTTGCTGGTCATATCATTGTACATCCAGTACCTTGGTGTGGTTTTAGCTATGAGCACACCGGATTGGTCTGATCGGTCAGTTTTGTTTATACATATGTGAAAATCTGAAAAATCAAACTTGATCCAAAAAAACAAATGCCGCAAATTTGCTATAGAGACCAAAAGTTTTTTTAAGAGTCATGGGAGTCCATGGGGATTTTTGAGTCAGCCTGAGTTGGTCATTTAAGGTACTGCAGTTTTTGGAACTTCCTTGTTTGCCCCATTTTTGAGCCAGGGAGTGTGCTGCATGGAAATAAAGAGGAGGGTTATGTGTACAGCGAGAGCCTGGATATTCATCTGCAGCAGTGACCTGTTAAAATCAAATGGGTGACGACAAGCAAACTGCTTTATATTTAGATGGAGCATTATCAGTACTCAACTTTTACTTAAAACATTGACAATGAGGCTTATTTATTACGTAACAGCAGTTGTTGAGGCAGGAGAGAATGTGTTATTTACTATCCTGGTTAGCTGCTTTAGTCACTGTAGCGTCTGTATCCACACAGACGAATTCATATTATGGTTTGGATTGTGTGTTTTCAGCTAACAATCAATTATTCATGAGGATTGTTGCTATATGGAGTTGTATGAGACACCATTTCCTGCAGACTCCTGTTTCACGTTGTGTCACATTACCGGTGTATTGATTGGACTTTGGTCTCTGAGGGGTTTCTCTTGGCTCCAGGTAACGATTAAAAGTCTCTCTCTCATATTTCTCTTTCTCCTTCTGTTTTTTTTCCCCAGGCAAACATGCGGAGGACATATTTGGCGAGCTGTTTAATGAGGCCAACACCTTCTACCTGCGTGCCAATTCTCTCCAGGATCGCATTGATCGGCTGGCTGTCAAGGTCACACAGCTGGACTCCACTGTGGAGGAAGGTGAGTCACAGGGTTGAAGTCTGGTGTGGGGGGGATGCACACTAAGCTATCGTTCATTGGTGAAGTCCTGCTGATCTCATGTTCTGCATACTGAATGGCTTTTGTAAACTATTTTTGTCCTTCCAATGATGAATCATTTGTCCTCTTTTCCTCTTTTTGTGTTCTTAGTTTCCTTGCAAGATATCAACATGAGGAAGGCCTTCAAGAGCTCCACCACTCAGGACCAGCAGGTGGTGTCCAAGAGCAGCGTTCCCACTCCGGTCAAAGAGATGTACAACCTGAGCGACAAGCCTCCACCTCTCAACATACTAACACCTTACAGGTTGGTGTTGCTGAGGCACAACACACCCAAACAGCTTGATGGGCTTAAGCGATAATAAATGACTCTTATTTTTCTTACTTTGGTTAGTGTCAGTCCAACGAAGATTTTAATTCAGTGGTTTTAAAAAGGGCTTAAATCTTAAAACATTTTCAGGAGGTTTTCATTGGCTTTTTCTTGCTTCTACATGAAGAGTGAAAAACCAGAATTGGTACTATTTCGTACCATGTTTGGTCACTGCCTTTATGCAGTGTGCTTTTTAGTACTTGTGTGCATTACATATTTAGCATGTCTTGCTCCAGTGGGAATCCCAACTCCTAATCCTGACTACATGACACACTTTGCTCACTTTTTTCCATTCTCTCGGCATCGCTCTGCCTTATCCTGTCGTTTCCTGTTATGTTCTCTTTGTGATAAAAAAGCTGGAGCTCTATTAGTAGTTTCACTCCTTTTCTTCCATTAGCCTCAGAATCTGTTGTATTTGCGTGTCTCATTTCCAGCAAATGATGCTGTCACTGTGTCCATCATCTCTTTGTATCTTAAGGATCAATACACTTACTGATTCTACTTAACGTGGCTTTGCATAAGGAGGCGGTTGTTTATCGTCATAACTTTCTCGGGGTTCGTCTCTGTAGGGATGACCACAAGGAGGCACTTAAGTTCTACACAGACCCCTCCTACTTCTTTGACCTGTGGAAAGAAAAGATGCTGCAGGACACGGAGGACAAGAGGAAAGAGAAAAGGAAGCAGAAGGTACCATATTGACTTAGAGGATATTATACAGTGTGCAAGGACAGGTCTAATATTAAGCATTTATTTGGGTGTCAAACACAGGTGCTTGCAATTTTACATTTTGAGGTGCTCTTGGGCAGATAACCAAACATACAACATAAAATTGTATTTTTAGTCCAACTGATTCTGATGGATAGAGAAATGTACATTTTTCATATCTTAAACAACTCTTAATAAAGAGTGCTGCTTATTTTAACCTAATATCACCTAAAACCTATTGGCTTACTTTCTTCCAGGAGCAGAGGCGCTGTGTGGATGGGACACTACAGAGGGAGGTCAAGAAGGTCCGCAAAGCGAGGAACCGTCGGCAGGAGTGGAATATGATGGCTTTGGATAAGGAGCTGCGGCCAGACCATCGACACACCATACACCGGGACAGAGGCACTTCCTCTGAGGGCTCGATGTCACCAGAGAACAGGTAGATGAGCAAACACCAGTGTGCTCTTAGTTTTCATCACATTTTATTCTTACGCATGAGGCTGCATTTATATTTTCCTCATCAGGGGACACGGGCTGGATCAGCACCACTACCCCAACAGTATGAACCATGCTGGTCACGCCCACACCTACTCCGGCCCTCCACCCAGCGCCCTAGTTGCCCAGATGACTGCCGGACACGCACCACGCGGAGGAGGGGAACACGACAACAGAGGCAGGACCATGATGGCCTATCAGGGTGGCACACTGGGCCGCTCTCACCACCACCACGTTCCACTGCCTCCTCCACCCACTGAGGTTATGAACGGTGGCTCTATGTCTCTCCCACCAGTGGACTACAGGTAAATGGATTCGTCTGCTTATTAGTTCTCTCGCTTTTTCCAGCAATAAGCAAAGCAAAAAAGCTTCACAAAATATTCTGCATACATATGTTTAAACTTTATGCACAGTGCATATGCAGGAACCTCATCCCAATCACTACTGACGCTATACAGTAGGCCAGACAGTTTATTTTGCCATAAGCTGTATTTAATTATCCACTGTATCACTAATAGTTCAGTATTTTCTTCACATTTCTGCCCAATGCTAATGCTTTTGCATTATTTTACATTTAAAAAAATGTAAATTTAAACATGCTGATACACTTAGACTTTGAACAAACAAAAACATTCAGGGCCCATGGGCAGGTGCAGTCTTTAAATATGAGAAAACAAATCAGAAACATGAGACATAAATATCAAATCCCAGCACAACTCAGCTCCTTATTTAGCTTCGGGTCCCAGAGGAGCTGGAAGCTATCCCAGCAGTCATTAGGCAGGTTCAGGTTCCTGCACAGGTCGCCAGTGAAAGTGATTTTGCTGCTTCAGAAGACTTTGACCCTATTTTATTTTATAAAGTAAAACTTTCTTCTTATAATTTCTTTTTATATTTTAGGCTGTATCAAATACTTAAAAAAAGCCAGCACAAATCTCTTACTTGAGTCTACTCTTGTAAAGTTTGAGCTAATGCTGCCACCTAGTGAGTTAGTATTTTTTGGTCTTCAAACTGTGGGCTTCCCACCAGAAGATATGAACTGATACGGAGCTGAATACATTTGATTTACATCAACGTTATCATGCTCATCTTTACTTTTAAGGAGGGAAATGTAAGAAAAAGTCACAGAAGTGTCAGAAAACAAAATTATTGTTAACTCTATTCACTCTCTTGTTCTTCCTCGCAGTATGGACGGCTATGCCAACACTGGTCCTCCTCCCCCTCCTCCTGCTCCTGTCATCCCTTCTGCTCAGACGGCCTTTGCCTCACCTCCTGGAGGTCCGATGCCTCCCGGACCAATGGCTGGTGCTGTCGGCTATGCTCCGCCTCCACCACCTGTATCTGGAGCCCAGGCTGCTCCACCTCCTCCTGGTCCTCCACCTCCTCCACTTCCAGCTGGTGCCTCCCACTCCACAACGCACAAGATGTCCTCCGCCGCATCCGCTGAGACCACAGCGGTCAACGACGCCCGCAGCGATCTGCTGGCTGCGATACGTATGGGTAAGAACTGTGCCTGTGTGTCCTTTTGATGTAAATTTGTCCTCTTTGGACATGTTTACATTTATTTTAATGTATTTATTTTTAACGATGCCTTTTATGAGTTTTCACGTTGTCTTATAACTTGTGTAATAATTGTGTAGTTAAAAAAACACTTCATATTTTTCTGCAGGCATACAGCTGAAGAAAGTACAGGAGCAGCAGGAGCAGCAGGCAAAGAGAGAGCCGGTTGGAAATGACGTGGCCACCATCCTGTCGCGACGCATCGCTGTGGAATACTCCGACTCGGAGGATGACTCCGAGTTGGAGGAGAATGATTGGTCAGATTAACACGAAGACGTAAACAACCACACCAAAAGACACGCAGTCGATCGCTCTCACGCACACCTGAAAAACGCCCACTTTTCCACGTTCACAGGTCGTCACAGGCTTAGTTGCTGGAAACACACACATTACACCTACACACAGTCACATGCTGTGGGTTGATATAAGCTGAATGGTCCAAGACTGAAAATCTGGGGTTGTATTTGGGATGCATAAACACTGTAAAGAGACAAGTAATATAATGTAATGCTGACCACCCTGTGAAACACTAACACTGAGAACTGATGACTACATTGCAAGCATTGTGAATACACCCCAGTGGATGTTTCTCTACCTGTTATTACACTATAGAAACCCTGTGAAGGTGCTTATTTTCAACACATTCTCATCCCTGGGCGTCAAATACAAGCATCCTGTCATATATCACCGTGTCACACAGTTGCACACAAATTGGCCTTTGGCATCCTATCTGTGGCAATATCACAGGCCAAGAGATACCCGTCCTCTATTTTGCAGCATTTTTGCATTTATTAAATCTTAATAGAATAGATGACAAAAAGATAGACAGATAGATAAAAGACGCTGGTGTAAGGCCTCAGCCACGGTACATGGCACCCACGCACTCCTAACTAAAATGTGCGCTGTACTTTCTGCAAGTCCGCTAGCGTCTGAGTGATGTCAGTTGTCACTTTTAAAAGAAGATCGATGGAGACTCCCAGCTGTTAACCTCTGTTGGGGTTGTCACCGTGGAGGTGGTGCTGAGGGTATTTAACCTACTTTTAATCATGCAAGTTACTTTAGACAAGGTGTGAAAAAGCATGTGGGTCATTACCACGTGGGCTGAAGTCTGTGCCTTAGGCGGCAGATGTCAAAGAAATATAACAGGAATGTTTACCCTGCTGTCGTGTCCGTATCTGCAGACGAGTGTAATGGAGGCTTAGGCGTTTTATACTTGAGCGGGGGCAGCGCGAAAGCAGTCCGGACTGCCTGCGGAGAGTGTTTGTTGTCAGATGGAGGCAGTGTACAGAAATATGCGGTACAACCGGTCTGTGGGTCACACACATACATATAACTTCTAACAGACAAAGAGCTAAAGAGGAACCAATAGTCAAAAACAATGAGCTCCAGCGTATGTTTTGTGCTCTTGAAGTTTTGATCTTTAATGTTAATTTCATGCTTTTCTTGTTCCCAATGAACTCCGCTGTCACTCACCTCCCTATTCCAGCCCACTCGTCAAACCTTGTCATTAGCATTTGACCTACGCGTGCGTCCAGCAGCGTGCAGTTTGGGATTTCGGAGGATTGGACAGGAGCACGTTTTTTAGTACGGTGTTCAAACAGAAACACATATGCAGACAGACGCATTTGCAGGACCATAAATTATGCTTTAAGCTCTGGTCACACCTATAACAGTCGTCTCTAAAACCCTCATTAGGGAGATGGATGGGTGGCTTTGTGTTCTGTGATTCTTTCACGTTTCAATTGAGGTGCTAAAAAGCACTCGATTATGTCGAGATACAGGCCTTCTCAACATGAATCCTGCATTTTGAAAAATGCTGATTACGCCGTGTGTTTAAATGTGCTGCCAAGTGGTCTTTTATTAGCACCATGAGATAGATCCTCCGTCGCAACACACATGCCACTTTGTGCGTGCCTGTGAGGCCCAGCGGCTCAGACAAACAGGAGTGTTTAACGTCCATTACGGCAAAGCTGGGATGGTCAAGAAAAAAAAAAAAAAGGAGTGTTTAACGTCCTGGGAATGAGAACAGGTTGTTATTTTATGTATAGTTAAAGCTTGAGAGTGTTAGAATTATTAGAAACTTTCCTCTTGAGCTAACCAATGTACCTTTTTTTTAAAAACTATTTTTACTGAAACACTTATGATGTAGATCACCAAGCGAGATTTTGATGTGTAGACAATAACTGGAATTTATGGAGGAGCTGGCTGCAGAACAGATGACCAGAACGAGCATCTGAAATACTTTGGGGATGGAAGAATGGATGAGAGACTTACTGATGAAGAGTATGATAGGCTATTGAGCCGCCTGCTGTCGCTCACTGCTGTGAGGGAGGGATATCGGGATTGGGGAGGGCGGGGGCATGTATATGCTAGTGTCAGCTGTGTAACCTTTGACCCAGAGAAAAATAAAATGATGAATGAACAAAAATTACTGGGTTTCTGTGTCTCTTCCCTGTTGTCATAGGAACGACAAATACCTGGCCCTTCAGTTTCCATGGGAACAGTACAGCTAAGAAGGGAGTTGCCAGGGAAACAGAAGAGTGCGAAAAGGGAGGGGCAAGGATGAACAAAGGGAGTCCAGGCAGGAGTTTTATGCACAGCACATGTTTGGTTTTAATACAAAATTAACAAGATCTCTCAGTTGAGTGAACTAACCAAAGCAATAAAAAGTACAACTAACACCTTGGAAAAATAGACAGCACGGTCACACAAATGTGTTTTTTTTCTTTTTACAATATCTCAGTTAAGTTAGTGCATGTTGATTATCGTTTATATTTTGCAGATACTTAAATTGTTGTGCCATTTTCATCCCCCCAAAAATAAAGTGCATTTCACATCGAGAACTACGCATACGTTTACACAAGATCCTCTTACCGTTTCCGTGGTGTCGCCCCTATCTCCAAACCCAACCCTAAAACACACACGCACACACACATACCCACACATTCGCGGACCCTTGAGCAAGGCTGGGCAATTACCTTTCCTAAGGGATCACATGAGTAACTGGGACTGTTGTTGAAGCTTGAACCAATTTGCTGAATTCTGCTCAAATAATATCACTAAGCTGGACCATATCCTCATTTAGATTTGACAGCATTTCTAGTAGATAACGGTATATGGCGTAAGCATGAATTGAGGATATGGTCCGGGAAGGCCACAAAGGGCACTGGCGGTGGCTCCCGAGCCAGGCAGAACCCCATGTACAAATGAGCGACGAATTAATTGAAAAAGAGAGGAGAGGTGGGGCGCAGAAACAAGAACAAACTGCTTGTAGTGGGGCAGTGGGATTCATATATAGACGGAAAACTCTGAAATTCAGGTAAATTATCTCCAATTTATCCTTTGACGTTGACATGTCCAGGGTGTACCCTGGCAGCAGGGTGGGGCCCTCCACAACAGTCTCAGTTTCTCAGGTTTCCCCTTGGGAGCATTAATTGCCCATCCCTACCCTTGAGTGTTTTGATATTTAGCTCTAAATTAGGTCTTCTCCTGCTTAACTAAGCGCCCATTACTGGCAACATTACCCACCAAAAATAACCGCTGTTTAGTACACAACCTTAAGTACTATGACACCGTGAAACCTTTGGGTACATTAACAGGTGCGTCTACAGGTTAGTATTACATCCAACATCACAGTCGTTTGCCTTTCTTGGATACAAAGCCCTTTTTCACATGTTCAACAATGAAAATCTCAACAATACTGTTGGCTGCACACAAGAGATTCACATTCACCAATGAGAGAAAGTCACGTACCACCAAAACATCTCCCATACGCTTACCCAAGCCTTCCTAATCATCCTGTAACCAGCCTTGACAAACTGGTGCATATTGAAGCGAGGAAAGTAAAGTCTTAACTGAATAAAGAGTCCACGTTAACAGCCAAAGTGGAGAAATGTCACTGAAAATATGGTGCAACCTTAACTCATCCTGTAGTTTGACTGGCTTTGGTAGCACCATGCACGGTGGGTATAAAGTCCCTCCTCTTCGGCATGCCTTATTTACAGAAACACACAAGTCGAGAGAGTCGGTTAAACAAGTTGATAAATACTACATTCAGAAAAAGGCTTTACAGCGCGGTTAATATATCAAGACAACATCAGAATCCGAAAGAAGTCAAGCCAGACTGAAGTGGAAAAAAATAGAACTTCTCAATGAATATAACAAAATAGACTTTTCTTCAAAGGTAAAGTAACAAGAGTTTGTGATGGTTTGTGGTGTGCCAGTCTGACCTGTCGGTGCTAATCAAATGACTACAGGGTGCAGTCTGACACTGTGCACAAGTTCACATACAAGGGCTACACTCCAATGCTTGGAAATGCTGTCCTTTAACTTTCCTCACTGATCCCACCTGGTCTGAGGCCAGAAAGATTAATACTGGGAGCCCCACAAATCAGGCTCTCTGAGAGTTGGGGGAAGCAGCAAGAAAGGAAAGAAGAGACATTATCTTTTTATTTGGAAGTAGCCTTTTTTAGCTCATAGGATCATTCAGAGGTCACTTAACGGACACCTGCCTCAACCAGACTAAACTGTTTAACGTAGAGTAAAATATTACTGATAGAGGAGACAGAAGACACCAGCAGGACTAGGATCCCAGTTCATTTAGAGTCCGTTTCACTTTGGCTTGAGGTGCTGGAGCTCCCTCCAGCCACTGCACCCACCTCCTAGTCCCATCTCCTTCCAAGAAGCTCTACAAACACATAACGAGGCCACTTATTTCAGAATTGACAGGAAGACTTACAGCATATTCCTATAAGGTCAGAGGTCAACAGGACTTGATATGTCTCAGACCTACATTATTCCCCCTCTGACCCACACAAGGAGACAGATTCTGGTCTGCTGAGCTGATGGATCACACTCACACACATGCACACACCCAGAGACCATGCAAAACAGTCCCAAATCACACATTTGAGATTACAAAACTCAGGACGGACAGTTCGTATGCTCACAAAAGGCAGAGGCAACAGGAAAAGAAAGTTCACATTTTCACCCCGGTGTGATAAATGATTGAAGACCGATGTAGGGTTGTGGAGAAATGAGGCAGTGGTGTCACTGTGATGAATGAGTAGTTTCATCCTCTTTTTTTTCTTTTCCCTCAGCCATGGGAGTGATTATGTGTCTATCATCCATTTGAAGATGTATCTCTGAAGCATCACTCGTAGTTCGCTGAGCCTGTTCTCTGCAACACATCGCCAAGATGGTACTTGACTCTGTAGGAAGAAGTCGCGGTGGGATGCGGATGTTATTGCTGTCTGAGTATTGCTTCGCGTCTAAAAAATAACTACCAATCACAGGCTAGTTATTGCTGAATAGGAAATAAGGACTTGACGATTTCGAGAAGGTTGCAGACCTGTTTTTAAACCAAAATATTCTGGAGAACTAACTCAGAGCAGCTGAGGAGTGATGTGGAATGATCATTATCAGAGCATCTGAAGCAAAATGCTGAAACAAAAACCTCTCCTGTGACCTTGGTGCAATGATTTTAGCTCTTTCAATGTGAGGTATATTATACATAAACACAATTATTTGGGTCATGGCGACATCAGGAAACCACGGCACATTGCCTGCAGCGACCTGTGTGACCTACCACACTGAACTCGGGAAGAGCAATGAGGGACCTGCATGCAAATTAAACCGGGCCATTACATGCACACCTATTAATGAGGTTGAGGCTCTTCGGGAGGGAAACATGATCAAATAAAATAAACAGTATAATTTTGCTACTCTGGTTCCATTTATTTGATCAGCTGTGTTAATTTCACCACCCATGTTATTCCTCAGCTGTTTTTCTTTTATATGTTTGAAATGTAAATCTCCCCTCAGGAGGTGGAGGAGGAGAGGTATGTAGTCATGTTATTTAATCCAACAGGCCTCTATATGGTTTGATGCCTCCATCCATACTAATAAAAAAATGAAAGAGGGGGCTAATGGGGAAAGTCTCTCAAGTGCTTTGTCTTGGCCTTCAGAGATGCGAGCTGAACTAAAATACCTCCAGAAAGGGTGGAAAAAAGGGATGAGAACATGAGAGAGGGGAGAAAAGAAAGAGGGAGCGGCTTGATTTCTTTCCGTTGAGAACGCAGGGCGCAGATCAGAGAGCTCCGGGTCTATTTATAGCTCTCCGCGGCTGTTTAGCTTTCGACGCACGTTCAGAGTGCAGCAGCAGAGCTGCCGGGTTGCTGCTGCTCCAGACGGGCTTTGCTGTGGAAATGCCTGCGTACTGAGCCGCGGTCGGCTCCCTCCCTCCTTCCTTCTCCGCTCATCACAAACTAATGCGCCGTGAGGTTTTTACACAAACACACACGCAGGCACAAACTAACAATTCCTCCCTGTTGGTGGAAAATAAGCACATGTCCTCAAGTGGTCCGGTTCCGCTTAGTGTATGCATGTCTTATATATACAGCTGCTGCCTTTAACATGTGATGCACTCAGTGCTCTCTGCAGACATGAGGAAGGGTGTGGCATGGGTTGAACGGGAGGAAGTCCCGATAGTGGTCTTTATTGGGGAAGACAGTGAGATACTTTGCCCTGTGGTACGTGTATCAAAGAAAAAAATGCCATCTAGCCATCCATCCATGCATCCATTTGGCTGTGGATGATTAACCAATCTGCGTCTGCCAATGACATCTCCAGGCCAGAGCTCAAGCCACAGCCCTCCACTACTGCCCCGGACCTCCTCTGCTGCTGCTCTCTCTTTGGCACTGGTAAGATCCAGTGAGGAGCAGAGCTGACCCAGGTTGCCTCTCTTTCTTCCCACCTGGGTCTGCTTGGTCAGACATCACTCGGAGTCCGTGCACGGTGGGCCACACTGGTGGGAACACAGCCACAGCACACCAGCCACAGCGCCTTCTGAATCTCCTGGTTCCTGAAGGCATAGATGACCGGGTTTATGACCGAATTGTAGGTGGCAGGCACCAGTGTGGCGTAGGTATAGAGCGGCGGGTACGTGTAGTCAGCGATGAGCGAGTAAACAGTGAATGGCATCCAGCAGGCAGCAAAAGTACCCAGGATGATGGCTAGGGTGGACACGCCCTTTCGGGTTGTGACGTAGTGGGGTGTGGCAGCCAGGAAGTGGTGCTGCAGGGCGATTTGGTGAGCGTGGCGCATCACGATCTTGCAGATCTGGACGTAGAGTTGCAGCATGAGACCGAAGAGCAGCAAGAAGGAGACAGACAGCACGGCGATGTTATTTTTTGTCAGCGGCCGCACCACGCTGCATGTAGCTGCCTCTGCTAGGCAGTTGACCCCTGTGACGGGCAGCAGGCCTAGACAAAGGGACAGGCCCCACAGCAGCACAAGCATGGTGTAGGTGAAGGCCGCTGTCCGCTCTGAGTTGTAGGTGAGGGCGTAATACAATGATAGGTACCGGTCAATAGTGATAGCCAGCAAGCTAAAGACAGAAGCAGAAAATGAGGCCACTATCAAGCCCACAGTCAGCAACTGGGCTGAATCAGAGCGAAGCAAGTAGGCACAGGTGAAGTGCAGTACGAGGCCCAGGCCGGCCAGCAGGTCAGCCAATGCCAGGCTGCCAATCAGCAGGAACATGGGAGCTCTGAGCGCCGGGTTCTGCCAGATCACAAGCACCACCAGAGCATTCTCACAGGCTATCAGAGTCCCAGATGAGCATAGCACAATGTCCCAGGGGTTGACCAGCAGCGGCAGCTGGCTGGGCCGCAGGGAGTCTTCCGGTGGAAGCGTCCCCAGGCTGGTGCTGTTGTCCATTGGTCCACCACCTCCACTGGCCCAAGCTGTGGAATCAGGAGCCAGCCAGCTGGGGGTGACTGGTGGCTCTTCACTCATTGTGCCCCCCGTCTGAAATTGACAAAAACAAATACAGGTCACTCTGATGTTATGCATACTTTGATGGCCAAAAAGAGCACAAGAAGCATCATATAAACCGGGCACAAGTGCCTCTTTTTCTATGTTTTGGGCTTTTTACACGGGAAGACAAAAACAGGGGCTGTTTCATCAGTACTGTCTGCATCGTACATCTCAATCCATGCTGTTAAGACCCAGGGTAACTCATTCCACAGACAGTCAAGGTTATATACAGTGCAGGTGGTGCACAGAACTTTAGGAGCAAATTAGCAAACCCTCACATTACCTCAGTGTTGCTTGAATTAAATAAAAGAAAAATCTGTATTTTTCATTTTCATCCTTTTAAAACAATAAAAGCCTGCGCTGAAGAAATACGCTGCTCCATACGGCTAACTGGTATTTTCCTTTGGGAATTTAACCCGTGACTGCTAAGGAGATTATAACATTTTTTTAATGTGGCAAGAGAAAAAAATCCCAAGAGGATAACATAAAGCAGAGCATGCTTTGCAGAAAAAAATCCCAGGCCAAGACAGCCAAATATCGATAAACTACCAGAGGCGATAGCAGTAAGTTAATTCACAGACAAGTCCCGCTCTCCACAACAGAAGACACCGCACCCGTTATTTCAGGAATTGCTTGTTTCTTCCTCTCATACCATAAGTGCCGTTTTATCCTGTGCACCTTGCATAAGAAACACACTGGCTGCTCCACGTCAGCAAAAGGATGCTGTAGGGGGAGGAAAAAACCACACGCACACACACAGGCGGCATCTTTCCATGCATGTCAAGGATGCTCAATAATGCGCCTCCACACCCAGCCTACCTTGACTCTGTGAGCTGAGACTTCCCGGTCTAAATTGAAGAACGACAGCCTGACATTTCCACGGTATCTCACTGTGGACGGAGACGCAGCTCGGGAGAGGGGAATAAATGGAAGCAGAAAAAGAGCGCGGAGCGGCTCAGCCGTTAACGGCGCATCGCTGTGGACTGCGGCTGTGCAGGGAGCAGCGAGCGGAGCAGCGGCGGAAGAGATGAAGAGGAGGTGTGAGTGCGAGGGGGGTGGAGGGGTGATGAAGGAGGAGGAGTCCCAAATGGGCCAGATTGCCAGAGACCGGCTAAACTCAGTTAAAGAGCTAAATGTGTCTAGTCCGTGGCGTCTCAAGGACAAAGACAGGTGTGAAGCGCGCGTACAGGTGTCTGCGCTCTAGTACGGCACGGTTCGCTTTTTCTGACACGATTTCCGTGCAAAGAGCACACATATGATAGTGCAACACTGGATCCTAATCTCATGAGGTTTGATCACCTGATCTGCAGGGTTTTGTTAGTTTCTATGACCCCTACCCGGCTTTTTTCTCCTTTTTGCTACCCGAGTCGTTTCACGCGTGAAGGTGCTGGATGCAGAGGCTCGGTTTCCTCCCGCGACGCCCTGCTATTCTGGTCCCGTCTGCGCTATTAACAGCTACCCAGATGTGTGTCACCCAACCTCCTCCCGTTCCCGCTGTCCTCCATCTTCTTTGTCACATCCCCTTGCACCTCTGCCTCAGAGACACCTCGTGTGAAGTGAATCGGGTGGGGAGGTGAATACACCTGACTACACTTAACTGACCATGCAGGGGGTAACAACGGCTGTGCGCGTTTCTTTAAAGGCACCTGTCTTTTTGGGCCTGAATGGATTAAAAATAGCTCCTGTTGTAGCGGGAAAGCTGGAATACCAAGTAACACCACTAAGGGGCGATGTTGAGTCCCCCATATGAGTCATCAGTGTGCACCTGTGGGACTCGAAAAAGGGAGCACACCCAGCCTCATTCTTACTGGCTTTATTTCTTTTTCTTTAAAACAGAAAATGATCGCTTCACAACAGGCCTTTTTTCAAGCAAACCCTCACATTAAGCTTGCCAACACCTACAAAACGGTATCAAAAGTGCACCATAGTGTTAATACGTCTTCTCAAGGTCTAACATTTTCCTATGATAATTTTATCTTCTTGTAATATTTATACAAATACCATTCTGTACACTGTAGAAATACACAGCCTGGTGTGTCCTCTATGTGGGACACCCACCCACTCCCCCCAACAATTGATCTTCCTTTACATCCATGATCCTCTCTCAGTACGTTCCAGGTCACAATGTGGGGGGTGAAGACACCAGGCCAATGTTACATCATATGAATTATTAAATACCCATTCAACCCACACCCAAAGCAAAAACTAAAACGCCACTCATACAACCAACAAACATCTGTACAACCCTCATTCAAAGTCTTTTTCTTTTTTTAAAAACAATCTTGACACAGTTTGCATTCAGTATCGTCTTATTGTCCGAGCAGCAGCAGCGGATCATGGGCGGGGGGCTGTGGAAGGGGCAGGAAGGACGGGGTCAGGCTGGTACGTATGGGGAATTTCCACAGCTGAGCTGCACTGCCGAGTGTGTAAAAAGCACAGGTATGGATTACAGCTGTGCAGACAGGTATGACACCGTGCAGGCTGCTGTGGTGCGTTTAAAGTCTGCCGCCGTCCACGGAGAGGAAACAGAGCATTTCTCTTGGGTTATGCAGTAACACACAAGGATCCAAATTTAGTCTCTGGACTGATAAAAGAGGATGTAGCCCGACTCAGAGTTCTTGGAGATTTCAGAAGTGAGACCGTAGAATTCTTCTATGGCCTGTGCATCGATTTTCTGTGGAACAGAAATGGAGAATGATTTTCTTTAGAAATAGAGGCTTACAGTGAACTCTAAATCACACAAACACACAAATAAACTCGCTCACCTCTACAATATCGTCATCAAACAGCAACCAGAAGTCGTGACTTTTCACAATGGCAATGTAGTGACCCCTGTTTGGACCACTGAAGAGAAATAAAACAGCACATTAGCTCAGCAAAGTCACTTTTAACCATTAAGCCTGACAGGAGATTTATATTTCGGTGTTAAAACTACACCCTAATCTGACATCCAACTCCCTGGAAATGTAACAAAACCTCGTGATTAGCCTGTTCGGTACTGTTAATTCTTCCTGTGCATTTCCAGCTACTTTTCCACTGCAGTTTTTGAATGAATCAGTAAGAATAACAATCATCCCCTCAATATGAGGACAGAGACGTCAGCAAACTGATGGAGGGAGATTTGCCAAAACGACTCGAGTTTTTTCCCCCAACAAGCACTTACTCAGGTCCACTCAGTTTGAGCCATTTTCCCCATTATGACTGAGTACCACTTTAATATGGGTGGGGCTGTCATAGAAAGGTGGCCCGAAAGCCCAATGACATAATTTGTATGCAACACAAACCCAAGAGAACAATGGAGGACATCGAGGCTATGGCGTACATCTACCACTTACATACGTTAGTTACATTGTATACTCTGCAAAGATTCACTGCACAAGTCTAAAATCAACAGTGACCATCTCAACGTGGAGGTTTGTAATAATACAACAGATTCAGTAGCATGCGAGAGAAAGGGTAAGAAATGACTTCTACATTACCAATTTATAAGCACTAATGGATTAAAACACTCTGTATATAAAACACTCAATATAAATCAACACTCTTCACTTGAAGTGAGTCATCTGCATTTGTTTGGTTTTCAGACACTTCTCTACTGCTAAGTGCCAAGACGGGTACAATCAAAGCTTTAACTATTAATTATGAAAATGTTAACACGACTGCAAGCAAGTCTGGTAAGTACAACAATATGCCAGGAAGCGCCTCAAGCCCTTTTTTGTATAAAACTGAAATCGAAAGCAGTTATTAATTCTGTCTAACTCGACTAACCTCAGCTTCACCTGTGCAGCTTTGATGTAACACTTTCTATTCTTATGATGCAATAAGCCTGACGAAATGATAGGAAAGGGTTAGAAAACATATCATAATTTGATGTTTCTTAATGTTGCCGAGTTTAAGCAGGCAAGCTTAACGATGCAAGCTTTGAATCATCATTATGAGACCAGTTATTAAAAGTGTCAGCCTGATTGTTATTGTTTAGGTCTCCTTTGTGCCTCTGAAACAGCTGTGACCTGTCAGAGAGCGGACATTGGAGTACACAGTGTCCTGTGGGTTGTGAGGCCAAGATTTATCACATTGAGGGTTAGAGTTTCCCAGGAATACTCTGGGTATAGGTACATCGCAGCTACCAGAGCTGATGGAGCATTTCAGAAGTGGCTCCCCGTGTTGCATCTTTCAAAAACGGTACGGGGTCCGTTTTTTATGTTAGCTGTGTCACAGAGCAAGTGATGAGGACAAGAAATCAGAGAATCCACACACCCACTGTATTCCTGGTTTTAGTCTGTTAGTTAGTTTTTGTGGTAAGGAGGGCACGCTGACTTGCTGGGGGAAGACTCTTGGTGTACCTTGTTTCTGGTCTTTGACAAAGTTTCGGTGAGCATAATGCATAAAAGTAAAATCTAGCAACTAATGTGCTGAAATCTGAAAAGTGGGATAGAGCCTGGGGCTTCCATTACAGAGAATGATTGGCAGACTATGTGGCTGATGCAGTTGCTTCTACCAACTCAGGTTCCTGGAAAGTTTTGCAGTAAAAGCCTGTTAAGATATTTTATGACCCCTAAATATAAGTATGTCCAGACAGGTGGAAAAACAAGTGGCGGATGTGCAGTGAACAGCTGGCAGACCACTACCATATATTTTAGAGTTGCTGTTTATTTTGCTTTTCTGGGAAGAGATAAAGGGCAATATAAACTGTACTTGGAAGACAGATGTTTTTTTTTTTTTTTGGTACGGTTCATCTCTGTAACATCATGAGCAGTTCACCTGTCAAAGGTAAACACTGAAGTATTTCACTTGCACCCAGTAAGAAGGCAATAAGGAGTAGAAAAGTGAACCCCCAATTAAGAATGACTTGATAGTGTCATTCTTCATTCTCAATAGTGAGTAATGTTCATTAAATGGAAATATTTACTTTCTCTTTACATTTACGGACTAACCAATTTACAAAAAATTGAGAGAAATTGATGCATGATATAATTGTCGGTTTTATTTCTGTGACTAATCAGCGGCTTTAGCCTTGACCATCAATGTCATGCTACGAATTCATCCCTGGAATTTAGTTCGACAGGAGACAGAAAAACTCAAGTGTAATCTATTATTCCTAAAACAGCTGTGGAAAACTGGACTCTGTTTCAGCATCCACTTGCTGAAAAGCAGTGAAACACCTTGAATAAACACTGACAGACTAACTCCCAGTGACACTGGGTCAAAGGCAGTACAGACATAAAGGAGAACACAGCTGAGCATTGATGGAAACTTAAATGAGCTAAACTTTGTCATATCTACTTTATCTACCTCATTTCCACTTCTACAGCCAGATTAGAATCAGCAGTTAACCTACTAACATGCACGCCTTTGGACCATGGGAGGAAACCGGAGTAGCTAGAAGAAAGGTAGTAACACATAGCAAGCTAACACCACAGGCGCCTCAGGAAGGTTCAAACTAAGGTAACTGTGCTAACCACTGCACCACCCATGCACAAGAGTCTACATGTTGCCCTATGAGATTCAGATGTAATGCAACTTTACTCTTGAGCCTACGGGTTCAAATGTATTTTATTATTAAAACAAAGAATTAAGTGTTTATCTCTCTATACCGGTTATGTGTTCACATACACACCTCCCACAATGCACCACCACGGCGACCAAGTCATACAGCCTCTCAGGATTGGTGGCGTCCCCGGAGGTGTTGAAGAGGCGGAGTTCCAGGGGGAAGACGACGCGATAGGACAGCTTGGTGTAGCGTTGCAGCTGCTCCATGTATTTAAAGCGCTTCAGGTGCAGAGCTAGGATCATCGGCAGCTTCTTTACACGCATCCTACATTAAAAGAACAATGACGAGTGCAACGCTGGATATAAATGTCCAACCACAAACAAAATCATACATTAAAAATGAACCTATACACTGACCTCTTGTGTGCCTCCTGCTTGCTTCTACATTCTTCACAGTAGTATTTGTACTCACTGCACAGTGTCTCTGTGTTACTAAAACCTCTGAGAGGAATCAAAAGAGAAAATCGGTCAATTTTAACTCCACATTTAAAAATACAACAAAATGCAGGGTGTGACTCACTTCCAGTTAATAACAGGCCTTTTTGCAGGAGCTATTCTGACATGAAATGGCCGGTAACAAAAATGTTAATAATAACTTCAGTCTGACTTAAGTGGGCTTCAACAAGATGTGTTAGGAAAGATCTAAAATGGTTGCAGTTACTTGATCTTTTCAATCGAAAGACAGTGAAAATGATCCATTTCAGTTTCCAGGAGCCCAGCCTGTTGTCTCCAGATGGCTTTGTTTTGTCTAACCAACAGTCCAAAACCCAAAGAAACGAAGTGTAAGAAGAAAACAGGCAGCAAATGCTATCTTTTAAGAGCCTGGAACCATCAAATAGGTGTCATTTTTCACAATCGTTGCACGGAGCTACTAATCCTGTTCCTTCAATTGCTGATGCAGCAGTGTTGCTTTACCTGAGGCAGTGTGTGATGGAGGTATTCTGTTCTACATCAACAGAGAGGTCCAGAAAATCCTCATCTTTGCTGCTTATCTGAAAAACAAAAAACAAAAAGACTTGTAAAGGTTAGAATAACTGTTAAACTACACGGTCAGGTCTTAGGTTTTAATTCCTTAAGTTAAACAATGTTTGCACAAAAACTAAGCTCTGTGGTGCCACTGCAGCTTTATCCTTGCAAGCATATTGAACAAATCTGTTTAGCAACCGTCTTGTTAAGATGATATGACACCTTATGTGTCAGAATGAAGTGAAGAATCTCACCGTTTCACAGGTGAGGCAGCGCGTCTCATTGGTCAGAGTGCCTTGGAAGATCTCATGGACCCAAGTGGGGGCAGGTGTGGCATTGCTGTTGTTGTTCTGCGAGTCCAAAGTGCCATTGGCCAGGCGGCCGTTTGTCTTCTCCTGCTTCCTCTCTTCTTGAAGCAGATCAGCAATAGTATTCAGCAGGTAGTTTAGGAACTCGTGAGCATCCTGCTGCATGTAGTTGTCAAAGAGCTCTGAGGAATAAAAATCGCAACAAAAAGCAGCATTTTTAGCGTTTCTCCAAGTTCAGAAGCAACAACAACAACAACAACAACAACAGGATGTCTTGCTGTCAGGGTTGGGCGGTATAAACGGTATATTGTTTTGGTCGAAAGCATTGCAGCTACAAACAACATCATCTGCAAATTATGCCGGGCGGCAGTAATAGCAAAGAGAAGCACTTTTGGAATATGGGGAAAGCCAAAACCTGAGCTTCCTCCACTTTCAACATTAATGTTGAATTCTCTCGCAGCTGCTCTATTCCCATGTTGGTGCAGTATATTAATGACTAACCTCTTATTGTGGATGGATGGATTATCTCAGTTGTTCTCCTGACTGAAGTTTGGTCCGTTTTTAGGATCCTGCCATGTGATTGCATTTGTCCCTAACCACCAGAAACTCTCACGTTAACTTTCATCGAGTGGAAAAAAGTTAGCGTTCATCCTCGAGCTTCACTGTGCTAATGTTATGCTAACGTAGCTGTGTAGCTAGCGATCACGTAGCACAACATTATATACCAGCTAGTCCAACTTCAGTCACTGCTGTTTAGTTTTCTGTCTTCATTTATGTTGGAAGTGATAGCAGAGCTGTACGTTTGAATTTTTTCAGACATCTCTCAGTCAGAACATGCTATATCATGTTTAGGTGGAAACTAGCCAGCTAACTTTCTGTTAACTTCTAACTCTGTTAAATGTAATAAATTCTGTTTTCATGGATGCCTGGATGTTAAACTTAATTGTTACACCTGGTAAAGCAGCAACGCTGATCATTTTATTAAAGATGAAAGAATTTAGACAGTTTGTAACTCTCAGTGATGCCGCAGTGTTCCTTTGACTTTGGGACCTGAAGCAGACGGAGTTTTGGACCCAGATTACTCTGCAAGGCTCCTGACTACGTAGCTGTAATGCTCTGGCAGTCCATCAAACGGTGCAGCTTCATAGCTTACCAAAGTCGTACTAAAACATTTTTTGACAGATTTCTGTGCACCTTTACTACATAAAATCTGTTCGAGGTCAGTAAGCACAACCACAATTCATACATAAAGCACACTGTCAATTTTTGAGAAAATTAAAGGATTTTAAGTGTGCCTTATAGTTTGTAAAATACGTTATACAGAAGGAAAGAATATATCGCAATATATATCGTTACCGCACATGCTTCAAATTATACTGTGATATGGATTTTAGGCCATATCGCCCAGCCCTACTTGCTGTCTCTGCAGGTCAGCAAATTATAGTTTCACTCTCTGCAATGTCTTTTTTTGTTCCACCAATCTCCCTGTCTGGATCAGTTCCTCTCACCATTCTCTTTGCGCAGTCGTGTGATAAACTTCTTGGGTGGTATGACTCCCACTTTCCTTTTCTGATTGGCAATGCTGTGAAACAGATCAGCCAGACAGGTAAGCAGGTTCTCCTTCCGTCGAGGCTGACTCCGGTACGCCAAGATCTTCTCCCGAAAAGGCCGGCAGAAGTACAGAGCCTGCAGCACTGAGTTGCAATAGCAAGTGTTTCCAAACTACAAACAAGAGGAAAACCCAATGTGAGCACTTGTCAGGTACAGATGCAACACAGGTAGTGTTACTGCTCACTTACATTGACCAGACCAAAGTAGTGCTCATTGACTGGAAACTGCTCAGATCCAATCTCTTTCTCCAGAGCAGAGGCATTGGCGCCCTGTAAACACAGCAGACAGACAAATATTTTACTGTCCTCAAACAAGACAGATAATTTTCTTCAACACTGCATCCGAATCCCAATGCAAATCCTGTCTTAGCTTCACATTTTCAAGGTCATGTATGCTGCTATAAATGGAAAAAAAACAGTGGGTGCTTAAAGCTCCAAGACCAGCTTTTTTCATATTAAACCTTTTTTTGCCAGGAGTCATAATTCCTTAACTGTTCTTAGACACAACTCAAGTCAACACGAGAAGCAAAACTGATCAAAACTGCATGTTTCAGAACAGAAAACGTTCAATTTCAAAGGTTTCTGAAGTTTACGATGACTCGGTGGCTGCATATGTATCCCTTTGGTATTATTTAGTACGGGTGAAAGGCTAGGACGCGCCGTGCAGACAGCAACAAACTGTGCAGAGTAGATCTGGACCTGGAATGGGTCCACAACTGCGCAGCTAATGTTAAACAATGTCGTCATTGCCCGCGTTAATATTATCTGGCAGATTCCCACGACAACTTGTCTGTTCTCCTCATTGTTTTCCCGTCACATACCGCAGATTAATCCTCGGAAGTCACCCATTATCCAGCTGTGTTTCAGTTGCTGGCAAGCAGAAACACTGGTTTAGCTTTAGTTACCTTCACGTTAGCTAGTTAGCTGTAAATCACAGGTGCAGCAGGTGCACTGTCACCGGGGAAGCTGTGAGAAATGTTAACCAAATAAGTCGTCAAGCTATGAGTAATAAAGCAGCAAGCATTCCCGTGTGCCCGTCAACTGTCGTTAACAAAAAGCGGGGAGCGGAGAAGGCGGTGGGTGGCTGCTTGCTTGGCTGGGCTATAGACGAAAAACTGCT